>NC_135237.1:402376060-402688560 GCF_051348905.1 Ranitomeya variabilis
CTGCTTATAGGGAAAAGTACATAATGGGCACTGCACAGCAACACTGCCTATAGGAGAAAGTACATACTGGGCACTGTACAGCAACACTACCTATAGGGAACAGTACATAATCGGCACTGTACAGCAACACTGCCTATAGGGAACAGTACATAATGGGCACTGTACAGCAACACTGCCTATAGGGAACAGTACATAATGGGCACTGTACAGCAACACTGCCTATAGGGAACAGTACATAATGGGCACTGTACAGCAACACTGCCTATAGGGAACAGTACATAATGGGCACTGTACAGCAACACTGCCTATAGGGAAAAGTACATAATGGGCACTGTACAGCAACACTGCCTATAGGAGAAAGTACATACTGGGCACTGTACAGCAACACTGCCTATAGGAGAAAGTACATACTGGGCACTGCACAGCAACACTGCTTATAGGGAAAAGTACATAATGAGCACTGTACAGCAACACTGCCCATAGGGAAAAGTAAATAATGGGCACTGTACAGCAACACTGCCTATAGGGAACAGTAAATAATGGGCACCGCACAGCAACACTGCCTATAGGAGAAAGTACATACTGGGCACTGCACAGCAACACTGCTTATAGGGAAAAGTACATAATGGGCACTGTACAGCAACACTGCCTATAGGGAACAGTACATAATGGGCACTGTACAGCAACACTGCCTATGGGGAAAAGTACATAATGGGCACTGTACAGCAACACTACCTATAGGGAAAAGTACATACTGGGCACTGTACAGCAACACTGCCTATAGGGAAAAGTACATACTGGGCACTGTACAGCAACACTGCCTATAGGGAAAAGTACATAATGGGCACTGTACAGCAACACTACCTATAGGGAACAGTACATAATGGGCACTGTATAGCAACACTGCCTATAGGGAAAAGTACATAATGGGCACTGCACAGCAACACTGCCTATAGGGAAAAGTACATACTGGGCACTGTACAGCAACACTGCCGATAGGGAAAAGTACATAATGGGCACTGTACAGCAACACTGCCTATAGGGAAAAGTACATACTGGGCAATGTACAGCAACACTGCCTATAGGAAACAATACATACTGGGCACTGTACAGCAACACTGACTATAGGGAAAAGTACATAATAGGCACTGTACAGCAACACTGCCTATAGGGGAAAGTACATAATGGGCACTGTACAGCAACACTGCCTATAGGGAAAAGTACATAATGGGCACTGTACAGCAACACTGCCTATAGGGAAAAGTACATAATGGGCACTGTACAGCAACACTGCCTATAGGGAAAAGTACATAATTGGCACTGTACAGCAACACTGCCTATAGGGAAAAGTACATAATGGGCACGCTACAGCAACACTGCCTATAGGGAAAAGTACATACTGGGTACTGTACAGCAACGCTGCCTATAGGAAAAAGAACATAATGGGCACTGTACAGCAACACCGACTATAGGGTGAAATACATAATGGGCACTGTACAGCAACACTGCCTATAGGGAAAAGTACATACTGGGCACTGTACAGCAACACTGCCTATAGGGAAAAGTACATATCGGGTACTGTACAGCAAAACTGTCTATAGGGAAAAGTACATAATGGCCACTGTACAGCAACACTGCCTATAGGGGAAAGTACATAATGGGCACTGCACAGCAACACTGCCTATAGGGGAAAGTACATAGTGGGCACTGTACAGCAACACTACCTATAGGGAACAGTACATACTGTGCACTGTACAGCAACACTGCCTATAGGAAAAAGTACATAATGGGCACTGTACAGCAACACTGCCTATAGGGGAAAGTACATAATGGACACTATACAGCAACACTGCCTATAGGGAAAAGTACATACTGGGCACTGTACAGCAAAACTGCCGATAGGGAAAAGTACATAATGGGCACTGTACAGCAACACTGCCTATAGGGAAAAGTACATAATGGGCACTGCACAGCAACACTGCCTATATGGGAAAGTACATAATGGGCACTGTACAGCAACACTGCCTATAGGGGAAAGTACATAATGGGCACTGCACAGCAACACTGCGTATAGGGGAAGTACAGAATGGGCACTGTACAGCAACACTGCCTATAGGGAAAAGTACAGAATGGGCACTGTACAGCAACACTGCCTATAGGGAAAAATACACACTGGGTACTGTACAGCAAAACTGCCTATAGGGGAATGTACATACTGAGTACTACACAGCAAAACTGCTTATACAGTTGTGGCCAAAAGTATTGACACCCCTGCAATTCTGTCAGATAATACTCAGTTTCTTCCTGAAAATGATTGCAAACACAAATTCTTTGGTATTATTATCTTCATTTAATTTGTCTTAAATGAAAAAAAAAACACAAAAAGAATTGTCCTAAAGCCAAATTGGATATGATTCCACACCAAACATAAAAAAGGGGTGGACAAAAGTATTGGCACTGTTCGAAAAATCATGTGATGCTTCTCTAATTTGTGTAATTAACAGCACCTGTAACTTACCTGTGGCACCTAACAGGTGTTGGCAATAACTAAATCACACTTGCAGGCAGTTGACATGGATTAAAGTTGACTCCACCTCTGTCCTGTGTCCTTGTGTGTACCACATTGAGCATGGAGAAAAGAAAGAAGACCAAAGAACTGTCTGAGGACTTGAGAAACCAAATTGTGAAGAAGCATGAGCAATCTCAAGGCTACAAGTCCATCTCCAAAGACCTGAATGTTCCTGTGTCTACCGTGCGCAGTGTCATCAAGAAGTTTAAAGCCCATGGCACTGTGGCTAACCTCCCTAGATGTGGACGGAAAAGAAAAATTGACAAGAGATTTCAACGCAAGATTGTGCGGATGTTGGATAAAGAACCTCGACTAACATCCAAACAAGTTCAAGCTGCCCTTTAGTCCGAGAGTACAACAGTGTCAACCCGTACTATCCGTCGGCGTCTGAATGAAAAGGGACTGTATGGTAGGAGACCCAGGAAGACCCCACTTCTTACCCCGAGACATAAAAAAGCCAGGCTGGATTTTGCCAAAACTTACCTGAAAAACCCTAAAACGTTTTGGAAGAATGTTCTCTGGTCAGATGAGACAAAAGTAGAGCTGTTTGGGCAAAGGCATCAACAGAGTTTACAGGAGAAAAAAAGAGGCATTCAAAGAAAAGAACACGGTCCCTACAGTCAAACATGGCGGAGGTTCCCTGATGTTTTGGGGTTGCTTTGCTGCCTCTGGCACTGGACTGCTTGACCGTGTGCATGGCATTATGAAGTCTGAAGACTACCAACAAATTTTGCAGCATAATGTAGGGCCCAGTGGGAGAAAGCTGGGTCTCCCTCAGAGGTCATGGGTCTTCCAGCAGGACAATGACCCAAAACACACTTCAAAAAGCACTAGAAAATGGTTTGAGAGAAAGCACTGGAGACTTCTAAGGTGGCCAGCAATGAGTCCAGACCTGAATCCCATAGAACACCTGTGGAGAGATCTAAAATGGCAGTTTGGAGAAGGCACCCTTCAAATATCAGGGACCTGGAGCAGTTTGCCAAAGAAGAATGGTCTAAAATTCCAGCAGAGCATTGTAAGAAACTCATTGATGGTTACCGGAAGCGGTTGGTCGCAGTTATTTTGGCTAAAGGTTGTGCAACCAAGTATTAGGCTGAGGGTGCCAATACTTTTGTCTGGCCCATTTTTGGAGTTTTGTGTGAAATGATCAATGTTTTGCTTTTTGCTTCATTCTCTTTTGTGTTTTTTCATTTAAGACAACTTAAATGAAGATAATAATACCAAAGAATTTGTGATGGCAATCATTTTCAGGAAGAAACTGAGTACTATCTGAGAGAATTGCAGGGGTGTCAATACTTTTGGCCACAACTGTAGGGTAAAGTACAACATGGGTACTGTTCAGCAACACTCCCTATAGGGAAAAGTACATACTGGGCACTGTACAGCAACACTGCCTATAGGGGAAAGTACATAATGGACACTATACAGCAACACTGCCTATAGGGAAAAGTACATACTGGGCACTGTACAGCAAAACTGCCTATAAGGGAAAGTACATCATGGGTACTGTACAGCAAAACTGCCAAGAGGAAAGTACATAATGGGTACCATACAGGACATCTAGAAAACGGCATAATGGATATAGAAACTACAGCAAAATGGCCTAGTGCATGATGGGTACTATATAATAAGAGTTACATAAAAACTGCCCACAGAAAGTCCACACTGGATACAATACAACACTATATATATATATATATATATATATATATATATATATATATATATATATATATATATATATATATATATATATTGCAGTGACCCACGTTACAGCTAGGGGGCGCTGTGTGTGCACTTCAAGATGCGCTTGGGGGCATAAATGTGATGAGATAAAGTCCGGCAGGTGTATAAATGGCCGGTGTGTGTGTTGCAGAGGAAGACACTCTGCGCTGTCAGTCTGAAGTTAAGTTGGTGTGCTGGGACCTGTAGTCCCACAAGTGATTGCGTAATGCTAATGGGAGACTGGCGGGGCTAGTTATGAGAGATGGGAGGGTCAAACTAGCCACACACACCCACACTCCCACCCAGGGGAGTGGTTACAGGTATATAATGTGACCAGGGTGTGGGTCACATGTTCCGGTGTGGTTCTTGTATATAGATCCGTTTGCTCCAAGTGCAAGGTCCTGGATGGTCGGTGTTGGAGTCTCCTGGCATTGGAGAAGTCCTGCAAGCACCTGAGACTGTGGACCTAGTGGATGGTCAGTGTTGGATTCTCCTGGCATTGGAGTGGAGTCCTGGAAGCACTGTAGAGTGAGTCCTGCAATAGCCTGTGTGTTGGATTATCCTGAAGTGGGCTGGAGTCCTGGAAGCACTGCTGAGGCTATGGACTGAATGCTCGAGGGTGTGTGATTGTCCTGGGATGGGCTGGAGTCCTGCAAGCACCTGGTAAGAGTGTGAGTCCTGGAATGGTCAGAGTATTGGATTGTCTGCGGATGGACTGGAGTCCTGTAAGCACTTGGGTAGATCATGGATTGATGGCCTGTGTGTTGGAAGGGCCTGTGTTTGGACTTCCTGGAAGCGCATGGAAAGGCTGCATGTACAGAGCCTGAGACGGTTTCTGTGTTGGGGAAACTACAGTTCCTACTGTGGATCTGGACTATCCGAGGGCCCTGGGCACAAGGACGGTGATCCCAGTGAGGCAGTTTTCCTGTGAACCAGCACTGGCAGGAGTCAGGGTGTGGAGCCGAAGCTCCTGAGAGGTAACCCCTGGTATGGGAAAAAACCTGTGATATACGGCAGAGACGTATCTGCTATTCGAACAGACTGTCAGGGTTTAATATGTCCCGTTGATGCATGTAATTAACTGTGCAGTCACCTGTTATGGAGAGAAAAGACGTGACTACCGAATGTTGTGTAAAGCCACACGTGTTAAAGTAACAGACTGTGTGTAACTTGGCTTACGGTGCGGTTTATGCTTTAATAAACCGGAACGGACTTAATTTTTGTGAGAAATCGTGCCTGTATGTGTTATTCCCGTGCAAAGCGAGTGTTCCCCAAGACCCGAAGTAAGGGAAATGCTAATAAAAATATATATATATATATATTTATATTATTTCTTACAGACAAGACACTGTATGGGAAATAAACTGCTTAGGCTATGTGCACACGTTAAGTATTTGGTGAGCAAATTCCTGCATCTCTTGGCGGGAAAAATGCAGTTTAAGGCTGGAGTCACACACAATGTATAGAAAATCTGTCCGATTTTTGTCTGCCGAGAATTGCACAAATGTTCTCTGTATCCGTATGTCATCCGTGTGCAATGCCAGGACCCGTTTTTTTTTTTTTCTTCCCCAAAAAAGTATCCGCGTGTCTTCCGTATGGTGAGATTTTCTCACACACTTGCAAATAATGGCAGAGTCAATTTCCTGTCACCTTCCCAATGTCTGAGAATTTCTCGCAAGTCACACACATGGTCCGTGTGCTGTGCGATTTATTTATTTATTTTCGCCCTTTCTCGCACCCATAGACTTGCATTGGCGTTTCTCAGCTGAGATACTTGGACAATTGCAGCATGCTGCGATTTCACTCGCAAGTATAATACGGGCGAGAAAAAAAACGGATGATGGGAGTTGCCCCATAGATTAACCCCTTTCTGATATTGGACGTACTATCCCGTCGAGGTGGGGTGGGCCCGTATGACCACCGACAGGATAGTACGTCCAGCGCGATCGGCGGCGCTCACAGGGGAAGCGCGGCCGATCGCGACCGGGTGTCAGCTGATTATCACAGCTGACATCCGGCACTATGTGCCAGGAGCGGTCACGGACAGCCCCCGGCTCATTAACCCCCGGCACACCGCGATCAAACATGATCGCGGTGTGCCGGCGGTACAGGGAAGCATCACGCAGGGAGGGGGCTCCCTGCGGACTTCCCTAAGACCCCCGCAGCAATGCGATGTGATCGCGTTGCTCCGAGGGTCTCTTACCTCCTCCTTGCTGCAGGTGCCCAGATCCAAGATGGCTGCGGCATCCAGGTCCTGCAGGGAGGGAGGTGGCTTACCGAGTGGCTGCTCAGAGCAGGCGCTTGGTAAGCCTGCAGTGCTGTAAATCAGATCGGTGATCTGACAGAGTGCTGTGCAAACTGTCAGATCTCCGATCTGTGATGTCCCCCCTGGGACAAAGTAAAAAAAAAAAAATTTCCACGTAAGTAAAAAATAAAAATAAAAAAAAAATTCCTAAATAAAGAAAAAATATATATATATTATTCCCATACATACATTTCTTTATCTAAATTAAAAAAAATAAAACAATAAAAGTACACATATTTAGTATTGCCGCGTCCGTAACGACCCCACCTATAAAACTATATCACTAGATAACTCCTTCAGTGAACACCGTAGGAAAAAAAACAAGGCAAAAAACAACGCTTTATTATCATACCGTAGAACAAAAAGTGGAATAACACGCGATCAAAAAGACAGATATAAATAACCATGGTACCGCTGAAAACGTCATTTTGTCCCGCAAAAAACGAGCCGCCATACAGAGTCATCAAAGAAAAAATAAAAAAGTTATAGTCCTCAGAATAAAGCCAAAATAATTATTTGTTCTATAAAAGTTTTTATCGTATAAAAGCGCCAAAACATAAAAAAATGATATAAATGAGGTATCGCTGTAATCGTACTGACCCGAAGAATAAAACTGCTTTATCAATTTTACCAAACGCGGAACGGTATAAACGCCTCCCCCAAAAGAAATTCATGAATAGCTGGTTTTTGGTCATTCTGCCTCACAAAAATCGGAATAAAAAGCAATCAAAAACTGTCACGTGTCCGAAAATGTTACCAATAAAAACGTCAACTCGTCCTGCAAAATACAAGACCTCACATGACTCTGTGGACCAAAATATGGAAAAATTATAGGTCTCAAAATGTGGAGACGCAAAAACTTTTTTGCTATAAAAAGCGTCTTTTAGTGTGTGACGGCTGCCAATCATAAAAATCCGCTATAAAAAATGCTATAAAAGTAAATCAAACCCCCCTTCATCACCCCCTTAGTTAGGGAAAAATAATAAAATTAAAAAAAATGTATTTATTTCCATTTTCCGGTTAGGGTTAGGGCTAGGGCTGCGGTTAGGGTTGGGGCTAAAGTTAGGGTTGGGGCTAAAGTTAGGGTTAGGATTACATTTATGGTTGGGATTAGAGTTAGGGGTGTGGTTAGGGTTACCGTTGGGATTAGGGGTGTATTTGGATTAGGGTTTCAGTTAGAATTGGGGAGTTTCCACTGTCTAGGCACATCAGGGGCTCTCCAAACGCGACATGGCGTCCGATCTCAATTCCAGCCAATTCTGTGTTGAAAAAGTAAAACAGTGCTCCTTCCCTTCCGAGCTTTCCCGTGCGCCCAAACAGGGGTTTACCCCAACATATGGGGCATCAGCGTACTCGGGACAAATTGGACAACAACTTTTGGGATCCAAGTTCTCTTGTTACCCTTGGGAAAATATAAATTTGGGGGGCTAAAAATCATTTTTGTTGTTTATTTTCATGGCTCTGCGTTGTAAACTGTAGTGAAACACCTGGGGGTTCAAAGTTCTCACAACACATCTAGATAAGTTCCTTGGGAGGTCTAGTTTCCAATATGGGGTCACTTTTGGGGTTTCTACTGTTTGGGTACATCAGGGGCTCTGCAAATGCAACGTGATGCCTGCAGACCAATCCATCTAAGTCTGCATTCCATATGGCACTCCTTCCCTCCCGAGCTCTGCCATGCGCCCAAACAGTCGTTTACCCTCACATATGGGGTATCGGCGTACTCAGGACAAATTGCACAACAACTTTTGTGGTCTAATTTCTTCTCTTACCCTTGGGAAAATAAAAAAAATTGGGGGCGAAAAGATAATTTTTGTGAAAAAATGATTTATTTTTACGGCTCTGCATTATAAACTTCTGTGAAGCACTTGTTAGGTCAAAATGCTCACCACACATCTAGATAAGTTCCTAAAGGGGTCTACTTTCAAAAATGGTGTCACTTGTGGGGGGTTTCAATGTTTAGGCACATCAGGGGCTCTCCAAACGCAACATGGCGTCCCATCTCAATCCCAGTTAATTTTGCATTGAAAAGTCAAATGGCGCTCCTTTGCTTCCGAGCTCTGCGGTGCGCCCAAACAGTGGTTTACCCCCACATATGGGGTATCGGCGTACTCAGGACAAATTGTACAACAACTTTTGGGGTCCATTTTCTCCTGTTACCCTTGGTAAAATAAAACAAATTGGAGCTGAAATAAATTTTGTGTGTGGGGGGGGGGGAAATATATATAAATTTAAATGTTAATTTTTATTTAAACATTCCAAAAATTCCTGTGAAACACCTGAAGGGTTATTAAATTTCTTGAATGTGGTGTCACACTTGGGTATTTTCTATCATATAGACCCCTCAAAATGACTTCAAATGAGATGTGGTCCCTAAAAAAAAAAAAAATGGTGTTGTAAAAATGAGAAATTGCTGGTCAACTTTTAACCCTTAACTCCCTAACAAAAAAAATTTTGGTTCCTAAATTGTGCTGATGTAAAGAAGGCATGTGGGAAATGTTACCTATTAAGTATTTTGTGTGACATATCTCTGTGATTTAAGGGCATAAAAATTCAAAGCTGGGAAATTGCGAAATTTTCAAAATTTTCGCCAAATTTCCGTTTTTTTCACAAATAAACGCAAGTTATATCGAAGAAATTTTACCACTATCATGAAGTACAATATGTCACGAGAAAACAGTGTCAGAATCGCCAAGTTCCGTTGAAGCATTCCAGAGTTATAAACTCATAAAGGGACAGTGGTCAGAATTGTAAAAATTGGCCCGGTCATTAATGTGTAAACCACCCTTGGGGGTGAAAGGGTTAATATTGGTCTGAGTGCTATGTGATTTTTTTTTTTTTTTTTAAATTGCTTAGCACTTGTCCGTATTACGCTGTAGTGTGACCCCGGCCTAAAATGTGCTTTTTGTTGCATACTTTTCCCCACTCATTAGTATGGGCAATATCAGCAGTAAAAACGCTAAAAAAATTGATAAACTACAGATTTAAATGTGCCAGTCAGAAATAAGCAAAGTGTGCATGGGGAGTTCAGGATTCTCATGCACTTTGCTGGCATCAGGCAACCCTTCAGGTTTTATGTCAAATCTCGGCAGAAAAAACCATGACAAAAACACGAATCTGCAATGTATGCACAGGCCGTTACGGCCACGTTCACATGTTCAGTATTTGGTGAGTTTTTTTACCTCAGTACTTTTCCTCTGATTGTCCTACTCCTGGTTTTGGCTTACAGATACTGAAGTGAAATAGTGACCGGATACTCCAGGTCTGAATGTGGCCTACTAGAGGGGGGGGGGGGGGGGGGGGAAGATGCTGGATACTATGTAAATTAGGTTACTTCCGTTATTTTAGGGTACATGTCCACGGTCAGGATGGCCGGCGGTATCGTCGGAGCGGCGAAGCCGCTTGGCGCTAAGCCCCTCCCCCTTTCTGGGACGCAATGATGCCGGATGTGTTAACTGTACACATCCGGGATCATCGCACCCTCGCATAGCGCCCTGTGATATTCCTTGCGGCGACGCAGCGGACATGCTGCGATCTGAAAAGACGCGCAGCATGTCTGGAGTCGCAGGGAAGTCGTATGCGTGTTTCCACACATAGTGGACACGGGATCTCATAAAATCCCCTCCACTATGCTGGAACATCTGGACGCTGCGTGTTTGACGCTGCAGCTCTGCGCAGCGTCAACAAGCAGCGTTTACTGACCGTGGACACATACCCTTAGTGTTACTTTACAGGCGTTTATCTCGTTTTTGACGCTGGTGGTTTGTTTTGGTTTTTTTTGTCTCTTGTTGCTGTGTCATGCTTTAAATAAAGCTGCTTTGTTTTTGATCCTTCCTGGTATTTGGCTTTGACAAAACTTTACTGCTACAGTCATGTGCAGATTACGCATGGTTTTTAGTGCATTTCTACAGCGGAGCGCAGCATTTTTTACCTCTATTTTTCACATCTAATACAAGTATATGATGAAAATCTGCACAGAGAACTTAGCACACCAGCAAGAGAAATTGACATGTTGCAGATTTTAAACATACACCGCAAGTCAGTTTATGCAGCGTAAAAAAACCCTGTGAAATCTAATATAAATCCCATCCACTTATCCATAACTGTAAGGCTATGTGCACGTTGTAACTGTAGGAGGGCTTGTTTTTGGGTGTGGAGGAATGGGCATATACACCACTGTTTATTATTCTATAAGCTGTGGCCAAAAATTAAGAAATATAAAAAAATGAAGTCTATTTATTTTATAGGCCCTTCATTTTTTTCTTAAGTTCCACTATAATAGAAGCTGCAACAGTATGATTTTATTTTCCAAACCATTACTGACTGTTGGCGTTAGGCCGGGTTCAGGTAAGTTTGAAAAATAATCCAAGTTTCATCCAGAAATCAGACGATTTTCATCCATATTGTCATTTGTGTGTCCATTTTTATATTTGTGTGTATGATTAGTTTTCCTACATCTACATGATCAGTACGGTTTCACAATGGAAATGTATCCATAACAATTGGATGCCACTTGGATGTTCTGTTGGGATCCACCATCTTTTACTCACTCAGACTTGAATGGGAGAGTCTCATCTCAGTCTCAGAATAGAATATTGCATGCTGCGGTTTTTTTTGGTTTTTTTTTCCCCAGACAGTCCGTCTGAAAAAAAAAAAAAAGTCACCTGAACAATGTCACTAGCTTA
The DNA here is from genome assembly GCF_051348905.1 of Ranitomeya variabilis. NCBI lineage: Eukaryota > Metazoa > Chordata > Amphibia > Anura > Dendrobatidae > Ranitomeya > Ranitomeya variabilis. Next base: position 402,387,345 of record NC_135237.1, read on the forward strand.
GATTGGTCAGTGTGCTGTCTGACTTAGGCTATGTGCACACGTTGCGGATTTTGCTGCGGGTCCGCAGCAGCTTTCCATGCGTGTACAGTACAATGTAAACCTATGGAAAACGCAACCCGCAGTGCCCATGCTGCGGAAAAAAAACGCACGGAAACGCTGCGGGTTACATTCTGCAGCATGTCAATTCTTTGTGCGGATTCCGCAGCGGTTTACACCTGCTCCTTTATAGGAATTCGCAGGTGTAAAACCGCAGGTGGAATCCACACAAAATCCGCAAGTAAAACGCAGTACCTTTTATCTGCGGATTTCTCAAATCCGCTGTGGAAAAATCCGCAGAGCTCAAAACTACGTGTGCACATACCCTAAGGGATGAGTCAGGCAGCGTAACTTGGATGAGGATCGCAATGCAATGCTCGGACTGGCAGTCGGCTTTCCTGGCCAGAGCGTGACAACTGCATAGAAATACATGCTGTCACATTTGGGTGGGTAGAGCGGATGGGCAGTCAAGCACTGCGTTGCAATTCTTGTCCGACTTTTCCCTTATACTCAAACAGATTATACAGACTTGTGCTTTCTATCTGAACAAGCCCTTACACGGACCTGCAATAAATTAGGCCATGCCTCTTATACCCATGGCATGCCAGGTGGGAAGGGTGACTTTGTTAGGCTCCTGGTCAGCATGAAGGCAGCTGATGTGCAGGACAAGGGAGCCCCCTCACTCCACCAAGCTCCTTAGATGCTGTGTTCAGAAGACACTGTGGCATCTAAAGGCTAAAACAGTATGGATGAGAGATTCCTCTGATCTGGACTGTTCCAGCAGGAGCTTGGCTGTCACCTACAGATAGGCTCCAGCTATTGATCGCACAGGTAAATTTTTTTTGGACCTGAATGACCCTAATGGCTTCTCTGTATGTTAGGGCGCCATTATGTAGGCCATTTCCGCTATAGAAATTGACATGTTGTGGATCTGAAACACGCAGAGAGAGAAGAAAAAAAAAAAAAAGCACACAGTGGGCATGAGATTTAGAAAAATCTCATCTGCTTTTCTGTAAATACAAGAGTACGTGCATACGTTAAAGTATTTGGTGCAGAAATTTCTGTACTATTTCTCCATCTCTCGGCAGGAAAAATGAAACAGCAAAAAAGCGTGTTTTTCATGCACATTTTCTGCGCTCATTAATATGGGTGAAATTTGCAGCAAAAACGCTGAAAGAATTGACATGCTGCAGAGTTAAAGGGAATCTGTCACCTCAAATTGGCGGGCTATGTAAATACCCTGTGTCCGGTGCGATGTTTAGTCTTCTTTTCTCCACCCCATCCTTCCCTGCTGTCCGCAATATTTTTGTGAATTTGAGTAGGTGTCCTCCTCCCGGAAGTAATTTACTGTGTTCTGGGACCGTGCGAAGGCGCATATGCAGTAATGCTTTTTGGCTTTGCTCGAGTTGGGCAAAGCATACTGCACGTGCGCAAGGCAAGATTGCATTGCGCACGCGCGAACTACGGAGGACACCTACTCAAATTTACAAAAATATTGCGGACAGCGGGGAAGGATGGGGTGGAGAAAAGACGAAACACCGCCCATCGGACCGGACACAGGGCATTTACATAGCCCGCCAATTTGAGGTGACAGATTCCCTTTGAGGGTATGTGCACACGATGCGGAAAACGCTGCGGATCCGCAGCGTTTCCACAGCTGTGGGTCTGCAGCAGTTTCCGATGAGTTTACATTATAATGTAAACCTATGGGAAACAAAACGCTGTGCACATGCTGCGGAAAAAAACGCGTGGAAACGCAGCGGTTTACAATCCGCAGCATGTCACTTCTTCGGATTCCGCAGCGGTTTTACAGCTGCTCCTATAGAAAACCGTAGTTGTAAAACCGCAGTGAAATCCGCAGAAAAACCGCGGTAAATCCGCTATAGATCTGCAGCAAAAACGCAGTGTTTTTGCCCTGCAGATTTATCAAATCTGCTGCGGAAAAATCTGCAGTGGACCATTTTACGTGTGCACATAGCCTAAATCTGCAAGTCACAAATAAGCAACATGTGCATGAGACTTTAGGATTCTCATTCACTTTGCTGGCATCAGGAAACCCTTCAGGCTATCCATGTTGCTACCCATGTTGCGGATTCGTGTACGGATTTTTCAGCATAGATTTTGAAAAATCCGCAGGTAAAACACACTGCGTTTTACCTGCGGATTACCAGCGTTTTTTGTGCGGATTTCACATGCGTTTTAACACCTGCGGATTCCTATTGAGGAACAGGTCTAAAACTCTGCGGAATCCGCACAAAGAATTGACATGCTGCGGAAAATAAACCGCAGCATTTTCGCGTGGTATTTTCCACAGCATGTTCACTGCGGATTTTGTTTTCCATAGGTTTACGTGGTACTGTAAACCAGATGGAAAACTGCTGCGAATCCCCAGGCAAATCCGCAACATGTGCACATACCCTCATTTGTGTCAAATCTGCACTGAAAAGACGCAGCGAAAATTCATGTCTATGTTCACACTTTGCATTTTTGCTGCTTTGTTAGGCTACTTTCACACATCAGGTTTTCAGTGTCAGGCTAAATCCGGCGAATGTTGGAAAAACTGGATCCGGCGCAGATTTTGAAAAACTGATGCGACGGATCAGTTTTTTTTGATGGATCCGGCTAGCCTATCTAGATTATTGGATAAAAAAAAATAAATTTGGAGCATGCTCAGTTTAAAAAAAAAAAAAACGGATCAGGCCGCCGGATCCGCCTTTTTCCGGATCCGGCACCTTCCGGCTCCCATAGGCTTTCATTGTAGCAAACAGCCGGAAGTGCCGGAGACAAAAAACGTTGCAGTAGACTTTTTTTTTTTTTTTTCAGACGCCGGAATCGGAATTTTAGCCGGATCTGGTAAAAACCGGAAGGAACGCTGGGCCATGCGGCGCGATCCGTCGCTAATACAAGTCAATGGGGGGAAAAACCGGTTCCGGTTTTTATTTTTTCCGGTTTTTCTCTAAAGAGCCAGATTTAGCCTGAAGCAAAAAGACGGATGTGTGAAAGTAGCCTAAGGCCAGTCTCGCACGTCCAGACAATTCCGGTACCGGAAAAATCGGTACCGGAGATCTGTGTCCGTGAGCTCACGTGGCACATCAGTGTGGCACACGTGCGGCAGCCGTGTGCCGCCTGAGTACCACACGGACCATGCAGGAGACAGCGCTACAGTAAGCGCTGTCCCCCCTGCGTGTGGTGCTGAAGCCGCCATTCATTTCTTCTCCCAAGCAGAGTTCGCTGGAGAGAAGGAATGAAAATCATGTTTTTTTTGTTTTTAAAATAAAGTCCCTGGTCAGCTCACGTCTCCCACCGGTACCACGTGACCGCTCATACAGGACAAGCTGCGGCGCCGAGAGGAAGCATCGCGGGAGCTGGGTGAGTATTTCAATGCCAGTGGGCGGGCGCACAGGGGGTGGGAGGCGGGAGGTGACCGGGAACTTTAAAAGAAAAAAAACAAAAAAACGATTTTTCATTCCTTCTCTCCAGCGAACGCTGCTGGGGAGAAGGAATGAATGGCGGCTTCAGCGCCACACGCTGGGGACAGCGCTTAACTCTAGCGCTGTCTCCTGCACTGTCCGTGTGGTCCTCAGTCGGCACACGGACAGCATCCGTGTGCGGTACGTGTTTACACGGACCCATTGACTTTAATGGGTCCGTGCGCTCCCATGAACACTGACATGTCTCCGTGTTTTTCAAACGGACACAAGGTCCGTGAAAACACGCTAACATGTGCAGAGACACATTGATTTTAATGTGTCTACGTGAGTCAGTGTCTCCGGTACGTGAGAAAACTGTCACCACACGTACCGGAGCCACTGACGTGTGAAACCGGCCTGATGCAAATTAAAAGCTGCATTTTACAGTACAAGCAAAAGCTATAAGATCACAGAAATCTCATGCACACTTTTTTTTTTTTTTTCCTGACTGAACTGGAAAACTGTGTTTTTGAAACCTACAACATGTCACTATCAGTGTTTTCCCAAGCATAGAAAGCAATGAGTCAGGGTATGTTTCCACGTTCAGGAAACGCTGCGTGTTTGATGCTGCGTAGAGCCGCAGCGTCAAACACGCAGCGTCCAGATGTTACAGCATAGTGGAGGGGATTTCATGAAATTCCGTCTCCACTATGCAGTAAAAGACGCATGCGGCAGACCCGCGGAAACGGACATGCGGCGCGTCTTTTAAGAACGCAGCATGTCCTTACATTGCAGAAACAACGCAAGGACAACGCAGGTGACCTGCCAGTGACCTCAGGTGCAGATTTGGTCAGGATTTTACCTGCATAAAATCCTGACCAAATCCTGAGGCAATCCTGAACGTGGACACATAACCGAAGAGCAAAAATGCAGTGCTGCAGACTTCACCCATTCTAATGAGTGGGGAAAAATCTGCAATACAAAACGCATGGGGGAAAAAAAGCCTCAAAAACATGTGCATTTTATGCTACATTTTTCATGCCAAGAGACACAGAAAACGCACTGAATCCTCAACATGTCCGGTATGTGCCCACAATCAGGAATTGGTGTGGTTTTCACGCTGCGTATTTATGCAGCGTCAAACCTACAGTGGCCAGCTAGAAATCCCATGTCCACTGTGTGTGCATGTGCGCCTGCCGATCACCGGAGGAAACTGACATGAGGCGCGTCTTTCAGGACTGCAGCATGTCAATTTCTCTTGCGGAGAGGAGATGCTAGTCTCTGCAACAGAAAGTTTACCAATAGAAATGTATTGGATGCGGTAAATCTTCACGGTTCAGTGACTAGATCGCAACGTTTTGGACACAGCAATTAATATGCTGCGTCCAGAGCGCTGCTACTTCCGGATCGTGGGAACGTAGACGAAGATGAAGCGCTTTTGAAGCGGCGAAAATACACAGCATCAAAAACTCAACACAAACTCATGGTGGGCACACAGCCTAAGGGCTTATGCACATCACCGTATTTTCAGTCAGAGCGAGATTATTTCGCACTCGAAATAATGTTGTTCTATGGGGCCATGCAAATGAATGAAACTTTCCTTGGACCAAGCCAGTCCGAGGGGAAAAAAATGGCACCATACATGATTTGCATCTGATATTCGCATCACACTCAGCCATGCAAGTCATTGAGTCCGTGGAAAACAGCGGACTGCACTTGGATGACTTTATCATATTATGAACTGACAGAATGGAGAAGATGGAGGATTCTGGTACTGGTGAAGAACACAAACCATTGCCCTTGATTTCCGCGTTTAAAGCTTCCTATATAAATCATTACCCAGGCAATTACTGTTGTTCCTTGTTGCCATGTTTTCATCACCTGATCTGTTTATGAACTAATTTACTACAACAGGGAGCTAACCTGAATGCACAGGTCCCACTCTTAGCAACCGCACTGTTTGTGCTGAAGGCTTTGAAACCATCTTCAGTGGATCTCATACCTACACGTGCCATACTCTTTCTGGCAATTAGCAATACAATACTGTTTGTTTGTTTAGCTTGAAAGGCAACGAGTTCATGCCCACGGCGGTGCCACATGCCCAGAGCCAGGACAATGGCACACTATGCATTTGTCTTCACTTGGAGAGATGCTAATGGGCCACAGGCTGCAAAGGCTTTACACAGGCTCTCCTTCATAAATGCAGCTAGCTTAAACACTATCAATCCATGGACTCCCAACTTACAATGCCAAACATCATCATACAACCAATTATATAAATCATGGACTAGAGTGTTAGAGAAGCTGGCATGGAGTACTAAGTCAGTAAGCAGAGCACGCATGCTTGCAATTATCAGACATTTATAGAATAGCCTGAGTATATGATAGAAATAACCATTTGAATTATAAAATTGTAATCAGCCACCACTAGAGGGAGCTGAATAAAACTCAAACCTTTACTTGGTAAGCTCCTAAACACCCCATAGTGGTCGCTGAAGGAAGTCAGAATTCTATTACTATCTCTGTTAACATCAGAGATTTAGAGCTCAGTGTCATAATAATGAATTCCTACCTCTACAACAATATAATAAATTGGTCAGACCTATTGAAATGATAAATGAATGTCTAAGGGATTCACTCTAGTTTTAAAGTTGATGACCACTTTACAGAATATCTTTGAAATCCTTCCAAATACAAGACAATTTTTGCTTTTTTTTTTTTTCATCTCTGCCTTCCAAGTGGCATAACTTTTTATTTTTCCATCAATATAACGTATATGGGGACTTGTTTTTTGCATGATGAGTGGAATTTTTTTTACTTGGAAAGCTTTAATTTACTACATAAAGTATAAAGACTTAAAAAAAAAAAAAAATGTATGCCCTGATTCATCAAAGCGTTGCTTAGAATTTTTGCTAAACATTTTACGCAATTCAGAGTTGCAAAAAAATGTTCAGACTTTTGGATTTTCGTGCCAGATTTTGGCAGCTTTGCCAAAATGAGCTGAGGGAGGGAAAGGGTGGGCTACACCCACCCATCAAATTCATTAAATAGTGGCGGATTTTTTTCAGAAAAGTCCGACTGGAGTAATATTTATGCCGAGACGCAGACCACTGATAAGACGCTCTGAATTCATTGAGTGCCGTGCACCTCTTACTAAATTTGGCCCATCTTATTTCTGCACGCCCATCATGATAAAACGCCAGTCTTCATGAATCGGAGCCCTAGTGTTGTGTAATGGGGAGAGAAAAAAATGGAAACCAAAAATTACAAATTTTTTTTGGTTTACATTTTCACAGTGATCACTGTGCAGTAGAAATTAAGCTAACTTTATTCTCCGGTCCAGTACAGGAGGGAAATACCAAAATGTATACTTTTTCTTTTTCTTTTACTACTTTAAAACATTTTTAACAAAGTTTTTTTATTTTTATATTCCGACACCCATGACTTTTTCATTTTCTGTTGACAGCTGTTCGAGGGCTTGTCTTCTATAAGACGAGCTGCAGTTTCTATTAGTATCAATTTACGACTTTTTTTTATTTATTTTGGGGCCAGAAAAGTAACCTAAACCACTTTTTCATGTAAGAAATAGAAAAGGCTTTGGAATTGGAACATAGCTTTTTCTAGGGGACTTGAACACTACTCATTCAAACAATGGCACAGACTGAAAAACTACGGAAATAACAATAAATTAGTAAGTTCAATATATATATATATTGTGTGAACACATTTAAAGATTTTTTTTAGGAAAAGGACAGCCCCTTCAAGTAAATCAGTGATGCTGTGGCTCACAAAAAAGGCTTGGTTTCCAAGAAACAGATGGATTTTTGGCCACAAGTGCATTTTGTGCAATGACAGTGCAGTCTCTATGCCACAGAAGGCAGAAATTGCTGTGTAAACCTAGTTGTGGTTAACGCCTCCCTCTCTATCAGGAAAAATGCAGCCACACAAAAAAAGTAAATGTTTTGTAAGATACAGAGTTGATGCCAATGGATTAGCATAATCCATCTGCTGAGTCAGTAATCCGTGGGCAGTGCATGGACCCTAAAAACTACCTCTTACCTGACTGATTAGCCGGCTAGGTGAGAAATCACATTTGCGTCACACCAGGCCGGCTAATGAAATGTGGTTTCTTGCCAGGTCGGCTAATTAAAAAAAAAAAAAAAAAAAGCTGTAGATGCCATCACATAAGAGATGGCTATGCAAATCGATTCGCACCAACTCTAGTTTCCCCATCTGTGATAACCTCAATTGTGGTGGATGGCCGTTTCATTCATTTCCATCAGATAATAAGTCATCATACTAATTGCATTTAATTATAATTTAAATAAGAGTTACCTATGCAAGTATTTAGTCTACAAAGCAACATGTACAGAACTTTTCCAGAGGCTTGTAGTATGAAGTGAGCTCCATTATGCACCATGTCGTAGAGCGCAATTCTCCTTGGAGCGTCATTCTGATGTTTGAATTATCAACTTTTTCCACCGCTACTTGTCAAATAGCTCAGTTCTGTCGTTAGTCAAAGAGTGGTCCACACCCAAAAAATGCCAGATTTTGATCCAAATTATAGATCAAATATGCCAATACAAAGAGAGACAGATAAAAAGAAATTAAAAAGAGGGCAAGAAAGAGTGGGCGAGAGAGAGAGCAAGAAAGAGATAGAAAAGGAGAGAGAAAAAAGTTAAAGAGAAAAAGAGAACGCGAGAGAGAGAAAAAGAGGGAGAGAGAAAGAAAGGGAAAAGAGAGGAAAGGAGGAAGAGAGCGAGAGTCAGGGAGAGCGAGAGAAAGAAAAAGAGTGAGCGAAAAAGAGCGAAAGAACCACTGACAGCACTCTGATGCCATCTCTGTGGTGTCTGATTTTCAGGTTTACTTGACAGGAGAAGCTTGCAAAACTGCTCATGCAAAAAATAGAAATGGATGAAATGTTGATGGTGAAAAAATAATTTATTTAATGAAAACCTAATCCAAAGACGCTGATAGGGGAAAAAATAAAACACGTCCTTTATTTTTTTTTTTTTGAGTGCCAGAAAAATCACTGATGTCTGAATAAGACCCTAAATCGTCTTCATGAAACAGAATAGTAGCAGGTGTCACACTACAGCTAGACTTATTCCATTGTAGAAGAATTCTCTCCTTTATTATGTGCTGCCAAATTCTCCAGTAGGCTAAAAATAAATGGGAACAATAATACCGGAAAGTTTGCACAATATGCCTAGCTTGGCACCACAGGGAGTGCTCAATATAAAGCTGTATTTGCTATTTTTATACACACTTTATATTTCACTTATTTATATTTGCAAAACTGCCATTTCCCTTCACTCTCCCCCAACACTGATCTCTGAGCTGTCTACTTCTGTCACACACAACCCGTCATTCTGCAATCGCCTGGATATTTCATAAGGGACACTGTATAGACAAAAGTATTGGGACATTTCAGCTGGTCATCAGATTCATGCTGCCCAAACCAAGAGCAGGATGAATCAGAAGCTGGCTGTGTTATTGCAGCCAGATACGTGTCACTACAGTGTTTCAAAGAAGGCATACAATGTCCCCTAGTGGCTTCTCCACATCCTCCTCATGACTGACAGGAGTTTCCCTATACACACACACACAGAGAGACAAAAGACCCATCGGTCGTGGAGAGCAGGGTGCGGAGAAACTTCTGGGGACCTGCCTTGGACTAGTCATCTGAGACACATTATGGGGCTGATTCATCAATGTGTTCAACCCAGAATTCTGGTGTAAAACACTTAAATAAGTCAGAATATTTGAGTGCAATTCGAAGTTAAGCAAAAATATTGTGAGTTTTGCCATTTTCCCAACCAGCTATGCCAATATAGGTGGAGCCCGGGCAGGGCCTGGCTACACATGTCCATCAAATTCAATGCTCCAGAAAAATACTCCAGTCTTAATCATCAGCTTTTCTAACCATATAGTCTTTTAAGTGTTGGAAGCGTTTCATAGCAAAATATGCTCCGCAGCAACAACACAGCCAGACGTAAACTTATGCTGCCCGTAGTCCAGGACGTATGAATCAGATGACAGGTTCCCTTCACCAACCTCGGCATGCAGTCTGCCATCACAAACATTTGTGAAAGGAACTGATCATTCTAAAGAGCGAATCCAGCGTGTCATAAGAGCCACCGATGTGGCAAGTCAGTTCATGACATTTCATCCCACCGTCACCTGTGAGGGGTCTTATTGAAAAGTAGAAGTGTTAATGAACAACAAGACTAAGTGGCAGATCCCCTAAAGTAACTGACCGGAGTTGGTAATGCTCTGCTGACCCAATAAATGCTAAAGTCCCTAACCTCCTCTAGTATTAACATCTGCAAAAAAAAATGGTGTACCAAAACCTCTATATCATTGTTTTCCATGGCCGAGCAGTTTGCAAGCCTTACATCACCAAGCACAATGCAAAGCATCGGATGGAGTGGTGTAAAGGCGCCATCACTGGACTCTGGAGCAGTGCAAATGTGTTCTGTGGAGAGAAAAATCACTCTACTTTGTCAGTGGTCTGATGGACAAGTCTGGACTCACTGAAGGCCAGGAAAACATTATCTGCCTGTTTTTGTGAAAATTTATAAGGTTTGAGGGAGTAGGGATAATTAGTTAGTGGGTTGTTATTCAAGGGTTGGCAAAGACCCCATAGTTCCAGTGAAGGGAAATATAAAATGGTATTGTTAGCATAAAATGACTTAAAACCTAATACAGTGCATTTAAAGAAGCACTCCCATCAAAGTTTTTATCCTCTAAATATATTGCAATCATCATACTATATAGCACTGTATTTACTATTGCTCATTTTGCTCTTCTGCTCAGCTAATTCTTCTCTTTTCTCTGCTCTATATAGAAACAAGTCGTCTCTTGTCCTGGAATTTATCATTCCCCGTTTCCCCTCGGCCATTGACTTTTGCAGTGACTTATGAGTCTTAGGGCTCTTTTCCATTTGCGAGATAAACGTCCGTGTCTCGCATGTAAAAACCAAGCTCTGGCACCGGCACTCCGGAGCGGAGCGTGCGGCCGCATAGCAACACATAGAGCTGCACGCTCCGGTGAGCTTGGTTTTCACATGCGAGACACGGATGTTTATCTCGCAAATGGAAAAGAGCTCTTACAGGGAAAACGGATCTCCTGTTTCTACATAGATTCAGCTAGTCAGTTTTAATCATGTGAAGTCAGACCTAATGGTACAGATAATTAGCTGGATAGAAAGGAAAAATTAGCAATTGTAGGTGCAAGGTGCTATATAATGATTGATATATATTAAAGGGAACCTGTCACCCCCCCCCCAGGTGTTTCTAACTAAAAGAGCTACCTTGTGCAGCACTAAGGCCGGCGTCACACAGCGAGTTTTACGGACGTATGAGCGCAGAGATTACATCCGTAAAATACACATAACACACGGCCCAATGATTCTCTATGTCCCAGCTCCTATCAGCCGTATTTTACGGATCCGTATTATACGGTCTTCTACGGGCCATAGAAAATCGCAGCATGCTGCGTTTGTCGCCGTATTGCACAAAAAAAAAAAAATCGCCAATGAAAGTCTATGGGGGCGAGAAAAATACGGATTACACACGGACCAGCAGTGTGACTTGCGAGAAATATGCAGCGGTGTTCTAGAGAAAAGCCGGTAATTCAATTGCCGGCTTTTCATTTCTCCTTCACAAACCCGACATGATATGAGACATGGTTTACATACAGTAAACCATCTCATATCCCCTTTTTTTTGCATATTCCACACTACTAATGTTATTAATGTTGTCCCTCATACCTTGAAATCGCCACAGGGGCAGGTCTTTCCCCCCCTAACACAGACTCACCACAGCCGTCGCTCAGGGCCTGTGCGTGCCGGGCGCCGCCTCCTCTAACCTTCATTAGCGTCCCCAGCGCCTGCGCTGTAAGTTCGAAGGGCAGTGCAACTTCGCATGCCCCCCCCCAAAAAAAAACGCAGTTAAATCTACACAATTAACTCAACTCTTTCTTTACATCATAAATTTTAAATAACAGCAAAAGCTATGACATAAGGCACATGACATACACATCACAACTGGAGTAGAATGTCTAAATTTCTGCACATGAGCCATCTTGTGTCACAAGAACTTGACCTTTAAAGGTGTTATCTGGTCTAAACCAGTAAGTCTCCAGTCACTCTGTGTGAATGCAAACTTATGAATCCCCCCCCAGAGCACGTGCTGTGGAGATTCGGCAGTTTCAGACCTAGGACTCAGGGGGGTATGTATGAGTTAGGCCGGGGTCAGACGTAACGTATAAAAATACGGTCTGTTTTTTACGGCCGAGATATGCAGAAAAGTTCCAGAACAGTGATCCGTATTCAATGCGAGGATGCGATTATTATTTTATTTTTTATTTTTTTCTCTCCAAAAAGTATCAATGTGTCAATTGTACGGCGAGATTGTCTCGCCAGCTTGCAAAATGGACATAGAATGGATCCATGGGCCGAAGTATTAGTGAAAACATACCGTTTATACAGTGTGCGTGTGTGTATATACTCGAGTATAAGCTGACCCGAGTATAAGCCGTGACCCCTAATTTTGCCACAAAAAAACTGGGAAAAATTAATGACTCGAGTATAAGCCTAGGGTGGAAAATGCAGCAGCTACCGGTAAATGTCAAAAATAAAAATAGATACCAATAAAAGTAAAATTAATTGAGACATCAGTAGGTTAAGTGTTTTTGAATATCCATATTGAATCAGGAGCCCCATATAATACTCCATACAGTTCATGATGGCCCCATAAGATGCTCCATATTAAAATATGCCCCATGTAATGCTTCACAAATGTTGATTATGACCCCATAAGATGCTCCATACAGACATTTGCCCCATATAATGCTTCACAAATGCTGATTATGGCCCCATAAGATGCTCCATAGAGATATTTTCCCCATACAATGCTGCACAAATGTTGATTATGGCTCCATAAGATGCTCCACAGACACATTTGCCCCATATAATGCTGCACAAAGGCTGATTATAGCCCCATAAGATGCTCCATACAGACATTTGCCCCATATAATGCTTCACAAATGCTGATTATGGCCCCATAAGATGCTCCATAGACGCATTTGCCCCATATAATGCTCTACAAATGCTGATTATGGCCCCATAAGATGCTCTATAGCAGAGGTCCCCAACGTTTCTGACCTTGAGAGCCACATTCAGCTCTGAGAGAGGGTCGCGAGCCACATCCAGCCTTGAGAGAGGGTTGTAAGCCACAATCAGCTCCCGCCCCCTCACAATAATGGTAACCAAAGCTTTTCCACAATCACCCCAAAGCAGTATACAAAGATCCATGGGTTCCTACAATACCCTCATTCAGTATTCTCCTATAAAGCACTCCTAAGACACTGTCACATCCAGCTTCAAACACCTCCTCTTAAATCATCTCAAACCCCCTAAGACCAATATATGTGCATCCAGATCTGCTCTTCTGTGCAGGGCTGCTCACAAAATTCACCATTTTCAGATGTGCTCTTCATAACTGTTTGCTACAACTGGAGCTAATGCACCAAGCTGACAGACAGCCGCGAGCCACAATTCATGGGACCGCGAGCCACATGTGGCTCCCGAGCTACAAGGTTGGGGACCCCTGCTCTATAGAGATATAGACACAGCTGTCACTCACATCTTCTTGGCGCCGCCTCCTCCTCAGCGCTGTTTTGAAAATAGCTGGCGCCTGCGCTCTTTTCCCCTGCCTGGTGCAGGTGCAGTGAGTGCTGCCCGTCTTTCCTCATATGCAGTCCAGCTGAATGCGCCTGCGCGGCCGCCCTGCTTGTGATTCCCAGCCCTGCAGTGACTTATGATTTATTCACATTGCGGGGCTGGGATTCACAGGCAGGGCGGCCGCGCAGGCGCAGTCAGCTGGGCTGAATATGAGGAAAGACGGGCAGCGCTCACTGCGCCTGCACCAGGCAGGGGAAAAGAGCGCAGGCGCCAGCTATTTTGAAAACAGCTGTGAGGAGGAGGCGGCGCCAAGAAGATGTGAGTGACAGCTGTGTGGCGTCTAAAGCAGGGGGGAAACGCCGGCCTCCTTGACTGAAGACCAGGTATTTCTGACAAATTATAAAACTGATTATTTCTCTAGTTACAGCACCCAGAACTAAAAGAGCCACCTTGTCAGAATGCAGCAACACTGCTGCACTAGGTGGCTCTTTTAGTTTGAAACGACTGGGGGGGTGGGGGTGACAGGCTCCCTTTAAATCACAGAAAAAACTGGCGTGGGCTCCCACGCAATTTTCTCCGCCAGAGTGGGAAAGCCAGTGACTGAGGGCAGATATTAATAGCCTAGAGAGGAACCATGGTTATTGCCCCCCCCCCCCCCCCCGGCTAAAAACATCTGCCCCCAGCCACCCCAGAAAAGGCACATCTGAAAGATGCGCCTTTTCTGGCACTTGGCCTCTCTCTTCCCACTCCCCTGTAGCAGTGGGATATGGGGTAATGAGTAAGGTGACATTAAGCCTGGTTAATAATGGAGAGATGTCAATAAGACACCTATCCATTATTAATCCAATATTAGTAAAGGGTTAAAAAAAACACACATTAAGAATAAAGTATTTTAATGAAATAAACATAGGGTTTTATTATCTTTATTGCATGCTCAATTCAACTGAAGACCCTCGTTCTTCTGTAAAAAAAAAAAAAAAAAAAAAAAAAAATATCCCATACCTTTCCGCCGTACAGTCATGTCCCATGATGTAAATCCATCTGAAGGGGTCAAATACAGTTACAACCAGGAGCGGTGCTAATGCAGCCGCTCCCAGCTGTAAAAGACTGGAGAATGAATGAAATGAAGGTAACGTAGCTTCGGTGACTAGCGGTGCCGTCACCGAAGCTGTGCCCTCTGGTGGCATAAACTCATTTGAACTGTAGCGTGGGAACTATTCTGAATATTTTCTCACTCTACAGTGCAAATGAGTTTATGCCACCAGGGGGCGCAGCTTCGGTGACAGCACCGCTAGTCACCGAAGCTACGTTACCTTTATTTCATTCATTCCCCAGTCTTTTACAGCCAGGAGCGACTGCAATAGCAGGCTCCTGGTTGTAACTGTATTTAACCCCTTCAGATGAATTTACATTGTGGGACATGACTGTATGGCGGACAGGTATGGGATATTGTTGCTTTTTTATTTTCCTTTTTTTACAGAACGAGGGTCTTCAGTTGGATTGAGCGTACAATAAAGATAATAAAATCCTATGTGTTTATTTCATTAAAATACTTTATTCTTAGTGTGTGTGTGTGTGTGTGTGTGTGTGTGTGTGTATTTTTAACTCTTTACTAATATTGGATTAATAATGGATAGTTGTCTTATTTACAGAACCATTTGGGCCCAACTGCACCCTGAAAAAAAAACATAACGTGCAAAAAAACATATCAATATATGTAAAGTATTGGTTGATATTCTGGCCAAAATATGTAAGCTGGCAACCTGCGTCAAGGGTCCTTACGTTTGCCAGTCCTACACTCACATGAAAACCACAAAAAAGAGAATCCTCCAATATTCAAGAAAAAAAACAAAAACAGGCAGAGATGCTTACCTGTCTAAATGGGCCTCAATACAATTGCACTACCAGGGTGCAGTGGACCCAAGTAAAATGGCAACATATATTGATGTTTTTTTGCACGTTATATTTTTTTAAGGGTGCAGTTGGGCCCAAATGGTTCTGTAAACTGAGGCCTATGTTCACACAGGATGAATCATAGTTAGCACTGGGCAGCCCGCCATAGCGCGACATTAATAGGCTGAGAACCAGATGCTCTGCATTCCTTGTGTGAACATTGCCACATACAGAGTATATCTTTTTTGCATTGGTGTACCACACGGCCAATCCCTGATTGAAGGCTGGCTGTTTCATTTGGTATTGTACCTGTGCAGTTGCCATTTTACTTGGGTCCACTGCACCCTGGTAGTGCAATTGTATTGAGGCCCATTTGGACAGGTAAGCATCTCTGCCTGGTTGTTTTTTTTTTCTTGAATATTGGAGGATTTTTTTCCTCTTTTTGTGGTTTTCAGATTTTCTATTTTTGCGTTTTCATTTTTTGCTACCCCTTCTTCTCAGAGCATTTTTTTTTGCAGCTCAAGTTGTACTTTTGAATGACACCATTGATTTTACCACAGTGTACTGGAAAAAAAATTCCAACTGCAGTGAAATTGCAAAAAAGTGCAATTTCAAAACTGTTTATTTAGTTGTTTATTTACCATGTTCACTAAATGCTAAAACTGACCTGCCATTAAGATTCTCCAGGCCATTATGAGTTTTGCAGATATCAAACATGTAAAGGTTCATTTTTATTTAAGTGGTAGCAAAAAAAAAAAGTTTGTAATAATAAAAAAAGAAAAAGGTTCTATTTTCCAAGACCCTTAGCGTCTCCATTTTTCGGGATATGGGGCCAGGTGAGGAGCTATTTTTTGGGGCACTAAGCTGACTTTTTATTGATAACATGTTGAGATACATATGACGTTTTGGTTGCCCATTATTGCAATGTTGCGTAGACCAAAAAAATGTAATTCTGGTGGCTTGATCTTTTTCTCGTTACACCATTTACAGTCTGGATTCATTCTTTTCATATTTTGATCGGGCGATTCTGAAGACGGCAATACCAATTTTATATTTTTTTATTTTATTTTGAATGGGGCAAAAGGGAGGCAATTTGACTTTTTAAAAATTTTTTTTTTTTTTTTTTTTTTTTTTTTTTTTTACATACTTCAATAGTTTCCTTAGGAGACTTGGAGCTGCAATCTTTTGATCGCTTGTGCTAGACTTGGCAGGGTTGAAGCCCTGCCATGTGTAGCAAAACTGCTCATCTGCTTTGAGCGTCGGTCACTAGGCGACACTCATAGCATTTAAGCTATGACAACCATAGGGGTCTCCTGCAGACCCCAGGATGTCAAGCCAACCCATCAGGGCCCCGCTATCATGTGACAAGGTCACCGATGGGCAGAGCTAATGAAGCACATCCGGTTTGCACTAGTTAAATGCTGCGGTCAGAGATTGACAGCGGCATTTAACATGTTAACAGCAGCGGGTGAATCGCGATTCCACCTGCGGCTGTGGGGGGCACGTCAGTTGATCAGATCAGAAAAGGTGCGGGCTCAGAGTTGACGTTCGCACCAAAGAGGGGGAGGCGACATATGACGTACATATACGTCATAAGTCATATAGGATTAAATGTAGAAAAATGTTGTTCTGTATGGGGAAAAAAAAAAAGGTATCATTACTTAGCATTTGAATTTCCTGAAAATCATGACAGCACCTGAGAGAGTGGGATCCCCACTTCCCCATCACTAGATAGAAAGCCAAGAGCTCAAAATAAAAAGTCAACTTACCACTTACTCTTTCAAAGTGATTTCCAAGCAGTCAAGTAGGAGTCACACAATTTATTATCATTCTTGATATTATTTATACATTCACTCAAGTCCATTCTTCATTGTGAAAAGAGAAGATTGAGAACCACCACAACCATAAGCCAGAGGGACTTAATAAATAGGGGTGCTGTCATGGGGTTTCAGGAAAATCAAATTTCAGGATCTCGGGTTGGGTGATGGCTTATTTTTTGTGTGCCGAGCTGACGTTTTTAATGATGCCATTTTGGTGCATACTCAATTTTTTGATCGCCCGTTATTACATTTTAATAGGTCTGGCATTTTGACTTTTTTCTCACTACGCCGTTTAGCGATCAGGTTAATCCTTTTTTAATTGATAGATCGGGTGATTCTGAACGCGGCAATACCAAATATGTGCATGTTTGATTTTATATTTATTGTTTTATTTTTTATTATTTTTTTTTTACTTTTAGCATGCTTCAATAGTCTCCGAAGGAGACTAGAAGCTGCCATAACCTGATCGGCTCTGCTACATACAGGCGATGATCAGTTCGCCTGTATGTAGCTGAATTACTCACTTGCTATGAGCGCCAACCACTGGGCAGTGCTCACAGCAAGCCGGCAGTGACAATAGAGGTCTTCAGGAGACCTCTGGTTGTCATGCCAACCCATCGGTGACCCGCGATCACGCGACGGGGGTCACCGAAGGGCGGATTTCTGGCATGATTTCCGGAAGCGCATGTTAAATGCCGCTGTCAGCATTTGACAGTGGCACTTAACGGGTTAATAGCTGTGGGGTGGATCGCGATTCGACCGGCGGTTGTTCCGGGCACATGTCGGCTGTTCAAAACAGCAGATATGTGCCGGGAAAGAAGTGGGCTCACCGCCGGAGCCAACATCAAAGGGAGGGTGTCAGGCATCGGCTTACTATTACGCCCGATGTCAGAAAGGAGTTAATGAGCCTTGCCATGTGATTTATGATAAAAGCCAAACCAGAATCTCAATTTGCAGACACATGTTTTGGGGTTTTTACCCTCCTCAGTGCAAAGTGTGAGATCTGATTTGGCTAGAAGCTTCTGACTTGGATCAAAGGGGTAGCTTTTCTCACCCCAGTTAGAGGCCCATCATACAGCCAGATCAGATCTCATAGTTCACTAATCGTTCAAGTCTTCTTCTCTGAAGAAGCAATTTGCATTTTTTAATTTACAGAGGAGCATTGCATGGCCTATAAGCCTCCTTACCCTGGCATGTCATGCTCCATAACAAGAAACGTTATCCCGTAGATCTGTGCCAGAAAAAAGTCAGGAGTCTTTCTTCTGGCATGGATGAAACATGGCTGCTAATTAGCTTCAGGGACCACCCTATACCACCCACCAGGAAAAGGGAGCAGGAGACCCAGTGCGCAGAAGCGCGCCAGTCTAGTAGGTGGGTCTGTGTTTTTTAAGCTTCCATTCCTACTTGTACATTAATGAAACCGTGAACAACGCCTTTAAGTAAATTCAATTTTCAAGTGGCTAAATAACCTCTTTAATCTATGGGACTTTTCACATGTCATATCTTCCATTCATTACTTTAATTCATTTTGTAGCCCAAGAACTGTAGAAATAGTGGTCAAACTACAGATGCTTCATGTCATCTGCATTGTGTCAGTATCTTTTTCCTACCAAAAAAAAAAAACCCATCAGTATTACAGAACCATAACATAGAAGTCATTCTGATGAAATATGGATGGTAGAAGATTCATAACTCTTGGACGTATTATGTTCTTCATACTTAAACTGGCCAAATTTGAAAAAATATTGATAAAACCGGTCAAAACCACCTTTTCCATTGTTTAAGCCGAAAGTCTACAACCAGATGATAGTTGAAAGTTTATTGCTACTATGAGTGCATCTACATTACATAGCATTTTGGTTTGCGGCACTTTAGGAGTCAGTGGTGTTAGTTAACATGCGGAAGATAGGACATTTTACAAATTTGTTTTTTTCATAAGATTTTAAAAATTATTTCCAAAACATCAGGCAGAATGCTTATACAAATTGACACAATTTAAAAAAACTGGACTATAAACATAACACTCCAAAAACTGCTTCAAATTAAAGGCTTGTTCACACACAGCGTTTTGCCAGAGAAAAAAAATGCTACGTTTTAGGCTGTGCCCACGTTCAGGAATGTTTGCAGAATTTTCCTGAGCAAATCCGGACTCCTTTCGCAGAAAATCCGCTTTTTTTTTTTTTTGCAGATTTTTCGTGTTTTTTTCCGGAGGTTCCAAATACAACAATATAGCGGCAAATCCGCAAAAAGTAATGATCATGCTGCGTTTTTTTCTGCGGGAAAAAAACAGCATGAGCACAAATTGCAGAATGCATTAAAATGATGGGATGCTTAATGTAAGCGTTTTTTTAAGCGTTTTTGCAGTGTGAAAACCACCGAAAAAAAACGCAAAAACTCCTGAACGTGGGCACATAGCATTTAATTGCAATTTTGAAGCAGCAAAATACACTGAATTCAGGTTTTTTTCTTCTCATTACACGGTTTACGGATCAGATTAATTTATAGTTTGACAGACTGAGCGTCTCTCAAGGCAGCAATACCCAATGTGTATTTTTTTTATACTTGTTTTATTTTTAATGGGGCAAAAGGGGGGTGATTTGAACTTATGATTTCATTATTATTATTTATTTTTACTTTTTATGGTCTTCAATAATCCCCTTAGAAGATTAGAAGCTACAAACATCTGATCTCCTGTGCTATATATAGCAGTGCTTCAGCATATTTTTCCCATGAAACACTGCCTGTGAGTAACTCTCCACTGTTATGCATAGGGGGCTCACACAATAAGCTGGAACCTCTAAGCCCAAAGTTTGGTTGGGCACACAGGCGTCTGTGCAGCAGCCAGATGGAGCATGCAGAACAGAGATACCGTAAGTAGAATGCAGACTAAAGGTTTAATGTAGTCCTGGAAACCACAGACAGAGATACCGAATACCTCAAACTGCGGAGTTACTGAAGACTGTAGGAAAACAGGAGGAGTCATGGAGACACAGATAGGTAGCAGACAAAACTCTGGAGTGACACAAAAAAAGTCTACTACCATGGAAGCCGCATACAGCCAGAAAGAAATCCTGAAACCCACAGGAGAAGCAGAAGTGGTCCAAGAAGATCGGTGACAGGTATCAGACAGATCTCCGGAGTGTGACAAAGTCTAATACCTTGGAAGCCGCAGACAACCAGGAAGACGTCCTGGAAACTGCAGGCAAGTTGATACTGGAAACCACAGTCAAGTAGGTAACAATACTGAAAACCGCAGGCAGGTGGGTAACTGGAAGCCATAGACAGCCAGGAAGACATTCTGGAAACCGTAAGCAGGTAGGTAAGTGATAATGGCAGAAAGAAGGGAAGGTCCTCCACGAACAGGTAGCAAGGATACCAGAAAGCGCAGATGAGTAGCTCAGGAGCTGGAAGCTAAAGACAAGCAGGAGATGTCCTGATGAATGTGGACTGGAACTATGCACTGCAAACTAAGAGTTACTACAAGACTTAGAGCATTACCAAGACAGGTGTGAGTCTTGGGAGCCTTAAATAGGATTACGAAGACTGACGTGCAGCACAAGGAAATCAAAATGACCAGGGCATTTGCGGAACAACCACCCAAATGGACCTCTTGAATGAAAGCCAGTACCCCTACCCCGAAAAAGAACAGCAAAATTATTAATGCTGCTAAATTAAAGCATTGGCTTTTACGAAAAATATAGTTTTGTTTTTTGTTTTTTTTTTTAAATGTTGCTAAATAAGTTTTACATGTATTGAGAAATGGCAGAAATGTGCTGGATTAGGCTGGGTTCACAAGTTGCAAACTTCGGGGCATATTTTTCCTCATCTAATCTGCAGCAGAATCGGTGCTTGTTATATGCAGATTTTCCATCAGACTTGATGCAGATTTCACCCTTTCTATTACGTTGGGTGAAATCCATGAAGATTCTGCACAAACCAGTGACAGTCTGCAAATTTAACAAAAAATGCAATACAAAAATTTCCCGTGAATGCAGCACAAAACCAGACCAAAAAAACAGCATGTTGATACTCATCCACTTTTCTTGTACTGTAAAAGGCTGGAGATTTTACGCACATAAAATCCACACCAAGAATGTGACATGTGGACGTGGCCTAATAGGAGTTTCCAATTAATAGTCTATTTTCATGTACTCTAAGAAAACACCAAGATAATAGAGAGCATCACAAATCATAGTTAATCTCAGCTGGTTTCAGTAGGGATACACTTTGTGACCTGTTTATTGCCAAGGAACCTTTTAGCAAAGAGACAAGTGGAGAGAACCCCCTTAACCTCCATCACAAGTATTTTAATACAGGGGTTCTAACAAAAGATACAAAAGCTGCACCACATGCCATACTACAAGCTTAGCGGGGTCTGTATTCTCTTGTTGAACCTCTTGCAGGACTAGCACCACAGTGCACGCTCCCTACAGTCAATAATAGTATTTTGCATAAAGCAACACAACTATACAAAAAAATGACATTTGCTCATGAAAAGTTAAAAACCATAATGCAAAACAAAAAAAACAAAAAGGAGAGGAGTGTGGAGTATTGCCCCATAATAAGCAACACAAAATCAGAGTGATGAAAAACAATGCCAAAATATCTATATATCTACAGTGGCATGTAAAAATTTGGGCACCCCTGTTCAAAATTACTGTTATTTAGAACAGGCAAGCAAATTGAAGATGAAATGATCTCTAAAAGACCTAAAGTTAAAGATGACACAATTCCATTGTATTTTAGGCAAAAAGTCCTATTTATATTTTAAAATTTACAAAAAAGAAAAATGGGCCAAGCAAAAGTTTGGCTGCCCTACATGGTTAGTACCTAGTAGCACTCCCTTTTGAAAGTATCACAGCTTGTAGATGATTTTTGTAGCCAGACAAGAGTCTTTCAATTCTTGTTTGAGGGATTTTCATTCATTCTTCCCTGGAAAAATTCTTCCAATTCTGTGAGATTCCTGGGTCATCTTGCATGCACTGCTATTTTGAGGTCTAGCCACAGATTTTCAATAATGTTCACATTAGGGACTGTGAGGGCCATTGTAAAACCTTCAGCTTGCACCTTTTGAGGTAGTCTATTGTGGATTTTGATGGGTGTTTAGAATCATTATTCAATTGTAGAAGCCATCCCCTTTCCAACTTCAGCTTTTTTTCTTTTTTTTTACAGATGGGTTATGTTTGCATCAATAAGTTTTTGAAATGTCATTGAATCCATTCTTCCCTCTACCCATGAAATGTTACCTGTACCATTGGTTGCAACACAACTCCAAAGCATGGTTGATCTACCCCCATGCTTAATGGTTGGCAAGATGTTCTTTTCCTGAAATTCTATGCCCTATTGTCTCCACACATACCTTTTGATTACTTTGGCCAAACAGTTCTATTTTAATCTCAACGGTCCACAGGACTTGTTTCCAAAATACATCAGGCTTGTTTAGATGTTCTTTTGCATACATCTGACCATGAATTTTATGGTCAGAATGCAGGAGAGGTTTTCTTCTGATGACACTTCCATGAAGGCCATATATTTGTGCAGGTGTCTCTGAACAGCAGAACAATGTACCACAACTCCAGAGTCTGCAAACTCTTTCTGAAGTCCTTTTAGAGTCAAGCAGGGTTTTTGGTTTGCCTCTCTAGCAATCCAACAAGCAGTTCCCACTGAAATTTAGCTTGGTCTTCCAGGTCTTGCCTTGACCTCCGCTGTTCCTGTTAACTGCCATTTCTTAATTACATTTAAAACTGAGAAAAGATCAACTTGAAAACGCTTTGCTATCTTATACCCTTCTGCTTTCTGGGCCTCCACCGTTTTCAGAGTGCTAGGCAGCTGCTTAGAAAAACCCATGGCTGCTGCTTATTTGGCACAAGGTTAGAGGAGGCTGGATTTTTATAAAGCTGGGAAGTTTGCATCACTTGGCCTTTCCTAACGAGTATAGTGAACAAGCCATAACCCTACAGGTAAGAGTCTAACTTAATTGAGTCTGTGGACAGGAGTCTTTTATAAAGGTGACTATGTAAGACAGCTGTCTTTAATGCCGGTAACGAGTTGAATAGGAGCGTCTAACTAGTCTGTATGAGCCAGAACTCTTAATGGTTGGTAGGGGATCAAATACTTATTTCTAACTGCAAAATTCAAATAAAATTAACCTACCATTAAAATTATAGACTGTTCATGTAGATCAGTGGGCAAACTTACAAAATCAGCAAGGGACCAAAGGGACCAAATACTTATTTCCTCCACTGTATATAGATAAGCGATTGTCTAGGTTGTATCTACTCTACTACTACTGTATATATTTACCTCTCCTCGCTCTAAGGCCCCTTTCACACATCAGTTTTTTGCCATCAGTTGCAATCCGTCAAATTTTGAAAAAAACGGACCAGTCGTAGATTGTGAAACTGATGCAACGGATCCGTTTTTTTGCCGAATCCGACTAGGTGATCCGGCTAATTGGTTCCTAAAAAAATTGGAGCATGCTCAGTTTATAAAAAAAAAAAAAAAAAAAAAGGAAACCGTTGCCAGTTTCCGTCATTTGATGGATCCGGCACCATAGGCTTCCATTCTAACAAATGATGGATGGCGGCGGATCCGTCGCTGTCCGTTTTTTCGATGGACACAAACGTTACTATGTCGTTGTCTCCGGCGGCTGGACAAACAACTTTTGACGGATGAGGCGAACGATGGATGAAACGTGAGGCCATCCGTCGCAATCTGTCACTAATACAATTCTATGAGAAAAAAAAACGGACCCGGCGGCACCACCACATTATGGGTGTAAGGTCTGAGCATTTCTACATGAACAGTTTCCTGGAAAGTGGATTGGTCGTCGTGGGCCAGTTGAATGGCCATCAAGGTCTCCCGATCTGACCCCCTTAGACTTATCTTTGGGGTCATCTGAAGGCAATTGTCTATGCTATGAAGATACAAGATGTGCAGCATCTGAAACAACGGATACTGGAAGCATGTGCTAGCATTTCCTCTGCGGTGTTGCTATCAGTGTGTCAAGAGTGGGAGAAGAGGGTTGCATTGACAATCCAACACAATGGGCAGCACTGTGAACACATTTTATAAGTGGTCATAAACTTGTAAATAACTCATGAAAGAATAAAGTTACGTTAAAACCAAGCACCCCATTGTTTTTCTTGCCAAATTCTCAATAAGTTTGATGTGTCACATGACCCTCTTCCCATTGAAAAAAATAAAGTTGGATCCAAAATGGCCAACTTCGAAATGGCCGCCATGGTCACCACCTATCTTGAAAAGTTTTCCCCCTCCCATATACTAATGTGCCACAAACAGGAAGTTGATATCACCAACTATTCCCATTTTATGTAGGTGTATCTATATAAATGGCCCACCCTGTATATAGAACAGTCTTGGTGTCTCACATGTGATGTATATACAGCAGTCTCAGTGTCTCCTATGTGATGTGTACAGCAGACCTCCTACTTCTTGAGTTTTATCAATGTAACATGAGCAGTGATGAATTTCCCACTGAGGAGACATGCAGTGCAATATACAGCAGGTGAAATAAGTATTGAACACCACAAATTTTCTAAAGTAAAAATAGTTCTATAAGGTGCTATTGACAAATTCTCACCAGATGTTGGTAACAGCCCATCCAAAGCACACAGGCAAACTAAATCAAACCATAGAGGTCTATAAATGATATGTAATGATTACACAAGTATTGAGAACACTTACTGAAATTTAATTAATACTTCATACAAAAAGCATTTGTTGGTGATGACTGCTTCAAGATGCTTGATGTATTGAGAAACTAGTCGCTTGATTGCTCAGGTGTTTTTTTGGCCCATTCTTCCACACACTGTTCAAATCCTGAAGGTTCGGTGGGCTCCTTCTATGAACTCTGAACATTAGTTTCTTCCATAAATTTTCTATTGGCTTCAGGTCAGGTGATTGGCTGGGCCTTTCTAGTAGCTTTATTTTCTTTGTTTGAAATCAATTGAGTTTCCTTGGCTGTATGTTTGCGATGCGTGGCTTGCTGAAATGTCCACCCTCGTTTCATCATCACCCTGGTAGATGGCAGCAGATTTTTTATCAAGAACGTCTAAGTACATTTGTCCATTCATACTTCCTTCACTTATATGAAGCTTGACAGTTCCCTATGCTGAAAAACAGCCCCACACCATGATGTTCTCTACCTCCAAACGTCACTGTTGGTATGGTGTTTTTAACATGGTATGTATTATGGAATCCAAAGAATTCAATTTTGGTCTCATCTGACAAGACCTTATTCTCCCAGTATTTCACAGGCTTGTCTAAATGTGGATGAGCAAACTGTAAACACACTTAAACATGTTTTTGTTCAGCAATGAGTCTTGTGTGACGAGCATGCATACAGACCATGGGGGTGGAGTGCATTACTTATTGTTTTAATTGAAACAAATGTACCTTCTGATTCCAGGTCTTTCTGTAGCTCTCCACAGGTGGACTTTGGCTCTTGGACAAATTTTCTGATACATCTTTTCAGGCCTCAGTCTGAAATATGGTGGAGAGTACCTGGTCATGGCCAGTTTATTATTATTATTATTATTCACTTTTATAGCGCCATTTATTCCATGGCGCTTTACATGTGAATGGGGCAAATATAGACAAGTACAATAAACATGAGTAAAACAAGGCACACCCAAGTACAGGAGAGAGGACCCTGCCCGCGAGGGCTCACAGTCTACAGGGGATGGGTGAGGATACACTAGGTGAGGGTAGAGCTGTTCATGTGGCGGTTCAGTAGACTGGGGATCACTGCAGGTTGTAGGCTTGTCGAAAGAGGTGGGTCTTCAGGTTCCTTTTGAAGGTTTCCGTGGTGAGAGCCTGATGTGTTGGGGTAGAGTTCCAGAGTATAGGGGAAGCACGGGAGAAGTCTTGGATGCGGTTGTGGGAGGAAGAGATGAGAGAGGAGTAGAGAAGGAGATCATGAGACGATCGAAGGTTGCGTGTAGGTAGGTAACAGGAGACCATGTCCCAGATGTATGGAGGAGTCAGATTGTGAATGGCTTTGTATGTCATTGTTAGTGTTTTGAACTGTAGCCTCTGGGCAATAGGAAGCCAGTGAAGGGCCTGGCAGAGAGGAGAGGCTGGGGAGTAACGGGGAGACAGGTGGATTAGTAGGGCAGCAGAGTTTAGGATGGATTGGAGTGGTGCCAGAGGGGAGGCCAGAGAGTAGGAGGTTGCAGTAGTTGAGGCGGGAGATAAGGGCATGTACTAGTGTTTTTGTGGTTTCATGATCAAGGAATGCACGGATCCGGGAAATGTTTTTGAGTTGGAATCGGCAAGAGGAGGCAAGGGCTTGGATATGTGGCTTGAAAGAGAGGGTAGAGTCAAGGATCACCCCGAGGCACCGAGAGTGCGGGACCGGGGAAAGTGAGCAGCCATTGACATTGATGGATAGGTTGGGTGGAGGGGTAGAGTGAGGTGGGGGAAAGATGATGAATTCTGTTTTGTCCATGTTCAGTTTTAGAAGACGAGCAGAAAAGAAGGATGAAATAGCAGACAGACCTTGTGGGATTTTGGTCAGTTAGGAAATGAGGTCGGGTCCAGATGGGTAGATCTGCGTGTCATCAGCGTAGAGATGATATTGTAAACCGTGGGATTCTATGAGCTGTCCCAGGCCAAAGGTGTAGATGGAGAAGAGTAGGGGTCCTAGAACTGAGCCTTGGGGAATACCGACAGACAGGGGGCAAGATGAGGAGGTGGTGTGGGAGAGGGAGACACTGAATGTCCGGTCTGTCAGATATGATGAGATCCAGGATAGGGCCAAGTCTGTGATGCCAAGAGATGAGAGAATCTGTAACAGGAGGGAGTGGTCCACAGTATCGAAGGCAGAAGACAGGTCCAGGAGGAGGAGGACAGAGTAGTGTCGCTTGCGGTTAGTAGGTCATTGGTCACTTTAGTTAGGGCAGTTTCAGTTGAGTGATGTGTTCGGAAGCCAGATTTTAACCTGTCAAAGAGGGAGCAGGAGGAGAGGTGGGAGGACAGTTCAAGATGGACATGCTGTTCCAGTAGTTTTGAGGCATAAGGGAGAAGGGATATTGGGAGATAGCTGGACACAGAGGATGGGTCGAGGGAGGGTTTTTTGAGGATAGGTGTGATTGATGCGTGTTTGAAGGATGAGGGGAAGACACTGTTTGTAAGTGAGAGGTTGAAGAGGAGTTAGGGTTGGGATGAAGACTTTTGCGAGGTTAGGGATGAGGTGGGATGGGAGCGGGTCAAAAGTGCAAGTGGTGAGATGTGATCTTGATAGAAGGATGGAGAGCTGATCATCTGTCATGGTGGAGAAGCTGGCTTTGGAACAGGGCTGAGAAGTCAAGAGGACGGGCATTGGGGGCTGCGGGCCAAAGCTTTGTCTGATGTTATCTATCTTCTGCTTAAAGAAAGAGGCAAATTCTTCAGCTGAAATGAGAGGGGAGGGAGGAGATGCTGGGGGACAGAGTAGAGAATTGAAAGTGTTGAAGAGCTGTTTAGGGTTGTAAGTCAGGGAGGATATGAGAGATGAGAAGTTTGTTTTGCGGCAGTGAGCGCAGACTTGAAGTAGGCGAGGGACTGCTTGTATGCAGTGAAGTGCTTAGCAGAACGAGATCTCTTCCATCACCGTTCAGCGATCCTGGAAGCCAGTCTCAGTTCTTTGGCCAGGCTGGTTAGCCAGGGCTGCCTGTTGATTCTACGAGTTTTGCTATGCATGAGTGGGGCGGCCGAATCGAGTGTTGCTGTTATTGTGGTGTTATAAAAAGAGGCAGCAGCATCTGTGTCTTCGAAGGAAGCTATGTCTGTAAGAGGGAGAAGGGACTCAGAGTGATTGTAAATTTAGGTGTTTGAGATTTCTGCGAGGGTGAGTTTGTGGAGTGGGGGTTGCGCGCTAGGAGGGGAGAGAGAAGAAAATGTCAGTAGGTTGTGGTCAGACAGGGGGAGGGGTGAGTTAGTGAGATAAGTAAGGGAACAGAGGTGGGTGAAAATGAGGTCCAATGTGTGGCCATCTTTATGGGTGGCTGTGGATGACCATCGAGTGAGACCAAAGGAGACAGTGAGCGATAAAAGTTTAGAGGCGGCTGAGGTGGAAGTGTCAATGGGGATATTTAAGTCACCCATGATGATAGTGGGGATGTCGGCTGAGAGGAAATGAAGTAGCCAGGTGGTGAAGTGGTCAAGAAAGGTGGAGATGGCTAGTTCTGGGGGGCGGTAGATGACAGCCAGCTGGAGATTGGAGGGGGAGTAGATGCGGACGGAGTGCACCTCGAACGAAGGAAGAGTAGCAGAGGGTGGTAGTGGAATTGGGGTAACGGAGCAGGTATTGGACAGGAGCAAGCCAACACCTCCACCACGTTTGTTGCTGGGGCGAGGGGTGTGAGAGGTGTAATTCACCATAGGAAAGAGCGGCTGGAGAAGCTCAGTCAGAGGGGGTAAGCCAGGTTTCACTGATGCCGAGGAAGGAGAGTTTGTTATTGATAAAGAGGTCGTGGATAAATGAGTTTATTGCAGACAGAGAGTGCGTTCCATAGTGCTCCAGGTAGGGGGATTGGGGGCTGGATGAATGGGTATGAGGTTACTGTGGTTGCGAAGACGTGTAGAGGTCTGGTCAGACTCATGGCTTTGAATTTATGTGCACCTAAGGGATCACAGCTGAGAGGGGGGATGTGGGCGTGTGCTTATGGTGAAATTATGCTATTTGCACTTTCCTACTATGGCCACAATAGTGTTCACTGGAAACTTTAACAGTTTAGAAATTCTTCTGTCAATGCCATTAGTATGTTTTGCAACAATAAGGTTGTGAAGGTTTTGAGACAGCTTACTGGTTTTGCCCATTATCAGATGTTTCTTGTGTGGCACCTTGGTAATAAAACATCTTTTTATCGACCATCAGTTGAACTAGCTGATATTTTTCACTAAGTGGCAGGATTGCTTTCTAATTACTGATAGATTGCAGCTGTTGTCATGAATTTCCATGGCTTTTTTCACCTCTTTCTCCATGTGTTCAATACTTTTTCCCGGTGTAATTTCTCATGGTTACACAACTTAAAACCATAGATGTTCATAAATTATTTCTTTGGGTCGTTTGGATGGGTTGTTACTGACATCTGGTGAGAATTTCATGTCAATAGCACCTTTAGAAATATATTTACTTAAATATTGAATATGTCACCAATTTTTTATTTTACCAACTGTACATCTATGTTCAGAACTTACTGCAGCGATCCGTTCTTTTCAAAATTAATTGCAAAGAATTGACTGTGCCAGACAGATGCAACTCTCGAAAAGCAGTAGTGTGCACCATCACATTAAGAGTGAGTTAATTAATTTCCACAATGAGCTTTTGGTGAGTTTTTGATGCTGCGTATTTCTGCTGTGTTAAAAACGCAGCGTCTTACAGCTCCAGCAAGGCAATGGGATTTATAGAAATCTCACATCCACTGTGCTTTTATTTTACTCAGCGTGAACTGACCTGCGATGTATGTTTCAATTAAAAAAAGAAGCAGTTCCATTTAAAGCAGGACACAAACACGCAAAAAGAAATGCAATGTAAAACTGCAAGTAACCAGATTTAAATAGGTGCAGAAATTCGAAAACTCTTCAATAGCTCATCGTGGGAGCGTAGCCTAAATGTTTGAAATATAGCAGGATAAATTTCAAGGTGATAAATTTGTATGGTCCCCGAATGATGGTATAAATATCCAAATGTCCTCTGGCAGAAAATAAGGTTCCCCACCCCTTCCCTAAAGCATCAGCATGGTCATATTAAGCACTAGAAAAACATTTTCAATATTGTAGTGAAATATACATATTTCACTACACACATACATACCTATACATAAGCTTATATGTGTTACCAGCAGTAATTTAACATCTGTCCTGAGACTGCAGGTCTCACAGAGGTCACAGCATGTTGTACTGAGAGGGCAGTCTGCTGTCTCCAATCTCACCAGGGGGCCTTGTTGGGAACCAGGAAAGGGAAACATTTCACACTTTCTAGCTCTTTTGAAGAGAGATGTCAATTGCAGTCTGACACTATCTGTGAGAAATTTTAGGCAGTGTTCAGAGGAAAATAATATATTCATTGGTGGGGGGGTCGTGGTCCAATCAAAAACAAGCAATTATAATATTAACCTGAGAGGCAGTTCTAGAAATCTGACCTCCAAGTGAACTCTATAAATTAGGCTTGTACGCATACAAAGTGGTTCACAGATTGGGGGCAGCCAAGCTGATGTGTTCCATTCCATATTCGTCCCCCCCTCAGGGAGCAGAAAGACTACAAAGTTAGCTATTTCTGTAAGTTTTCTCTTGTTTATTTTTATAACTGTTTTGCATATTTGTATATCTTTTTATTACCATATTTGTATACCTTTTTTATTGTAAGCACTGTACCTTTTCTATTAAAGCATAACACTTTAATTAGTTGAACCTTGTATGTTCTAAAGAATCCATAGCCTTAAACTGTGTGAGCCTTATGATTGGCAGACACTAGCCGTAATATGTACTGGACTCCATCGCCTGTGTGTTCGATGAGTTGTGGCAGCGTGTATGAGTGGGTGTGTGGCCTGGGTCAGTGTGTGATTTATGCTCCCATTACAGCATAGGACAGAGGTTGAATGCTGGACTGAGAGAGGGAAGATAATTTAACCCTTACAGGCGCAACCCCAAGTCGCGTGCTTAGAAGCGGGTACGTGACAAATTGATGGCAGCACGGTGGGATCCGTGACCAATATATTCTCCCTACTGCTTTCTCCCCATTACCGAACTGCTCATCTGATCTGCCTCCGTTGCCCTCTGCCTATGCACCAACATGGTGATGTATACAGAGGATGTGGAGCAGAACCGCTCATACTGCTAGACTAGAAATTGTATTTAAAATGTCAAATATTTTATTCCCAGATTCTAGTTTTTGGTGACCGGGTAGCTTAAAACATGAAATATTAATTAAAAAAAAACATGCAGAAACTACCTGTTATAATATTGAGGTATGAGGCTATATGGATATAACAGCAGAAATATTTAGTTGACTACTTACTTGAGGCAGTTTAAAAAAAGTGGACGTCCTCAAAGCATTTCGGAACTCAGACCATACCCTAACATAAGGAGGGTAGAGGTAAATGATTCACACACGGCAGATTTGCTGCAAACATTTGTGACTATTCTGTCAATCTGAATGAGGCATATGGACATCCATGTGTTGGCCACCAAAACAGGAAAAAAAATTCTGCTGCACATTATCTAGCAAAAACAAATCCAAAATAAACATGTTTTTACACAGAGATTTTGCTATAAAATCAGCCCTATTCATAGTGAAATAAGGAAGCCACATTTTTAAAAAATCTGCCCACTAGTATGAACATGCTCTAATTTTCATGCAGATATTTTCTTCTATTTTGTTCCCATAGAATTTTTTTTTTTTCCACTTCCCAAATTTTGACTAGACTTTTTTTTCCCTTAATGTACCTGTACAGTTTTGCTCTATTTTCTCACGTTTTCATTTCTGGAGTGAGAAGAAACGGCACAATATTTGTGTAAATCTGAAGCAATTTTAGATTTAGCTGGGCACTTCGAACACATATATTTATATTTTTTTACACATCAGCCTTCCTAAAATTACTCTGAAGTCTCACACACTCACCAGACCCCCATTCCCCAGTGTGGATGTCCTGTTACAGTTTTATAAGAAACAGACCAGAAAAGGGTTCATGTAGGCCGAATGAGTCTTCCACATAGACACCGTCAAGACTGGATACAACATGCATTTCTCACATGATGGCAGGACTTTGCTGTCAGTTTCATAGTTTTAAGGTTGAAGATTAACTTTAAGGGCTCGTGCACACTTTGCAGTTTTTGCTGCGGATCCGCAGCGGATTTGACGCTGCGGATCCGCAGCAGTTTTCCATGCAGGGTACAGTACAATGTTACCCTATGGAAAACAAAAACCGCTGTGCCCACGATGCGGAAAATTCATTGCAGAACCGCTGCGGAAAAAAAGAAGGAGCATGTCACTACTTTCTGCGGATTCCACAGCGGTTTTCAACATGCACCAATAGGAAAGTGCTGTTGAAAACCCGCAGAGGAATCCGCAGAAGAAACCGCAGGAAAATCCGCAGTGAAAACTGCTGCGGTTTTGCACTGCGGATTTTCCAAATCCGCAGCGGAAAAATCCACAGAAGAATCCGCAAAGTGTGCACATACCCTAAAAGGCTTTTCCCACAAAGTTAATTTTAAAGCTTATTTTAACAAGGGGTTGATGAGCCAGTTGTGGCCAAATGTCCTCCTGGAACGCTTGGTCCACTCCCATCTAATCCGCTATCTCTCGGATAACTCTCTTCTCGACCCCTTACAATCTGGTTTCCGCTCTTTACACTCCACTGAAACTGCCTTCACTAAAGTCTCTAATGACCTACTAACAGCTAAATCCAAAGGTCATTGCTCTCTGCTGATTCTCCTGGATCTCTCTGCCGCATTTGACACTGTGGATCACCAGCTCCTTCTCACTATGCTCCGCTCCATAGGCCTCAAGGACACAGCCCTCTCCTGGTTCTCCTCCTACCTCTCTGACCGCTCCTTCACTGTATCCTTTGCCGGCTCCTCTTCCTCTCCTCGTCCCCTTACTATCGGGGTTCCGCAGGGCTCAGTCCTAGGCCCCCTCCTTTTCTCTCTATACACTGCCCCTATTGGACAAACAATCAGCAGATTTGGGTTCCAGTATCATCTCTATGCTGACGACACCCAATTATACACTTCTTCCCATGTCATCACCCCTACCCTAATTCAAAATACCAAGGATTGTCTGTGTGCTGTCTCTAACATCATGTCCTCCCTCTATCTGAAACTAAATCTCTCCAAAATGAACTTCTTGTGTTTCTCCCTTCTACTAACCTCACTCTTCCCAACATCGAAATTACCCTGGAGGGTTCAACCATAACTCCCAAGCAGCATGCCCGCTGTCTTGGGGTCACATTCGACACCGACCTTTCCTTTACTCCCTATATCCGATCACTCACTCGCTCTTGTCACCTGCATCTTAAAAACATCTCCAGAATCCGACCTTTTCTCACCTTTGAAACTGCTAAGACTCTTACTGTGGCTCTTATTCATTCTCGTCTGGACTACTGCAACTCTATTCTGATCGGTCTCCCTCTTAACAAACCTTCTCCTCTCCAATCCATCTTGAATGCGGCAGCCAGGGTCATATTTCTGTCCAACCGCTTCACCGATGCCTCCATCTTGTGCCAGTCATTACACTGGCTACCCATTCGCTACAGGGTCCAGTATAAACTCATCTCTCTCACCCACAAAGCCCTCCACAGTTCTGCACCGCCTTATATCTCCTCTCTCATCTCTGTCTATCGCCCTACACGTGCCCTCCGTTCTACAAATGACCTAAGGATAACATCCCCCGTAATCCGAACCTCGCACCTCCGTCTCCAAGACTTCTCTCGTGCTGCGCCAGCTCTCTGGAATGCACTTCCCCGGACGATCAGACTGATACCTAGCCCCAAACCTATTCAAGCGCGCTCTAAAAACCCATCTCTTCAAACAAGCCTACCACATCAACTACTCAGTAAACTAACTTTGCCCTGTTCCCTACCTCCAAATATTACTCTGAATCTGCACCCTATCCTACTACTACACCCTACTGCACCCTACTACTACTGTCTCCACACCCTCCATGCACACGATAACTGCACTTGATACTTGACTATTGCACTTAAACACATGGGCTGATGACCGGATCATGCAGCTTTATATGAAAATCCCTATTTATTATAATTGCCAGACCTGAAATAACAAGCACTTTTCACCTATTGTGTCCCCCACCATTTCCTTGTAGATTGTAAGCTTGCGAGCAGGGACCTCACTCCTAATGTCACTGTTTAAATTGTCTTAACTTGTATTGAATTTGTTTGTACATGTCCCCGCTTAATTGTAAAGTGCTGCGGAATATGTTGGCGCTATATAAATAAAGATTATTGTTATTAAATGTTAAAAGACTTACATAAATTTTGATTTTCACAAGACTTGCTTGTTCAATTTTTTAGACCTTTTAGTCAGATGTTTCTATTGTTACAGAAGTACAATTATAAGCACTTGGAGGATGTTTGTGCTTGAAAGAACTTATTCTTTATTCATGGCAGTTTTCTTAGGCAAAATTATAAGTGAGTCCTTGCGCTTGATTAAAGAACACATGAATGGTCTCAGGATGCTTTATTGTTGGCATGACTTCTGCTAGCGCTCACCTATTTCCCTCCATGGAATCATAACAGTCTGAAAGGGGCCTTATCACAGATTTTTTTTTTTTTTTTTTTTTTTTACCAGATTCCTCAGCAGTCCAATCCTTAAACATCCCGCAGAATATGTCAGTCTGTCATTTATGTTTGATCTGATGAATGGTTCATTTATGGGCAATCTTTACAGGCAAGGACATTGCTTTTTTTTTTCCCAAGTCATTTTGATGTAAAACGATGATTGCATGTGCTTTTTTGGAGGTGGCCATGCTTAACCAGAAGTCAATCATTTCTATCACTAACCCTCTTGTAAAACTTTCAGAAAATGGCCAATTTGTATTTTTGAATTTTCAGTTTTTCCTCCCCTCCTTCCAAGAGCAATAACTGTCCACAAAGACCTAGGAGGGCTTATTTTTTGGCAGGACAAGTTGGACTTTTGAATGACACTATTTCATTTCCAACATCAAGTACAGGAAAACAAGAAAACAAATGTGTGGTGAAGTTACAACAAAAAAAAAAACAAAGCCCACACCACAATTTGTGACATTGTTTTGGGGAAATTGTTTTCAAAAGGGTTGCTTTATTCCGAGACCTGTAACCTATTAAATTTCCAGTCAATGGAGCCATGTGAGGGAATTTTTTGCGGGGTGAGACATTTTTATTAATACCATTTTGGGATACATACAATGATTTGAGCTCTTATAAAAAAATATTTTTTGCACTGTTGTAGTGACCCAAAATTATCATTTTGTGGGTTTCAACTTTTTTCCGTTTACCAATCTGATTGACTTTAGATTTTGCAAGATCAAACTTTATTTTTAATGGGTAAAATGGGGTACAGAAAAATTCAAACTTATGTTTGTTTTTTTATTTAGACTTTTTTTTTCTTTTTAAATGTATTGGTTAGTGCCCTTAGGGGTCCTGAACATGCAACTGTCTTATCGCTTGTGCACTACCATAGGCTGGCTTTCAATCGCACTCCACGATGACCCGAACAGATGGCCCATCAGCCACCATTGCAACCCGATGCCTCGTGATCACGTTGTAGGGCAGCCAATGGCCGTATAGAATGAAGCATCCCCATACCGGTATGCAGTTAATGTCGCTGTCAGAGATCGACAGTGGCATTTAACAAGTTAACAGTCATGAGTGGAGCTCTGCCATTATCTGTTGGCTATGGGGCAAGCTCACCCAGCACGTCCGCCCCATATTTGTATGGAAGATGCCACTAAGGAGTTAAAGCAGCCAGTCTGCTCATATAATTCAATCAGGATGAGTGATATTCATATGATTCTATGATATCAGATGCCTTGTCCTCTAATACTTTTTCCTGAACAAACCAGATCACTGAAATCGTGTAAGCAGGTCATTTTGTGACAGAACTGAAATTTTGTGGAAATGTTTTTTGGGGATTAAGCCAATTTTAAAATTTGTTGCAATTCATCTCAGTTACTCTAACAGTCTAGAATTAATGCAAATTTCCACTATAAAAAGGGAGCAAACTTTATGAAAAACAAAATGTTAGTCTGAAAACGAGTGGCCACGACTGTACATGCAATAGTTATTTTTATAGTGGAATGAAAACAAAATCTCCAGAATTGCAAGGCTTCATAACTTTCCATACTGGACAATGCTTAAAAAAAATAAATAAATAAATTAGTTTGTGTAATTACTTTTTGACGTATATACAGTACGTAATATTTATTGAAAAACAAATTGCCTACAGTATGCAGACAGGAAAAGTGACAGAGGCACAAAAAGACAACTGTTATGTGATTTAATTGGATATGTAATTTTCATACACAAATTTCTTGTGTTACATTTATAGGTTACAATTTTTTGCAAGTAGCTATGATGGGGACGATCTATCAGATCAGTGAATCTTTACTGCCACCAAATGGACAAAATAGTGGTTTACATTTAGAAAGCTATAAAATGACTATGGTAATTAAAAATTAAATGCAATGAAGTATAATTATGTTACCCTTTCAGCAGACTTTATATTCTCATTCACAGCTGTAACTAATTCCTAACTGGGCTATTTTCACATGATCTTAACGGATATATTTTTAGAACACTGCACATGCGCAGAACACTAGAGGTATTCAGACACCTGGTCTCCTAATCCCCTAACATCATGGACCCTCTTCCCTCTTGTACTTCATTAAGTTCACTTTCAGTGTTTGATCCGGTCACAAACATTACCAGGTTCCTCGGTTTTTCTCCCGACTACCTGTATCAGTAACCCCTTTCTCTCAAACCTCTTGCAGTCCCTCTCCACGGCTGTCGCTACCCACCTAACAAATATTTAGCCTCTCTCTTTCATCCAGTATCTCCTCCTCCAAACACTCAGTTATAACACCTTTAGAAATAAAAAAAATAAAACCACATCCCTGGACCAACTACATACCTGTCTCTAATCTTCCAGAACACTTTGTCAACTCTAGTCTGCCATCTTTCAGGTAAACTCTTTTTGACCCTGTACAAATAAGGTTTCAACACTTTAGTAGTGGCATTTTCTGTAGAATGTAAAGTCTCTAACAATCTATTAGTCTACGTTCACATTAGCGTTCGGCGCCGCAGCGTCGCCGCATGCGTCATGCGCCCCTATATTTAACATGAGGGCGCATGGACATGCGTTGTGCTGCGTTTTGCGACGCATGCGTTTTTTTGGGCGCAGATAACGCAACAAGTTGCATTTTTTTTGCGTCCAACTTTTGGCAAAAAAGGACGCATGCGTCGCAAAACGCAGCGTTTTAGCGTGCGTTTTGTTGCGTTTTTGTTTGCGTTGTGCGTTGCGTCGCCGACGCTGCGGCACACAACGCAAATGTGAACGTAGCCTAAGTCAGCAGCTAAATCTATAAGTCACTACTTTCTTCTGAATCTCCTAGATCAGTGATGGGCAACCTTTTGAGCTTCGTGTGTCAAAATTCGCCAAAAAACCGAGCATAACTTGGGTGGTGTGTCACCTTGATAAAAAAACATAATTTTGCGACATGTATAGTTTAAATAACAAATATGTATAATTAGAATTAACTTACCTGCTTAGTGACTTCTTTGTTCATCTGTCAGTTGGTTTCTTTTGTTGGTCTTGCTATTATTTAACTTGTGTGGGGTGCCGTGAACTAAGATAAGTGAGGTGGAGGGGGAATTCTTCCAGTGATGGCGAACCTGTGGCACTCCAGCTGTTGCAAAACTACAATTCCCATCATGTCTTCACAGCCAAAGCCTTTGCTTTGAATGGCCAGCCATGATGGGAATTGTAGTTTTGCAACAGCTGGACTGCCACAGGTTCGCCATCACTGATGCCTCCCTCTCACTTATCTCAGTAATGGCCAATGACACCCCACAGTTCACTGGATGATGGTTGCTGTAGTAGTCACAGGGCCTCCAGACAGCAATCACAGGGCCTCCAGACAGCAATCACAGGGCCTCCAGACAGCAATCACAGGGCCTCCAGACAGCAATCACAGGGCCTCCAGACAGCAATCACAGGGCCTCCAGACAGCAATCACAGGGCCTCCAGACAGCAATCACAGGGCCTCCAGACAGCAATCACAGGGCCTCCAGACAGCAATCACAGGGCCTCCAGACAGCAATCACAGGGCCTCCAGACAGCAATCACAGGGCCTCCAGACAGCTATCACAGGGCCTCCAGACAGCTATCACAGGGCCTCCAGACAGCTATCACAGGGCCTCCAGACAGCTATCACAGGGCCTCCAGACAGCTATCACAGGGCCTCCAGACAGCTATCACAGGGCCTCCAGACAGCTATCACAGGGCCTCCAGACAGCTATCACAGGGCCTCCAGACAGCTATCACAGGGCCTCCAGACAGCTATCACAGGGCCTCCAGACAGCTATCACAGGGCCTCCAGACAGCTATCACAGGGCCTCCAGACAGCTATCACAGGGCCTCCAGACAGCTATCACAGGGCCTCCAGACAGCTATCTCCTCAGGCCTCAGAAGTGCAGCCTGGGACTTCTGGTCGGCGCAGCAGGGAGCAGCGCAATGTCGCCCAAACAACACAGATCCGACGCAGAGGCCTGGGACTTCCGGGAGCTGCGCCTGGCCTACCGGAAGTCCCAGGCCTAGACGCTCTGCACCGGAGCTCTGTTGTTTGGACCCACAGACCTCCTCTGCATGGCATCCGATCCGATAAAAAATTGGATCGGATGCCATTGTTTAGCATTCCGATACCGCAAGTATCGGGTATCGGCCGATATTTGCTGTATCGGAATTCCGATACCGAGATCCGATACTTTTGTGGTATCGGGTATCGGTATCGAAACAACATTAATGTGTAAAATAAAGAATTAAAATAAAAAATATAGCTATACTCACCTCTCCGACGCAGCCTGGACCTCACCGAGGGAACCGGCAGCGTTGTTTGCTTAAAAATCGCGCTTTTCCTTCCTTACGTGAAGTCCCGGCTTGTGATTGGTCGCGTGCCGCCCACGTGGCCGCGACGCGACCAATCACAGCAAGCCGTGACGTAATTTTAGGTCCTTCAGGATTTTAAAATCACGTTCTGGCTTGTGATTGGTCGCGTCGCGATCACATGGGCGACGCGACCAATCACAAGCCAGAACGTGATTTTAAAATCCTGAAGGACCTAAAATTACGTCATGGCTTGCTGTGATTGGTCGCGTCGCGGCCACGTGGGCGGCACGCGACCAATCACAAGCCGGGACTTCACATAAGGAAGGAAAAGCGCGATTTTTAAGCAAACAACGCTGCCGGTTCCCTCGGTGAGGTCAAGGCTGCGTCGGAGAGGTGAGTATAGCTATATTTTTTATTTTAATTCTTTATTTTACACATTAATATGGTTCCCAGGGCCTGAAGGAGAGTTTCCTCTCCTTCAGACCCTGGGAAAGAAGCAATTTCTATGGGGCCGCGGCCGGCGTGTCACTGAAAATGACTACGCGTGTCAGCACCCTGGGAAAGAAGCAATTTCTATGGGGCCGCGGCCGGCGTGTCACTGAAAATGACTACGCGTGTCAGCACTGACACGCGTGTCATAGGTTCGCCATCACTGTCCTAGATCTTTCTGCAGCATTTGACACTGGATCACCAGCTCCTCCACATAGGCCTACAGGATATGGCTGTCTTGGTTCTCCTCCTACCTCTCTGACCACTCTTTCAGTGTACCATTTGCTGGATCTTCTTCCGCTCCTCTTAGTCAGCAAATATGGTTTCCAATTATAGATCTTGGTTGAGGACACCCAAATATACACCAACACAGCTGTCCTAAACATGTCTTCCCTGTATCTAGAACTGAATCTTTCAAAACTGAACTCGTGTTTTTTTTTTATGAAACACTGAACCAAAATTTTGCACATTTAACTGCAGGAGGTATTTCCATTTTTGCGTTTTCGTTTTTTTTGCTCCCCTTCTTCAGAGCCATAACGTTTTTATTTTGCGTCAATATGGCCATGTGAGGGCTTATTTTTTGTGGGACATATCATGTACTGGAAGACGGGGAAAAAAATCCAACTGTGGTGAAATTGCAAAAAAAAGTGCAATTCCACAATTTGTTTTTTGTTTGGCTTTTTTTACTATGTTCACTAAATCTAACCTGCCATTCTCCAGGTCATTACGAGTCCATAGGCACTAAACATGTCTAGGTTCTTTTTCATCTTAGTGGTGAAAAAAAATTCCAAATTTTGCTAAAAATATATATATATATATATATATATATATATATATATATATATTACGCCATTTTACGATACCCATAGCATCTCCATTTTTCATGATCTCGGGTTTGGGGAGGGCTTATTTTTTCCGTGTCGAGCTGACGTTTTTAATTATACCATTTTGGTGCAGATACGATCTTTTGATCACCCATTATTGCATTTTAATGCAATGTTGTGGCGACCAAAAAAAACGTAATTCTGGCGTTTTGATTTTTTTTTTCCCGCTATGCCATTTAGCGATCGGGTTAAAAAACTTTTTTATTTAGAAACTGGCAATTCTGAAAGCAGCGGTACCAAATATGTGTACTTTTTTTTTTTTTGTTTGTTTTTTTTTTTTTAATTTTAAACTGATCCAAAACACACCAGCAATCCACCTCTGGATGGCTTAAGAAAAGCAAAATTAAGACTTTGGAGTGGCCTAGTCAAAGTCCTGACCTTAATCCTATTGAGATGCTGTGGCATGAGCTCAAAAAGGCTGTTCATGCTCAGAAACTGAATTACAACAATTCTACAAAGATGAGTGGGCCAAAATTCCTTCAGAGTGTTGTAAAAGACTAATTGGAAGTTATTGCAACTGCTGGATTGCAGTTGTTGCTGCTGAGGGTGACCCAACCAGTAATTAGGTTTAGGGGGGCCATTACTTTTTCACATGTGGTCCTGTAGATTTGGATTTCTTTTTCAAATCATAATAAAGACTTTAATTTAAAAACTGCATTTGTGTTTACCTGTGTTATCTTTGTCTAATATTTTAATTTATTTGGTGATCTGAAACATTTGAGTGTGACAAGCATGCAAAAGAATAGGAAATCTGGAAGGGGCAAACACTTTTTCACATAGCGGTATGTTCACACCACAGATATTTTGTGTATTTTCCATATAGCAGAGTACAGTCGGATCCTTCAGACGGAACCTGAAAACCCACCTCTTACGGAAAGCCTACAGCCTGCTCTGACCC
Source organism: Ranitomeya variabilis (assembly GCF_051348905.1). Lineage (NCBI taxonomy): Eukaryota > Metazoa > Chordata > Amphibia > Anura > Dendrobatidae > Ranitomeya > Ranitomeya variabilis. The sequence goes on from NC_135237.1 coordinate 402,428,069, forward strand.
CGCTGCCTCCTCAACACTACCGAAGCTACCGCCTCACCAACACTGGAGCTCCTGCAACCATCAACCTATTTCCTCCATCCCCAGCATCCTGTAGAATGTAAGCCCACAAGGGCAGTGTCGTCACATCTCTGTATCAGTCTGTCATTGTTATCGTAGTTTGCTTACTGTAAGTGATATCTGTAATTTGTATGTTACCCCTTCTCATGTACAGCACCATGGAATCAATGGTGCTATATAAATAATAATACAGTGCCAGAAAATTGGATGATATTTTTACAATCTCAATCACAATTCGCTTTTAATTTAAGGCAAGATAGTGACGTGTTTTGTGGATTTTCAGTCAATTTTGCTTGCTAATTTGATACATTTTTATTGCAGATTTTCCCTAAAGGCATACATTACATGGTTTAAACATGTAGTAAAATGGGAATACTGTGAGTTTGTTGATCAACTGTGGGAAGGTGGGGAAAAAAAAAAAAAATGCTCACCTCTGCTGGTGAATCCTACAGCCCTAGCAGGGCTTATAGCGGTCTTTGAGCGTTCCAGTATCCAGTGTTGATGTTCGTCCCATATGACCGCAACAGCCTTTTATTTTTAAAGAAAAGACTCAGCAGAGAAATGTGCAGCAAAATCCACTTGATTGTGTGGATCTGCAGCTGCGGACTCCCCTGCGAACACTTGCAGAATTGCTGGAGTCAATGTTCACAGTAAATTCTTTATGTGAACATACCCCAAGGCTTATTCCACTACCCATCCCTTTTTTTTTTTATACATTGATTTTCTCTCCATTTTGGTGGAAAAATTAGACTAAAATTTCCGCATTAATCTGCATTTCCTCCATTTACAGATAACATCTAAACCTATGGTTTGGATAACTCATTTAAAGGGAATCTGTCACTTCATTTTGGCCCTATAAACTGCGGTCACCGCCATCAGGGGCTTATCTACAGCATTCTGGAATGCTGTAGATAAGCCCCAGATGTAACCTGAAAGATAAGAAAAACAAGATAGATTATAATCACCCAGGGGTGGTCCGCTCCGATGGGCATCGCAGGTCCGGCGCCTCCCATCTTCATGCGATGACGTCCTCTTCTTTGCTTCCTGTTGCAGGTGTACTTTGTCTGCCCTATTGAGGGCAGATAAAGTACTGCAGTGCGCAGGTGCCGGGAAAGGTCAGAGTCCCTGCGCACTGCAGTACTTTGACCTGCCTTCAACAGGGCAAATCAGTACGACTGCACCAGAGCCGCGACAGAAGGAAGAGGATGTCATCGAATGAAGATGGGAGGCACCAGACCCAGACCTGCGATGCCCATCAGAACCGAACCGGGACCACCCTTGGGTGAGTATAATATAACCTGTTTTTCTTATCTTTCAGGTTATATTGGGGGCTTATCTACAGCATTACAGAATAATGTAGATAAGCCCCTGATGGCGGTGGCAGCAGTTTATAGGGCCAAAATGAGGCGACAGATTCCCTTTAATAAGAAAATCGGGGTTAATAAACTTCCTATTCCTTATCAGTAATTTCGAATCCAACAGCTTAAAACCAAATCAGACTTTGTATTTAAAGTTGGATTATTTTTCAGAAGAACATCATTATGTGGGCAAGGCTGTAATGTGGAGTGAAATGCTCTGGCTTGCAGCAAGGCCCTAGTTTATCAAGTATTCAATGGGCCTCCTTCATGTTTTCTCAGTGACATTCCCCTCTCATAATAATATGTGACAGTCCAGAAAGTAGCGGCTCTCAACTTCCCCTTACCAGAAGTTGGCACAGGACGGGGGATTTCCTATTTGGCAGACCTGAGTCAGGTCACTTCTAAAGAAGTGCTACACATTTGTGGTGCAGCTTCTCTAATGTATAACTAGCTGATTGTCCAATGAAATATCATTTACAAAGAAAACATCAATAGTAAAAAAAAGTCTACTCTGGAAGGGCTTTTCCTAAAATCACAATGTGCTTTCAACAATAATGTACATATATTATTTATTCACTTAATCCAATATACATGGGTACAGAAAGAATTCAGACCCATTTAAATTTTTCACTTTGTCTCATTGCAGCTATTTGGTACATTCAAAAAAAGTTCATTTTCTCACATTAATGTACACTCTGCACCCCATCTTTACTAAAAAAAAAAGTAATTTTTGCAAATTTAATAAAGAAAAACTGAAATATCACATGGTCATACGTATTCAGACCAGCATGATATACTACGGATTATGGAAACATGACTGTACAGTTTTGTCCAAATTAAAATATTCTAGTTCTCATTCTAGCCACTGGAGTAGACAAAATGGTCTCAAGATTGGTTTTCTGCAACTTGAATGGCTCTACTGTATAGATTGTGACAATATGTGAACAGTTATCTCATCATCAGGGGATTGTTCTGGTGGAGGCCTAGTTAAGAGCAGGCAACTGCTGGGACCCTAGAGAAGGAAAGAATATTAACACTATATACAGTACATAGATAAAGTTCTGCAGGCATCTCCTGGTCACTCTAATATTTGCTGGAGAGAGCTACTGTCCATCATTTCAAGAGGAGTGTTAAATTATTCCCAACACACACCAGATTTGTACTGCAAAACCAACACATTTCTGTCACAAGTGGGTCACGTATTCCTGTGAGATCTGGAGTTAGGCTAAAGATCTGCGATTCACAATACGTAATGATCTTCTGTGTGTTTGTGTTTAATATTAAATGGATTTAGTTTCCTTTGGTGCCGAAGAGGTTATCGACCCTTTCTATGCTGATTAGAAATTTGCAGCTCCATCTCACAGCTGCTCCTGACCTGGTAATTTCCTCTCCCTATAAAACCTGGCCAGATCTTCTCTCCCTGCCAGTGAAAGTTTTACTTCCTAGCTCCCTGTGCCAAGATGGAGATTATTGTTGTTGCTGCTGGAGATTTCTGCATGCTGTTTTGGGATGTATGCTTACCTCACTGTCCTATTCTCATTTGGTTTGTACATTCTGACCCTTCCTTATATACTCCTCCAACTTTGGTGAGTGTTTTGTATGTTAATTGATTTTTGTTATCCCTGTTTGTCTTGCGTGTTTATACCATAGCATTTCTGTCCCAGACAGTGGAGGGGGAGGGGACAGATTAGGGATTAACAGGAGAACATTAAGGCTGGGGGCCCAAACCTCCTCACCTTCAGAAGTACCTTTGGGAGCAGTGATAGTTAGGGTCCCAGTGCTAAGGACGATTCATGGCCCCTTTCCCAAATCACAAACAGTCACAGAGTGACAATTTCACTACAAGAGCTATTGCAAAAATCCCACAGATTAGCTCGGCCTGAACTAATCCACAGTAATAAGTAACTTGTTAACAAGGGTGAAAAAATCCCATTCACAAGCACGGAATATAAAATGTCATCAGATTTTGTTTGGCAAGTCCATGACAAAATAACATACAATTTACAAAAATTCACTCTGTACATCCTGTCATTCAAGCATGTGACTGCTACTGCAGCCAATCACTGAGTGTTACAGTGGCAACTTATTTGCTGCGGTGACCAGTGATGCGCTGCAGCAGTCACATACCTGTCAGCTCAGTAGAGGATGCCTAAAGATACACGAGCCATATTCTTTCTACACATTGTGTTTGGCATGCTGCTCAGGTACACTCAATACTGCAGTGAGGCCTGGGCTACACTGCAACTTGATTTTAACTATTGGGCAACAGCTGCAGTCCAAAGCAACACATTCAACATGCCAATTTTTTGTCTAGCTTTGTGCATTTTTTTGTTTGCCCCCCAACTCATTCTATTTATTTATTTTTTTTTAAAGTCCATTTTATGTGTTTGCCTGTTTATTTTTTCCCGCTTTATGGGTGAATCTTAGCAATCATATGCTTTCTCCCGATTTGTCCAAATTCCACACCACCACTCTTTCCCCTGGTGCATTTTTAGTATGCCAGGATTTTGCACAATATGCAATGTTTGGTCGAAAATCGCAAAAACAGTTAAAGACTTTTTTTTTTTTTACTTTGCACCAAATTCATTAAAAGCATGTGCCATTTTAAAGAAAATGGTATTTTGAAGAATTTCCTGGCAGTAACAGCATTAAAGGGAACCTGTCATGTCCTTTTTGAGTTTTAAACTGCCCCCCCCCCCAGCGTAGTTAGTGAGACAACGTCCATCACTAACATGGTTTTCTAAACGAAAAGCTCCCAGTAGATATGTGTAAAAACACTCTATATGCTAGTACCTTGCATCACATACCTTTCGTTTCAGTCATAGGGATGGTGCTTTTTACTGCTTCAGTCACAGTCCATGATGGTCCTGCTAAAAATTATGCACGCCCACCGAATTGTGATTGATTGCCGTGAATGGCCTGACGTAATGGCAATGGCCCAGGAATTCCTGCGCTTGCACACTGTCCATTGGATCCTCGGCCAATGCTCAGTCTGGGTGTACGTCCCCAGCTTGTTTTCACTGATTGGGGGGGGCAGTTCAAAAAAAACACAAAAAGGACATGACAGGTTCCCTTAAATACAAATGGTTCCCTTTAATACAAATTATCGGCGCCACTTTGCTGGAGTTTCTTTTTTTTCTTAAAGACCACAATATAAACTAAGCAAGCTTAGTATTTAAAATAGGAGGCAGGTCACTGAATCTTCAGTGACCTGTCATTTAAGCCCACAAGTTTTAAGATGAGGCCAGAACACCAAAGAACCCCCCCTCCCCACAGGCTCGCACACCGGCCGCCCCAAAGCACGAGAATCTCATTAATCTTTATATGTAGTTTTCAGTTAAACAACAACCACAAGACTGATTTACTCAACCAAGGTATCATTTTATTCAGTACAACGGCGCTGACCTGACCCTGTCTGTAGGTTACTGTGCACAATCCTGCTGACAGGTTCCCTTTAAGAAACTTACAAATATTTTTAGGAGACAGAGCACAACACTTTTTTTGAATAATTAAAATTGCATAATTTTTATTATAACCAATATATAAAACAAACCAGAGGGGTTATAAAAAAGAATAAAAGACAAAATAGGAGGGGGGGAAGACAAGTACAGGAAAAAGAAGGTATGGCTATAGGTAAAGGGCATGTAGTAGGTGTTGAGGAACGCAAGGTATAATTACAGAACAGTGCGTTATGTAATTACACAAAATACAGATACAAATAATACTCTATCAATAACATAAGAGCAGCAAGTTTACATCCAAAGTGAGTAAAAAACAAGTGAAGGATTAACCATCAAGGTGTAATATAAATGCTCAGTCCATAGAGAGCCTGTGCACCATCAAGATTAGTGATAATAATAATAAATCCTATGTGTTGGCTAAATATATAAGTGGTGCACAGCCACACTAAGAACAGAGCCCATATAAAGAGACAACCAATAGATATAACGCAATTACTCAAAACACCAGGGTATTCCTCATAATAACTACCAGTAACGCCAGATGCCAGGGACCCACCACACCCGACGCGCGTTTTGCTAAGGAAAGCTTTGTCCAGGGGTGACCATTACAATTTTTTTTTTTAGAAGTCTGAACCTCACAAGCTTTTGCCTACAGAAGATATGGGCATCAACCATGTTATTTTTTTTTTTCTTTGTGAGCAATTATTGTTTTAGAAACGATTTGAACTATTACACGAGGCATCTTTCATCTTTATGGTGAATAAGAAATAATCTAGCTCCTATATAAACATGTCTATACCTTAACATAAAATAACAGGTCAGACTCCGTTATCCACAGTTCTGTCTCAAGCTATGTCCTATATTCTAGAGCGGCCAATCTTTCTGCTACCCATCAGGATAAGCCAAAATACAAAATTAGATTTGGCACATCCGTTTAGAAGATTAAAATAATTTCTATATTACTAATGGAATATTGATAAACAAGTGGTTTTGAAACGGTTTTCCACTCTTAGAAACATGGACTCCAAACAGTTCTTGAAATGTAAAATAAACCTAGTATTCACCCCATCCCCCGTTTCAGCGGTGATGCCAGAACTACCGTGCGCATCCCCGCTGTAACCAATCACTGAGCTTAATGGCTTCACTGATGCAGACAGAACAAGCAGCTGAGCTCATCCATTGCCTGCAGAGGTGATGCTCTCTGTAGTTGTCATATCTGCAGTGGAAGGGATGTCAAAACTACAGTGGATAGCCAATGTCCGTGCGCACCACCACCGCAACCAGCTACGCCACCTGCATTCAGGACCTAAAGGAAGCAGCACATGGAGGACCTGCACAATACTGAGATGGTGCAATCACCCACACATCATATGAGGATTGTATTTTCCTTCAGCATTCTCCATAATACCCTAAACAATACTAACTGTAAAAAACCTTCCTCGTATAAAGATATTATTAGCTTTGTCACAATTGTTTCTCTTTCTGTTATTTTTAATTATGGGAACTTCAGAAAAGGAAATTTCTAACCTGTTCCGGGCGCAAATGTATTTTCCTGTGATTTTTATTGTTCGCTACTGACCCGTGCCTATATCGACTTGTGACTACATAACTAAATCATTATTTTTATCTGTACTTCGTTGCAACAAAAAGGAGAAGTGTATTTTTAAAAAGAAAGAAAAATCAAAATGAGATTTTCCATCAAGATAAGCACCGGTTACTCCACCCTCTGGCTATGTAAAATGGGGAAGAAGAGAAGTTAAAATGTGTTAACTTTCCATGCACAATAAGAATTTTCTGGTTAATGTTTAGAGAATTGTATTGCTGAATTTAGCTTTGTTTTCATGTTGCTCCCATCACGATCCTCATGTCCTCGCTTAATACAGTGATGTAAGGATCATACAAAAACACGAGATGGCTAAAAGTTGACATCTGACCATCACACTTATGGGGCCATCAGAAACATCCCAGTCCACATCCATGGCATTAGTATGGAGTCAGGCCACATGAGGTCCTGTCCTGGGCTCTGGGAAGGTGAGGAACATTTTGGAATATGTGAGAATTGGGGCTTATTCCACTGCAGTAGAAAAAACACTTTGACTACGCTTTATGTAAGCTTCCTTTTGATTTCAATGCGAAAATCAAAGTTGCTGCTATATAACCAGTTTTTTTCTGACTTTGTGCTTTTTAAAAAAAATAAATAAATAAAAAATGTGGAACAAAAAGCGCCATACCAGTTTCTGTGATATTTTTTCCTTGTGAAATCCAAACCAATCTTGACACTGCAAAAAAAAAAAAAAAAAACTGGGACCCTTATAAAAACAGATTTCGGACTTGACCACATTAGATCTGTTCTGCCTCTGAAACATTGTGTGAACATGCCTTAATACCTATACGATCACATTTGTGTAGCTCATGACTGTCTTCTCAAGCAAACACCACTCTCAACCGTACCGCCGTTCATGGGACAAAGATTATTTTAAAACATGTATTAGAGCAGTGAGCCATGGGCCCCTCGTCCATTTGTACAATGCATATTGTTTTAGGCATGCGAGGACGTCAGCGTCCCAGCACACAGTGCCATGTCATCACTGTATTGCTTCGCCTGAGCCAGGATGCTGATAGATGAAGACTTGGCTAGTGGGAACTTGGGGTTGGCTTGTTACCATCTGTCAGAGCTAGACTGAGGATCTCAAGGTTACAAAGGTTGTGAACCACTGCCTAATTTCAAATATATTTCTTTTTTTTTTTTTAACCAAGGCCTTTTTTTAAAAAAAATGTCACACTCTTCTATGTTTAACAATAATAAATACATCTAATTAAAAGCGATTTTGTTTTCAAGTATGTTTCTATAGTTTATTGTAAAACAAAAAAAAATAAAAAATCAGCACCACACGCACCTTCATTATCGTCACTTGGTTGTCCTTAAGTCATAGTTATAGTTATTATCAATTTAAAAAGGCCCATTTGCGTCCAAGCTTTAACTTTTTGACTGATATACAGGTATAGCTTCAATATCTCCAGGTAATTTTCCTTCCTCATAGTGCCAGCTATTTTGTCAAGTGCACCAGTCCTTTCTGCAGTAAAGCACCCCAACATTAGGATGCCAACACCCCCGTTCTTCACAGTTGGGTTGGTGCTCTTCAGCTTTTAGCCGCCTGCTTTTTTTTTTTTTTCACCATACATAATGATGGTCACTATTGAAAAACAGTTCCATTCACGTGTCATCAGATTTTTTTCCCAAAAATTATTATTGGCCCCATATGCAGTTGCAAACTATAACCTGGCTACTTTTTTTAATGGAGGCTTTGGATTAGTGATTTCCTTCTTGCGGAGCGGCATTTTCCAATGATGTCAAGAAACAAGCAAAAAGGCATTAAAATACAGCTAGATGTACACCTCCAATTAACTCAAATTAAGGCCGAGCCCCAGTGGGGTCAGTGATGTTGATGATGATGTCTGTAAAGTGCTTTGGAAATCAACGGCGCTACACAAGATCGTAAAATGAATACACCGGATTACGTACCGGTAATGCTCTTTTATAGAGCCACGACAGCACCCACTTGAGAGAGGGGATCCGCCCCTAGGAACAGGAAACCCTATGGAGAGATAAAAGGGGCGGTCCCCCTCGCTCCCACAGTTGGGTTACAGAGATTGCGAGGAACCGCCCACCAGATTTAGTAGGCAATATGATTTCATCAATTATCATTAGTTAATTTAGTATGACTAACTATAAGAACCAAAAAACACCCTTAATCGTGCTTTTATAAAAATAACTTAATAGGGTGGGAAGTAAAGGGGTGCTGTCGTGGCTCTATAAAAGAGCATTACCGGTACGTAATCCGGTGTTTTCTCTTCGCCACGACAGCACCCACTTGAGAGACTTTCAGAGATAGTCATTTGGGAGGGATCACAGTGTTAAGAACTGATCTACCAAAGGACAGGTCAGATGAGGAAGACAAATCCAATCTATAGTGATTATAGAATGTAGTAGGAGAAGACCAGGTTGCGGCCTTACATATCAGTTCTATTGGAACTTCCGCTCGCTCGGCCCAGGATGATGCTATCGCCCGAGTGGAATGTGCTTTTACGGTCTCAGACGGGTTCTCCCCTTTGGATGAATAGGCCAGACATATTGCATCCCGAATCCACCGAGATAAAGTACCCTTCGTGATTCCATCTCCTTTCCTATGGCCCTGGAAGGAAATAAAGAGAGCCCTGCTCTTCCTCCAGGTGCTAGTTCTGTCTAAATAGGCTAATATGGCTCTCCTCACATCTAATGTGTGGTATTTTTGTTCTTCCTGATTCGTAGGGTTATCATAGAAGGAGGGAAGAAAAATTTCCTGTGATCTATGAAATTTAGTACATACTTTGGGCAAGTAGGAAGGGTCTGTTTTCAGGACAATTCTATCTGGATATACAGACATAAATGGTGGATCTATCGATAATGCCTGTATGTCACTTACTCTTCTAGCTGACACCAAAGCAACAAGAAGAGCTGTCTTGATGGAGACATGTTTTATGTGAGCTGAATGTAGTGGCTCAAAGGGGTGGTCTGTCAGAGCTTCGAGGACCAAATTAACATCCCAAGGTGGTACATGGGGAATTTGGACTGTTTCTGATCTTTGGCAAGCTGCGATAAATCTAGCTACCCACCTGTCACCTGCAATATCGTGACCATATAAAGCACCAAGCGCAGAAATGTGTACTTTTAAGGTACTGACTGCCAGACCTAAATCGCGCCCTTTTTGAAGAAATTCTAGAATCATAGGGATATGAATTTTGTTTGATAGTGCTGTTGGGTAGAGGTTTAAAAATTTTTTCCACACTCTCACATAAATGGATGTGGTGGATTTCTTCCTACTCAGTAGCAGAGTGTCAATTACTTTGTTAGAGAACCCTCTCATTTTTAGCAGCTGCCTCTCAAATGCCAGGCTGTCAACCGCAGACCCTTCACCTGAGGGTGGTTGAAGGGGCCTTGAGAGAGCAGATCCTGATCCTCCGGAAGGATCCACGGGTCTGAGATTGACATGGCTCTCAGCCAGGAAAACCATGGCCTCTTGGACCAAAACGGAGCTATTAAGATCACGTTTGCTCTGTCCTCCCTTATCTTCCTGATTACCGTTGGAAGAAGTATTAGAGGGGGAAAGGCATATGCTTTCTGGAATGTCCATGGGACTTGCAGAGCATCGAAGATATCTGGATTGTCGGATCGGAACAATGAAGCGAACCTTTTGACTTGTCTGTTGCGTCTCGTCGCAAAAAGGTCTATCTCGGGAGTGCCCCATTTTTTGACTATCATTAAAAAGATACGTCGGCTGAGAACCCACTCTCCTTGGCGAAGAGTGTGGCGGCTGAGGAAATCCGCTCTTGGATTGTCGACTCCTCTTACGTACAGTGCTGACAAGGATAGAAGGTGCTCCTCTGCTATGGATAGAATGTTGCCAGCTATAAACATGAGAGCTTCTGATCTCGTTCCCCCTTGGTGATTTAAGTATGCCACCGCTGTCATGTTGTCTGAAAGGATTCTTGTATGCTTTCCGTGTAGCTGTGGAAGAAATTTACATATGGCATAATAGATAGCCTTCAGTTCTTTTTTATTAGAAGAATCGTTCGATTCTTCAAGAGACCACAGACCTTGAGCTATTTGATCTCCTAAGTGTGCTCCCCAACCACTAGGACTGGCATCGGTAAAGATTGTTTTTGAAGGTTTAATCACCCAGGGAACCCCACTGGTAAAATGATTGTGATCTAACCACCAGGTAAGGGAATTTAACACGTCTGTTGGTAAAGATAATCTGCTATCTAATTGGCCTTGTAACCTCTCTTCTTGTTGCAGAATGTTGTACTGTAATTTTCTACTATGGTATTGAGCCCATGGGACAGCTGGGATACACGATGTGAAAGAACCCAGAAGGGACATCCCTTCTCTTAGGGAAATTAGGGGGTTATTAATCACCGATTGTACTTTGTTTATGATTGCTATTTGTTTAGAGTCAGGAAGAAAGCACCTCTGACTTGTAGAGTCTAGAATAAGGCCTAGAAATGTTTGTCGAGTTGTGGGGGATAATCTGGATTTTTCCCAGTTTACTAACCACCCTAATTCCTGCAGGGATGAAATTGTATCAAGTACTCGCTGATGGCATTGGGAAAAGGAGTTACCCACTATCAAAAGGTCATCTAAATATGGTATTACAAGTGTGTCTTTTAATCTCAAGTATGACATTACTTCCGACATTAATTTTGTGAAGACTCTCGGGGCTATCGACAGTCCAAAGGGCATTGCTGTATATTGATAATGCCTTACTTGACCTCCCATCATAACTGCCACCCGAAGAAATTGCTGATGCTCAATGAAGATTGGTAGATGATAATACGCATCTTTAAGGTCAAGCACTGCCATAAAGCAATGGGGAAACAGAAGCTTAATAGTTGATCGTATAGATTCCATTTTAAAGGTTTGGTTTTCTAGAAAGACGTTTAGTCTTTTCAGGTTAATTATTGTTCTAAACGATCCGTCTGGTTTCGGAATCAAAAATAAAGGGGAATAAAAACCTCTTCCTCTTTGATGAAAAGGGACTTCCACTAGTACTCCTTTGGACAGGAGATTTATTATTTCTTGTTCCAAGGCCTCTTGTTGTGATTGAGACCTTAAGGAAGTCAATAGAAATGAGTCCGGAGGGACTCGGGCAAATTTCAATTTTAGACCTGTAGAAATGAGGCTAGTTGCCCACGGATTAGAAGTTATTGTCAGCCATTGTGACGAAAAGAAAGACAACCTACCACCAACGGGTAGATCTGTCCTACCGGGGTTTATCCTCAGGCTTAAATGGACGCTTTCCGAAGAACGCTCCTTTCTGTTTAAAGTCTTTATTAGCCCAGCGGTCTTGGTTTTTATAGTCCTTTTTCCTATTAAACATGGGCTTTCGGAACGCTCTCCTGTAGGATGGAAGATAAGTGTTATTGGGGAACCCCTTCTTCCTCTCACCTGCTTTAGTTAATATTTCGTCTAACTTAGTACCAAATAGGTACTCACCCTGGCAGGGAAGACCGCATAACTTAGACTTTGTTTGGGGATCTCCTTTCCACCCCTTTAGCCATAAGGCTCGACGAGCCGCGTTAGTCAGACCTGCCGATTTGGCCGCTAGCCGTATGGAATCAGCTGAGGAATCCGCTAAAAAGGCTGTAGCTCCTCTAATTAACGGCAAGGAAGAGATTAATCTATCTCGGGAAAGGCCGCTTTTTAATCCCTCTTCTAAATCGTTCAACCAGACCAACATGGACCTGGCAGTGCATGTGGCTGATATAGCCGGCCTGAAGGCTCCAGTACAGGATTCCCATGCCCTCTTTAGGAGGGTATCGGCCTTCCGGTCAAGCGGGTCTTGCAAGGAACCGGAATCTTCCACGGGTAATAAAGATTTTCTAGAAGTGGAGGCCACTGCTGCATCCACCTTCGGGGCTTTTAACCATATGGAGAAATCTTCATCGTTAAAGGGATAGCGTCTTTTTGATGAAGACGGTAATCCTCTTTGTCCCTGGCTTTCCCACTCCTTTTTAACTACATTCTTTATTGCTGGAATCACAGGAAAAGAAGGTTTTTTCTTCTCTGACAGGCCTGCAAACATCACGTCCTGTGGAGTTTTAGGGGTTTTTGTTTCCTCAATACCCATGGTGTTACAAACTGATCTTACTAAATTATCGATACTATCTGTGGGAAAGCATGTATCTCTCTCATCATCTGAGGAAATGATCTTTTGGGAACCATCCGAATCTTCAATATCAGAGGACTGTTCAGACCTAGGGGAATTATATTTTCTCCTACTCTCGGGAATTTTTTCTGAGCTTTGGAAGGCCCGCAATTCTTCTCTAATCATACTCCTAATATCTTCCGACCTTACTGAAGATTCCTCACGTAAGGTGGATTCGATGCAAGGTTGGCACAGTTTCTTTAAATAATTATCAGGGAGCGGCTGAGAGCATATCGCACATTGTATGTGTTTTGTTTTCCCCGTTCTTTTTGCCTAGGAAATATAGACACAGAGGGGAAGTGTAATCAGCGTAAAAGGGCATAGACACACACTCACCCAGTGAGGTTGTTTTTTTTTTTTGTTTTTTTTACAATACCGGCTGATGAGGAGGAGACGGAGGCACAGATGGAACTGACCGGCCCGACTTTTTTTCTCTGGCGCTTTTAGAAGAAGACCTGCGGCTGCTGCTTGTGCGGCTGACAGGTGTAATAGCGGTGACTTCGGATGAAGCCATCGCTGGGTCCTGTGGAGATGCCATGATGGACGTCGGAGGATCAGTGCCGGCGTCCTTTTCTAATGGGGGCCGCCATCTTGCTTCCTGCCGTACCCGGAAGTGACTGCTACATCCGGGTTGCGGCCATTCTGTATGCGCCTGCGCCGCCACCAGCATCAGCGCAGGCGCCGTCTCTCCTGAGTCACCCCGGAAGTTTGCGGTACTGCTTCCGGGGGATAATACACCGGACCCACGCTGCCTGCGCACCATCCGAGATGGCGCCGCAGGATCACCTTACCCCAGCGTTTCGGTCCCTGCAGGTCGGCTGGGTGAATTTTCGTGAGCCAGGCGACTCCCCGGACCTGGCCTCACGGTACCTGCCAGCAGAGGGGGGAAGCTACCATAGGACCCCCGACGCTGCTTCCAGCTTCTGGAGCCCTTGCCGTCCCATAAAGGTAAACCGCGCAAGCGGCATCCAGGCTGGGTATCCTCTTCTCTCCACGCGTCTCCCGTAGGAACAGGAAACCAACTGTGGGAGCGAGGGGGACCGCCCCTTTTATCTCTCCATAGGGTTTCCTGTTCCTAGGGGCGGATCCCCTCTCTCAAGTGGGTGCTGTCGTGGCGAAGAGAAAAAAAACAATTCATTTTCTGGATTTTTTCAAGCTACTGTTTTCTTTAACTGTTGCAGTAAATTGTGGAAGTTGTATTTTTTTTTTACAAACGGCACATGGGATGCAGATTCCATACACTACAGCATATAGACTGCTGTATTTCATTCTGAGCGGTGGCCTGGCCACTGCTGTATGGCTCTAGCTTAATACTTTTCAAGACCTGGACTGATTGCGATGCTCCCAAATTTATAACCTTATAGGCAACTGAACTAAGATTTATTCTTGCTTCTTTTCCTGGGTTTATCGCCGTTAACAGCTATTTTGGCAAAATAACAAAACAAATGCCTGGAATGCTATTGCTGAGGCTTTATTTATTTATTTTTTTTCATTTATTTGTTGAAGTTGAATAGACTTCAATGCAACAGAAGCAAAGCCGAACACTAGCCAGATAGCTAATTTTAGTCAATGGGCAAGTATTGACTTCTTGACTTATAATCGAAACATAAAAGGAAAATGTAATCTGAATCTAACTGTGCCACACTAATACCGTGGTTACTGCTGGTTGACGGTAGTGCGTACCAGTTTAGATTTAAAATTGCTGAGACTAGTTGTCCCTTTCCTGCTCAACTGTATTTTGCTGCAGTGAGCTGGTAATGTAATTTGCTCTCTGCTTGGAGCTATAAGCAGGGCTCCTTTCTATAAAAACCCCAGCAGTCTAAGACTGTGAGCTATTTAGTTCAGCTAGACCTGGTCACTCTGATCAATTGCACTACCTTATCTATCCAGTTTTCTGACTTATGCTTGTATTTTGACAACTTGCTTGCTTTCTGGTTTGCCCGACAGGTCCTCTTGACATTGACCCGTGACAACCTTTCTTCCGCCAGCTCGCTCCACCGGTCAGCAGCTGACTCCATGGCCCCTGCCAAGGGGTCCCTGTCTTAGTCCAGATTCCTATACAGGGATTGTCCGGAACTTTTATATTGATGGCCTATCCTTAGGGTAGGTTATCAATATCTGACCAGTGGGTATGCAACACCTGGCAACACTGACAATCAGCAGCTCCTCATGCCAGTGGTGGGCGAAAGGCCACGTTTACACATTCAGTATTTGGTTAGTACTTTACATCAGTATTTGTAAGACAAAATCAGAATTGGAAGAACTAGAGGAAAAGTGTAACAGAAACACATGCACCACTCCTTCAATTTTCACCCATTCTCATACTGAACATGTGAATGTGGCCTAAGGAATTAGTTGGGAAGCACAGCTCAGCACGTCGGTCAACTGTATAGTAGCCACAGCTGGGTACTACACATCCGTCCAGTATTCAAATAGACAAGGGGCAGATGTGCAGTATCAGACTGTGTCCCCTTGACTGAGCTGAGCAACGCCGCAAGTGATCACTTCTGACAACACCGGCACCAGAAGCAGCCAATTGGCAGGTGGGTGCCAGTGTATCACACTTCCAATATTGACATGTCCTAAGGCTAGGACATCAATGTAAAAGTCCAGGACAACCCTTTTAAAGAGTAAATGTCAGGGCATCCTGTGGATCCGGTAAATAGATTGGGCTTGCGCTAAACCTATTCGTGGAAGCCCAGAACCGTGCACCCATGGCACTTATGTTCAGTTTGTCCAAAGTTAGTTAGTTGTGTAGACTAAAAGCAGGGTTTTAAGAGAGAATATGCGAATATTACTAAAACAAGACTTGGTTTGTGTGCGGCAAAATTGGAAACAAAGGCTTAAAGCTCAACATTCAACTGTGAAATAGAAGAAATGTGAATACTAACATAGAAGCTGGATCTTTTGAGCCGGTGAAAACTGGTTGTATAGTCACTATCATAAGCATATCTAGTTTGCCATTGTGAAAATGGCCCTACAGAAAAAAGTCATTACAAAGGAAATGAATAACACCAGTTAATTATTTACCATCAGCCACATTGTTGCTTCTTGTAGAGTGTTGACAGCTTGTAGAGGAAAATGAAAGCAACAGTCTCCATTAACTCAACTTTATTTTGTGTAAATCCTTTCCTTTACTCAATTCCTGGAATTCTGTGCTTTGGAAAACTATTGCAGCAAATAATATTTCCTAGTCTCAGTAAAAGCGGTCAGAGGAGAGACAATATCGTACTGGTAAGTTGTCCTTGCTATCCTTGCAGCAACGAATTGTTAAACTACAAAACAATTTGACATTGAACCTATTACTTTTTTTCTTCCAACCATTAATCAGGAATAAATCTCAAATGTTGCAACTAAGAGCTCTGTTCACACTTCCGCTATCGCTTATTTTACTTGAATGGGTCTCGCCAAGTTCACACAAAAGTGTTAATTCTGAGGCCAATCCCATCCACAAATTGCAGGTGGGACTATGTTCTTGTGAAGCTCTAGGCACTCATCAGTATGGCGGATGGGGAAAAATCTGTATGCTGAGTCCACTGGAAACGCTCCCTGAAAAGGACAAAGAATGAGTCTAAAAAAGCACGGCTGTGGAGTCAGTAAGCCAAATCTCAGACTCCTCGATTTTCCTGACTGAGCCCACAGCGCTGCCTCACTACTGGGCATGTACATAACGTGCAGCACAGATTCATCTCAGCTAAGAGCCGAGATCCTTAGATTAGGAACAGAACAGACCTTTATAGGACATTTCAGAACTCTCCAAAATTATTATGGAAACCTTTACCGCACATCCTGCACTGAACTACTAAACCTAATTTATTATATATTTTAGGAGTTGGTCCATTTTATACCAACTCCACCAAAATGGACACAGACTCCGACTCCACAGCCTTGTGAAAAAGTCCTAGTAGCCAGTGTGAAAATTGCTAAAATGTACTTTTTCTGTTGTTCATATGACAATGATATTTTTTTTTTAGTATATGTAACACCAAAAACTGATTTTAATTGTTTTTTTTCTGGGGTTAGCTTCCTTTAGCAGACAGAAGATGGGATTTATAGAAAATCCGCTGCTATTTCCGTAACACAAGACTCTTACAGGAATCATATACCGGTACTGAAAAATAAGCTACATTGAATGGAAAGACCTATTACCTAAAAACTATGGTCACGTGAACACTAAGTGACTGCTGAACACTGGCCAGCATGATCATATTTATTGGTGAAAGTTCATTACTGCGTAAAATGAGATGGTTTCTAATTGAGAGGGACTAATCATATAAAACAGAACACAGGCATCACTCTATTAATAAAACATACGGTAATATGTGCAGCCCAGTGATCACAGACTGCAGCATAGCAAGTCTGCATAATAGTTACAGGAAAAGATGAAGCTTAGCCACATCTTGATCTAAAGACAGAAAACTTTTATACAGTCTAGAAGTGGTGTATTCTGCTACATGTGGACTTCCTGCAGAAGACCAATGTGTTATACAGCTAGGGCTACACCTAGCCTTACTGCATATAGAATTGCCCCACATTCTAGACATGTTAAAGAAAATCAGTAATTTGCTCAATAAAATAGAGTTAAATACCTTTTAAAACTCCCTGGGCTCCCCTTAGTCTGATCTTTTCTTTTTTTGTGCTGCATCACTCCATTGCACAGTTGACATTAGTTTATTTGTAGAGAGCACTATGTGAAATTTCTGCATTGTAGTCCAACTGGGTGTTATTTTTTTCAGAATGTGCTCTGGGAGAGTGCACTTTCACCTCTCCCTCCCAGACACTGCTAGAAACTTCTAGATCAGATGCCAAGCAATAATTGCAGCATCTGAGAGGATGAGGTAAACCGCACTACCCCCGCCCCCTCCCAGAGAATAAATGCCCAGTTGGACTACAAAGCAGAGATTTCCCATAATGTATTTCGGAAGATGCAAATGTGAACATCAAATCAATGGAGTGACGCAGCGCAAAACGGAAGAGTGGCAGAATCGGGGGACCGAACGGCTTTTTACAGCGTATTTAACAAATTTTTAGCAAGTGACAAGTCTTCTTTAAAGGGGTTATCAAGCTTTTTTTTATTTTATTTTTTTATTACTGGTCAGAAATAAAGAACGAAACAGCTATGCTCACCTGGCAAATACCACATTATTCCTGGGACGCTGCTCCAGCCAGTTTTTGTAAAGTGACCTGATGCCCTCATAAGACTACTGCAGCCAATCACAGAGCTCAGATGTAACAGTAGCATAGTCAGTGTAGCACTCAACTGAATGTAGTTACAAAGTCATCATTGCAGCACAGCTATGGAAGACCAGTGGGAAAACCGGAGGCAGCACTGAAGCACCACATAATTTACCAGGTGAGTTAAGTATTTTTTAGCAACAAAAATAAAATAAACTGCAAAAAGTTTATCAGTAGCTTTAGCCTAATGGTATAGGGAAACAGGATGACTGCCATCAGCTAGTACACCTTACAGATTTGGAAATGCTGCAATTCAATACAAGTCTGTGGGCAGTGATAAGAAAAAGTGATGAGGAGATGATAACGGGGCCAACAGGAGTAATAAATTGATGAAGTACATCAAAAGTGAATAAAATTTATGAAAAGTTTACAAGACAGCATTATTCTACTCAAAGTGTGCTCTCTTAAAAGGGAATCTGTCAAGAGGTATTTGTCATTTAACACGAGAGCAGCTCAATTCCAGCGGTGTCACTTACTGCAATTTTATTTTATTTTAAAGGGACCGTCACCTGAATTTGGCGGGCCCTCTGTCCGGTCCGATGGGCGGTGTTTTCTCAGCTTTTATTCACCCCTTGCTTTCCCGCTGGGCACAATATTTTCTGGAATTTCTGTCTGTTTCCTCCACAGTTCTTGCGTGCGCAAAGCAATCTTGCCTTGCGCACGCGCAGTATGTTTTGCCCAACTGCGGGCAAAGACAACAAGCATTAGTGCGCATGCGCCGGCACACTATGTCCCGGAAGTATTTCACTGTGTTCCGGGACATAGTGCGCCGACGCATGCGCACTAATGCTTTTCGGCTTTGCCCGCAGTTGGGCAAAGCATACTGCACGTGCGCAAGGCAAGATTGCTTTGCGCACGCGTGAACTACGGAGGAAACCGACGGAAATTCCAGAAAATATTGCGCCCAGCGGGAAAGGAAGGGGTGAATGAAAGCTGAGAAAACACCGCCCATCGGACCGGACAGAGGGCCCGCCAAATTCAGGTGACAGAGTCCCATTAATCAGTAGACACTGCTCATCACATGCCATGTAATTCTCTCGCTCTGTATAACTTCACCCCACCAATTAGAAGCTTTCAGCCAATTTAAAGTGCACTGGTTTTATCAAAATTACACCAAATAGATGACTAACACATTACTGGAATAAGGGTCTATGTCCCGACATCATGATGCTCTCAAATTACATGGCAAAAGTCTGCCAAGATATTCTCTTTAAAAGAACAAAATTAGGGCAGTATTAATGATAGGCCCGTTCCTAATATAACAGTTTAGTTTTCAGCTGTAGTAGCCGGCTCCGAGACTTCAGCCTCTCTCCAGAACAAAACTAAAATGTTTTCTTCATCTTCACTGTTTCCAAGAACATTTTTTCATGGGCGAGTCATTCTCAAGTCACTTAAAAGGGAACCCGTCACCCCCCAGGGTGTTTTTAAGTAAAAGAGCCACCTTCAGCAGCACTAAGGCTGCATTCTGTGAAAGTGGCTCTTATGTTTCTGATCCCTAGTAACACTGAAATATGACTTTTATAAATTGCACCCTATACCTGTATTGAGTCAAAGAGGTATGGTGTCTCCACCTGCTTCAGCCGCCCCCCAGCCGTCCATCCCCCTCTTGCGTCTGTGCGCCGCCTCCTGTGTTGCGGTTACATGCTCGGTGCCTGCCCCGTCTCCCTCCTCCTCTTTCTCTTTCCTCCCTCCGCAGCGCCTGATGAGCTAAGCTTCCCACACGCAGTTCACAGGCAGGTCAGCTCATCAGACGATGCATGTACATGCGTGCGTGTACATTCTACTGTTTATTATGCTCTGAATAGCTGAATCGAATTTCCCATGAAAATCTAAGTAATTTGACAAATTCACATTTTGTCAGATTGGCTCATCTGTACTAGTAGCCAAAAAGTTGCTTAGCAGACCTAAGGTTCTCATAAGATGTTGGCAGAGGTGAACAAAGTTCCCTTTCTAATTGATTTCCCTGCAGTTTGATACAGGAAAATGGCAGCCAAAGACAGCACATGAGCAGACTGAGATCTAGGGAGACTAGAGAGCCCAGGACCCACATCATCGCCCCACTCCTGAAGCAGCGACCCTGCCTCAGGTGGTCTCGCACCATCACAGACGTCCACACACCCTCTCCCCCGGTAAGCTACCTTTGGATTCTAAGATGCACCCCATCTTTCCCCAAATATTTGGGGGGAAAAAGGTGTGCTTTAAAATCTGAAAAATGGGGTAATTTTTTATAGATTTCTAAAGTTTTGAAAAAGTCTGAATTTTGGTCTAGTATGACTTTACATTTTTCATCATATCTCTGGCTAGAATTAAGATAGAGATGGGATATGTTATTGAGAAGTCAAATTCTAAATTTTTATGGTCAATTTCAGGAAAACAATATATTCTAAATTTTTCAAACAATGTATATGTGTCACTTGCGTTCTTGGTTACATTAGTACTGGGTTTCAAGTTGGTTATCTCAATAGGATCAAAGCGTGATTTTCTAAATACAGTCTTGACCTCATCTTATGTTTAACCAACTCGTGAAGGAGCTAATTTTGACTTTAAAGGGGTTGTCCACTACTAGGACAACCACTTCTTAAACTAAATGTTCGGCCCCAGTAAAAAAATAAACCCTTTACTCAACTCCAGTGCCGGGACTTGCTCTCCCTGGGGCTGTGATACAGTGTTGTGACACATGACGGCAGCGCCCAAATCAGCACTGGTATCACGGTTTTCGCCTTCATAGGAACTGAACATGAAGAGGAAGCCAGGGCTGCAGCTCATCCTGGACTTCCTCTTCATATTCAGTTTGTCCGAAGGCGGAGACAGCGACGCCAGCGATGATTGGGCGCCGAGCATCATGTTGTAATTAGTTATGAGCGAATATACTCATTACTTGAGATTTCCCGAGCACGCTCAGGTGACCTCCGAGTATTTTTAGTGCTCGGAGATTTAGTTTTCATCGCCGCAGCTGAATGATTTACATCTGTTAGCCAGCATAAGTACATGTGGGGGTTGCCTGGATGCTAGGGAATCCCCACATGTAATCAAGCTGGCTAAGAGATGTAAATCATTCAGCTGAGGTGAGGAAAACTAAATCTCCGAGCACTAAAAAATACTCGGAGGACACCTGAGCATGCTCGAGAAATCTCGAGTAACGAGTATATTCGCTCATCACTAGTTGTAATCCATCACATCATCATTCTGGCACCATAAATGCAGACATAGCTGGAACAGAAGCGGCACGGGAGGAGAGTATAGGTTTCTTTATTTTATCGGGACCAAACGTTTAGTTTAAGAAGGGGTTGTCCTGGAAGTGGGAAACCCCTTTAATGACCAGGCCAAATTTTTAAACTCTGACCAGTGTCAATTTATGTGGTAACTCTGGAATGCTTCAATGGATCCCAGCGATTCGGATATTGTTTTTTTCAAGACATTGTACTTCATGTTGGTGATAAATTTTAGTCAATATGATTTGAGTATATTTATGAAAATTTGCCTTTAAATCAGATATTTAACTCTTTGTGGTAAAGCTAACACTTTCCACATGTCTACTTAACTTCTGCATCATTAAAAAACAAAAAAATTGTTAGGAAGTTGGAAGGGTTCAAAATTAATCAGCAATTTCTAATTTTTCCAATAATATTTCCAAAAAAGCTTTTTTTTTTTTTTTTTTTTTTTTTTTTAGGGACCACATCACATTTGAAGTGACTTGGGGGCTACATGACAAAAAAAAAAATACCCAAAAGTGACACCATTCTAAAAACTGCACCCCTCAAAACCACGCATTCAAGAAGTTTATTAACCATTCAGGTGCTTCACAGGAATTACTGGAATGTGGAAGGAAAAAAAATGAACATTTAACTTTTTTCACAATTTTAATTTAGACCCAGATTTTTTACGTTCACAAAGGTAATTGGAGAAAGTGAACACCAAAATTTGCTATGCAACTTCTCCTGAGTACATAGATACCCCCATACGTGGGAGAAAACTACTGTTTGTATGCAGGGCAGGGCTCAGAAGGGAAGAAGCACCTTTTGACTTTTTGAATGCAAAAATAGCTGGAATCAAGAGCAGACGCCATGTCACATTTGGAGAACCCCTGATATGCCGAAACAGTAGAAACCCCCCACAAGTAACCCCCATTTTGGAAACTAGACCCCTCAAGGAATGTATGTACAGTATATATGTGTTGAGGACCTTGAACCCACAGGTGCTTCACAGAAGTTTGTAACGTCTGAAAATAAAATAAAAAAATAAAAATCCAGCAAAAATATTGGTTTTGTCCCACAATTTTCATTTTCACAAGGGTAATGGAGCAAAATGGACCATGCAATTTGTTGTGTAATTTCTTTTGAGCACACAGATACCCCATATGTGGGGGAATACTGCTTTTGAGAAACAGTGCAATGCTCAGAAGGGAAGAGGCGCCTTATTGGAGTTCAGATTTGTCTGGAATGGTTTGAGGATGCCATGTCACATTAGTAGAGCCCCTGAGGTGCCAGAACAGCAGAAACACCCCATAAGTGACATTAATTTACAAATTACACGGTTCAATTATTTCATCTAGGCCTGCAGTGAGCATGCTGACACATAGGTCTATCACTGTGATCAAAAGAAACCAATAGCAAAAATATCCGCCGTTGATAGGCGGCATACAGTATATCGGTGGGCACACTGCAGATGCACCTGTCTTTTTTTTCATTAAGGCTAGGTTCACATTGCGTTAAAGCAGCCTGTTCAACACCTGCGTTAAACGGGCTGCGTTAACGCAAGTGCCGAAATTCGATCGCGCTAGCGCAGATAGAGCATCTGCTAGCTCTATCTGCACTAGCGGTGACGGGCCCGGAAACGCTGCAGCCCGCGTCCAAGGGTCCGTCACTCAATGACGGCCCATCGCTAGCGCACGCCCATTTTGGCATGCGTTGGCGATGCGCCAGAAATAGGGCTTAATGGCAGTGTTAACGGACTGCGTCACACTGCGGTGTAACGCAGTCGGTCTAACGGACTGCTTAAACGTAATGTGAACCCAGCCTAAGAGGGCACAGAGGACCAGAGGAGATACCAGTGGAGGAGGTAGTAGCTGAACCTCCGGAAATTTTTGGACTCTGGGGGGGTGCTATACTCTTATTTCTGAATGCTGTGTTAAAACGATGAGGGAATAAGGCCACTTAGCGACTGCCGTTATAATGCGTATCGATGGTCGTTAAGTCGTTAATACTAAAAGAATCAATATTTTTAACAGCTTTTAAAATCTGCATGTAACTTTTTTTTATTATAGACATATCCTTTTTCAAGTTTCTAAAAAGCATAGTACAGTAATTAAATCATTGAACTATAAAACAATATAACTAGTCTTAATTAAATAGTCAGTCTTTACACTGATCTTTTATTGTCAATTTTTCCCTTCTACTGGGTGAAATGTAATCTTGTCCACAATCTCTTACTAACAATGGCCATTTCCTTTTGTGTCAGAGTGGTTTTCTTGAATACACACAAAGGACTGTGATGGACCAGAAGGGTAAACAAAAAAAGTCACTTCTACTTCTTATCATAATCTTTGGAGAGCACTTTAGCCAGACACCACTGCCAATCATATTCACAGGTCACATAACCAGTTATGTCATCTTGTGCCACCTTCAATCATTTTATGGACTTCACGGTCATTGCTGAATGAAAAAAATACTGTTTTCATTTCTGTGTCACTGCATGGAATGGAAAGTCCCTGGAGGGGATAACGTAAGGGGCCACATGGGATTGTGGCACCTAAACTAGTATGAGTTTTAAGGTTTAGGATCCCTAAATAATCTACTATATAATTGTCTAAGGGTCACTTCCGTCTGTCTTGTCTGTCCCGAATATTCATTGGTCGCGGCCTCTGTCTGTCATGGAATCCAAGTCGCTGATTGGTCATGGCAAAACGCCCACGACCATTGCCACGACCAATCAGCGACGGGCACAGTCCGGGCAATGGCCGCTCTTTACTCCCCGCAGTCAGTGCCCGCTCCATACTCCCCTCCAGTCAGCGCTCACACAGGGTTAATGGCAGCGCTAACGGATGGCGTTATGCCGCGGTGTAACGCACTCCATTAACGCTGCTATTAACCCTGTGTGACCAAATTTTTACTATTGATGCTGCCTATGCAGCATCAATAGTAAAAAGATCTGATGTTAAAAATAATAAAAAATATAAAAATTATATACTCACCTTCCGCTGCCTTTCCCACTCCTCGCGACGCTCCGGTGACCGCTCCATGCAAGCGGCAGGTTCCGGTGCCAAGGATGGTATGAGAAGGACCTGCCATGACGTCACTGTCATGTGACCGCGACGTCATCACAGGTCCTGCGAGAAGGACTCATACCAACCCTGGGACCGGAAGCTGCCGCGTGCACCGCACACAGGGCCAGGACTTCAACGAGCCTTCGGAAGGTGAGTATGTTTATTTTTTATTGTAAGTCTATATACTACGTGGCTCTGTGCTGTATACTACGTGGCTGGGCAATATACTACGTGGCTGGGCAATATACTACGTGGCTGGGCAACATACTACGTGGCTGGGCAATATACTACGTGGCTGGGCAATATACTACGTGACTGGGCAATATACTACGTGACTGGGCAATATACTACGTGACTGGGCAATATACTACGTGGCTGGGCAATATACTACGTGATTGGACAATATACTACGTGACTGGGCAATATACTACGTGGCTGGGCAATATACTACGTGGCTGGGCAATATACTACGTGGCTGGGCAACATACTACGTGGCTGGGCAATATACTACGTGGCTGGGCAATATACTACGTGACTGGGCAATATACTACGTGACTGGGCAATATACTACGTGGCTGGGCAATATACTACGTGGCTGGGCAATATACTACGTGGACATGCATATTCTAGAATACCCGATGAGTTAGACTCGGGCCACCATCTAGTAAATCAATAGTTGTCACAGTTTTCTATCCCATTAGGTATAATGTTTGTGAGGTAATGATGCTGGTCACTCAAGGGGGCTTGGCCTAAACCTTAGTAACAGTGGCTCCTGATCCTTGATTGGCTGAGTCATCTGACTGGACCGTGGTGCTGATTGGACGCTATTATGGCAGCAGTGGACTAGTTATACGCCCGCAGGTAACACCTCAGCAGCTGTTTAGCATCTGGAAGAGATACACCCGCCCGCGCCTTTGTGTATTTTCAGTTCATCTTTTTATGTTGTCTGGTTTTATTGGAGGGATAAATTAACCCATGTTTTCGGGTGTCCTTGGAAGTATTTTGTCTAGTCAAGTCTGCGACTAAACTGATTTGAGTTGTTTAAGGTGTTTTATTTTATAAAGAGTATTTTAATGATATACATAGGTTACCCTCAATAAAGCCTTACGGCCATCTCACGCCAAAGCATTTTGTGTAGTCTTTATTTTGGCTGATTAGAGAGAAGTGCTAACATGGGTCTACAATCTCATGAATGTGTGGATTGCCGAATCCCTTCAATTGGTTCTGCTTCCTATAACCGATTTTTATTTATTTTTATTTTTTTAACAAACTCTCCTTCTTAGTCCTGGTTTGTACAGTACATGAAGTGGATGTTAAGAATAATTTTCTCACTCACTTGGGAGTTAATGTGTCTGAATACACCCTCTGGAGGCTATTTTAAGTTGCAGGGTGTTTCCTGGTACTCCATAAACCATCACATACACCTTTGACTTGAGATGTGGCAAAAAAATGCAATTCAGCTCCCTCTCCCCATCTTTCTTGTGATGGCCTACTTTCATAAATGTTTCCTGTTCTTATACTGTGCAGAAGAGCCATCCTCACCATCTTCCTTCAATCATAAGCTTAGTGTTCAGGTGTGTGGTACATTCATCTACTGAGTGTGTACCACTATCACCAGCCAGGACACAATTCAGAGGTCGCAGGTAACCACATTTTGAAAAACTGTTTTGGTAGAAGTTTAATTTATTTATTTTTTTTAAATTCATAGGTCTCTCAGATTGGCAAGAACCAGCTTCTTTTGGACATGTGTCTTCTTACTGTTCACTTTCATAGACATCTTTCTTACCAGGAATAATTCGGCTCACTTCATCACTACTGTAAAAATCCATTTTATCCACTATAGATTTATCAAATTATTTTCCTGGTTTGGGATCAGGACAAAACATTTTTTTTTTTTTTTTTATATAGACCCTACGGGTGGGTGTGGGTGTGTGTGTGTGCGTGCGTGCGTTACACTGACAGATACACCTGTAATATTATTCAATAATCTTTGACAAATGTGTTGCTTTGTCTCATTGAACTGATGCGCAAAGCAAGTAGCTGAACCATAACATAAAGGGGATGTCCACTACCCTGGAGACAGTTGCTGGTTTTGCCATAAATGCCCAAGGATAATACCGCTAAATAACCCATTATACAAGTTGTGCCAAGTTTCATGTTGTTTTCTACCTTCCTGCCTTACTTGCTATGCCCTGGCACCATATCTGTTGTGTCATAGTCATAGTGATGACTTCCTCTTCAGAATCCTCTGCTCCCTTCTTACTACCCGTCATATCTTGTGCTGGGCTACTAGCCAGCAGTAAGCCCAGATTTGTAACTCGAGCTACACCCCTTCCACTTCTCCCCATGTTTCACACACATCCCCAGCATGATCTCCTGTATAGGACGCTGCAGTAATGCACAAAGCACCATTACACCAGCCCGACAAGATTATCCTGTCTTTCCCCTCACAGACATGGATGGATAGACATTGGAATATACTGTTTACAGGGTACATTATACTGTACACTGGGAATACAGCTGTCACAACACAGCTGTCGGGTGACCCGGGACCAGGGGCTCGCCCTGGTCCCCGGGATACTTCAGCTGGTGAAGATGACGGGGCCTCTGCCCTTACCTTATAACCTAAGTTAGCCCTCTGTCTCTTCTTCTCCCCCACCCAGGGAAGAGGGGGCACTACTGTGAACCGTAATACACCAACCTGACAAACAAGGCAACACGGACAAGGGTTAACAGAAAACTCCAGGAATACAAAATATTTACTCACATGTAATAGTGGAATGCACAGGGGGGGTGAAGGTAGGAGAATAAACATAAACAGATAAGGAATTACCAGGCATACAAACCAAGCAACAGTCACTAATAACACCGTCAACTCTCCACTTCTCATATGTGCTCCTCTTCCACCTGTAGCCATGCAGCAAATGCTAGCTCCCACAAGGATTTGTAACAGAGCCCAGATTACAAAGGGAAGAGGAGTGGCTAACCGAGCACAGCTGTGAGCACAGAGATTTCCATCATGGCCGATTAACCCCTGTTCTGCCAGAAGAAATAAACTAATTTAAGAATGAAGGAGTAGTGCTTCTTCTAAAGTGCCGGAGTAGGAGCAATTAGACGCTGCTGTCTTCTGGCTCCACACTGTCACAGTAACCCTGTGACAACAGCAGTGTCTACATGTATATAAACCCTGCTGTGTACATACAGATGTAAGGGAGAGCTGGGTCTGCAGGGATTACTGGCAGCATTCACAGAAACAGAGAGAGCTCTACTAAATAAACCCCTGCCCAACCACATAGCAATCCCTGCCCACCAGTTTCCAGAGCCAGGAAACGAGGGAGAATCTGACGTGACATCACAGGAAGCCATTACTGCTATACTTCCCTTCGGTCTGGGCACTGTTCCAGCGATGTCCGCCGGTTGGCTGCGAGCCCCGGTAGACCAGGTGCCGGCGATACTGAAATGGCACCAGCACCGTAGGGTGAAATATAGTGATTGAGAAGGGGATGGCCAAGTTTTGGGCCTTACAGGTTGATGACTTATCCTTTAGATGGGTTAATAAGCACGACCCCCACAAATTTGATAGGTCATCAATATCCAAAGGAAGAAGTAGACTGGATGCTACTGTGGTAAACTCTATGATGGAAATGTTATTAAGCCTGTGGATGTTTTCTACCTCAGTGTTACATAAGATTGCGTTAAAAAAAAAAAATTAGAATGAACAGAAGTTATAAAATACATTTTAAACTGTAGAAGTGTGTGTAAGGAATAAACTTTATTTAAATAAAAAATAAATCCTTTCTAACGGCAGTGAACCCCACAGTTACCTAGATTTTTATACTTCCCTCATTTTCAGCAATGTTACCCGGGTAATTGATACATTTTTCAGGTTCAGTAGACCAAGTAGGTATTAAATTACTAAATAGATTTATTAGATCCACCCTCTAAAGCATATAACCACTTATTTCCTATCCACTATGTAGTTCTCCCAGAAAACAGTTGCATGAAATCCTTGTTATTGTCTAGTAAGATGAACTTTTAGGCTATGTGCACACGTCAGGATTTCTGGCAGAAATTTTCCTGACAAAAACCGGACATTTCTGCCAGAAATCCGCATGCATTTTTTACCGCGATTTTTACTGCGTTTTTATGCGTTTTTTCCCAACGCATAGAATAGCGGGAAAAACGCGAAAAAAAACGCAAAATTAATGAACATGCTGCTTTTTTTTACCGCGATGCGTTTTTTTTTTTCGCGGAAAAAAACGCATCATGTGCACAAAAATTGCAGAATGCATTCTAAATGATAGGATGCATAATGCATGCGTTTTTAATGAGTTTTTATAGCATTTTTATCGCGAAAAAAACTGAACGTGTGCACATACCCTTAAGGAGCAGCTTAAGCCATTCACGATCTTTGACATAGGAACGTCAAACGCTCGTGTTCCTGCCTTTTTTCTCAATCGACTCATCTACATCTGTTATTTTGTGTGCAAAATGATGTTCCACTAGGTTTGCTCCACTCATCAAATGTATGGGTGTCCGTACTGCCTTGTGGCCAGCAAAGAGGGGGAATTCTACCCAAGAACGTACACAAGTAGCCAGCTTATCGGAGACTTATCTATATTAGTGGTGTATTAATCTTGCACATAACAAAAGGGTTGTAGCACTCAGGCTATTGTTGACTGTTCTCAGCTACACTTCCAAGAAGTGCCATGGGGCCATTAGAGTTCTGTTACATACTGTATGTGTTTCTGAGAACGGACTACTCAGACAGGTTTGAGGTTTGTCCTAGGGAGCGGATGTAAGCTGAAGTCTGTTTACATAACAATCCCAGTTGTCTGGCAAGTCCTGCACCAGCTTGTATAGATGGGGCTCTAACCATGTCTGAATAGTTTGTCTGCAAATCCACATCAGTCACAAGAAAACATTTTAACAGTTTTTGCACTTAAATGGTAATTTCAATAAACTTTTCATCAAATGACTATATCTTACAAAGTTTCATATATTCTCTTGTACAATCACAAATACGATTTTTTTTCTCCACTTTGAGACACTTCTTTCCTCTCCCCTGCCTCCTAAACAAATCATCTACTCTGAACAACAGCTAATTTAGCTCTTTTCTCTACTCTGTGTAGAAATACGAATTCTCTTGGCCCTGCGTTCACTATCTCCCTCTTCCGCTCCTGACCTAGTTGCTTGGTTCCCCCTCAGTCCCGGCTACATTACAATAAAAGGTGATCAAAAGATCGTATCTGCACCAAAATGGTATCAATAAAAAAGTCAGCACGGCGTGCAAAAAATAAGCCCTCACTCAGCCCAAGATCACGAAAAATGGCGCCTTTTTTTTTTTTTAAACTAAAGTTTGGAATTTTTTTTTTCACCACCTAAATGAAAAAAGAACCTAGACATGTTTGGTGTCTATGAACTTGTAATGACCTGGAGAATCAAAATGGCAGCTCAGTTTCATCATTTAGTGAACCTTTTTTTTTCTCTTGTTTAACCCCTTAGTGAGGCTACTTTCACACTACCATCGTGCACTGCACGTCGCTATGCGTCGTTATGGAGAAAAAACGCATCCTGCAAAATTGCTTGCAGGATGCGTTTTTTCTCCATAGACTTATTAACGACACAGTGCGACGCATTGCCACACGTCGCAACCGTCGTGCGACGGTTGCATTGTGTTGCGTCGGACCGTCGCCACCAAAAAACATTGCTTGTAACGTTTTTTGGTGCGTCGTTCCCGTCTTTTCCGACAGCGCATGCGAGGCCGGAACTCCACCCCCGCCTTCCAATGGGGCAGCGGATGCGTTGAAAAACAGCATCCGCTGCCCCCGTTGTGCGGCGCTTCCACAGCTAGCGTCGGTGCACCGCCACGTCGCATAGCGACGTGCAGCGCACGACGCTAGTGTGAAAGTAGCCTGACAGAGCCAATTTGGTACTTAATGACCGATTCAATTTTTACAATTCTGACCACTGTCAATTTGAGGTTATAACTCTGGAACGCTTTAACAGATCCTACTGATTCTGAGACTGTTTTTTCGTGACATATTGTACTTCATGTTAGTGGTAACATTTCTTCGATATTACTTGCGATTATTTATGAAAAAAAAAAACAAATACGGCGAAAATTTTTAAAATTTTGCAATTTTCAAACTTTGTATTTTTATGCCCTTAAATCAGAGAGATATGTCACAAAAAATAGTTAATAAATAAAATTTCCCACGTCTACTTTACATCAGCACAATTTTGGAAACAAAATTTTTTTTTGTTAGGGAGTTATAAGGGTTAACCCCTTTACCCCCAAGGGTGGTTTGCACGTTAATGACCGGGCCAATTTTTACAATTCTGACCACTGTCCCTTTATGAGGTTATAACTCTGGAACGCTTCAACGGATCCCAGTGATTCTGACATTGGTTTCTCGTGACATATTGTACTTCATGATAGTGATAAAATTTCTTTGATATTACCTGCGTTTATTTGTGAAAAAAATTGAAATTTGGCGAAAATTTTCCAACTTTGAATTTTTATGCAATAAAATCACAGAGATATGTCACACAAAATACTTAATAAGTAACATTTCCCACGTCTACTTTACATCAGCACAATTTTGGAACCAAAATTTTTTTTTGTTAGGGAGTTATAAGGGTTAAAAGATGACCAGCAATTTCTCATTTTTACAACACCATTTTTTTTTTTAGGGACCACATCTCATTTGAAGTCATTTTGAGGGGTCTATATGATAGAAAATACCCAAGTGTGGCACCATTCTAAAAACTGCACCCCTCAAGGTGCTCAAAACCACATTCAAGAAGTTTATTAACCCTTCAGATGTTTCACAGGAAATTTTGGAATGTTTAAATAAAAATTAACATTTAACTTTTTTTTTTTTTTTTTTTAACACAAAAAATTTACTTCAGCTCCAATTTGTTTTATTTTACCAAGGGTAACAGGAGAAAATGGACCCCAAAAGTTGTTGTACAATTTGTCCTGAGTACGCTGATACCCCATATGTGGGGGTAAACCACTGTTTGGGCGCATGGGAGAGCTCGGAAGGGAAGGAGCGCCATTTGACTTTTCAATGCAAAATTGACAGGAATTGAGATGGGACGCCATGTTGCGTTTGGAGAGCCACTGATGTGCCTAAACATTGAAACCCCCCACAAGTGACACCATTTTGGAAAGTAGACCCCCTAAGGTACTCATCTAGATGTGTTGTGAGAGCTTTGAACCCCCAAGTGTTTCACTACAGTTCATAAAGCAGAGCGGTGAAGAAAAAATTATATTTTTTTTCCACAAAAATTATTTTTTAGCCCCTAGTTTTGTATTTTTCCAAGGGTAACAGTTGAAATTAGACCCCAAAAGTTGTTGTCCAATTTGTCCTGAGTACACTGATAGCCCATATGTGGGGGGGAACCACCGTTTGAGCGCATGGCAGAGCTCTTGAAGGGAAGGAGCGTCATTTGGAATGCAGACTTAGATGGATTGGTCTACTGGCGTCACATTGCGTTTGCAGAGCCCCTAATGTACCTAAACAGTAGAAACCCCCCACAAGTGACCCCATAATGGAAACTAGACCCCTAAAGTGTTTCACTACAGTTTATAAGGCAGAGCCGTGAAAACAAAAAATCCTTTTTTTTTTTCCACAAAAATTATTTTTTAGCCCCCAGTTTTCTTTTTTCCCAAGGGTAACAGGAGAAATTGGACCCGAAAAGTTGTTGTCCAATGTGTCCTGAGTACGCTGATACCCCATATG
Source organism: Ranitomeya variabilis (assembly GCF_051348905.1). Lineage (NCBI taxonomy): Eukaryota > Metazoa > Chordata > Amphibia > Anura > Dendrobatidae > Ranitomeya > Ranitomeya variabilis. The sequence goes on from NC_135237.1 coordinate 402,459,938, forward strand.
TTGGGGTAAACCCCTGTTTGGGTGCACGGGAGAGCTCGGAATGGAAGGAGCACTGTTTTACTTTTTCCAATGCAGAATTGGCTGGAATTGAGATCGGACGCCATGTCACTTTGGAGAGCCCCTGATGTGCCTAAACAGTGAAAACCCCCCAATTATAACTGAAACCCTAATCCAAACACATCCCTAACCCTAATCCCAAAGGTAACCCTAACACCACCCCTAACCCTGACACACCCCTAACTCTAATCCCAACCCTAATCCCAACCGTAAATGTAATCCAAACCCTAACCCTAACTTTAGCCCCAACCCTAACCCTAACTTTAGCCCCAAACCTAACTGTAGCCTTAACCCTAGCCCTAACCCTAACCCTAGCCCTAATGGGAAAATGGAAATAAATACATTTTTCAAATTTTTCGCTAACTAAGGGGGTGATGAAGGGGGGGTTTGATTTACTTTTATAGCGGGTTTTTTAGCGTATTTTTATGATTGGCAGCCGTCACACACTGAAAGACTCTTTATTGCACAAAATATTTTTTGCGTTTACCACATTTTGAGAGCTATAATTTTTCCATATTTTGGTCCACAGAGTCATATGAGGTCTTGTTTTTTGCGGGAAGAGTTGTCGTTTTTATTTGTAACATTTTCGGGCACGTGACATTTTTTGATCGCTTTTTATTCCGATTTTTGTGAGGCAGAATGACCAAAATCCAGCTATTCATGAATTTCTTTTGGGGGAGGCGTTCATACCGTTCCGCGTTTGGTAAAATGGATAAAGCCGTTTTATTCTTCGGGTCAGTGCGATTACAGCGATACCTCATTTATATCATTTTTTTATGTTTTGGTGCTTTTATACGATAAAACTATTTTACAGAAAAAATAATTATTTTTGCATCGCTTTATTCTGAGGACTATAACTTTTTTATTTTTTCTTTGATGACGCTGTATGGCGGCTCGTTTTTTTGCGGGACAAGATGACGTTGTCAGCGGTACCATGGTTATTTATATCCGTCGTTTTGATCGCGTGTTATTCCACTCTTATTTGGCGGTATGATAATAAAGCGGTTTTTTGCCTTTTTTTTTTTACGGTGTTCACTGAAGGGGTTAACTAGTGGGACAGTTTTATAGGTCGGGTCGCTACGGACACGGTGATACTAAATATGTGTACTTTTATTGTTTGTTTTTTTTGTTTGCAAGCCACCTCCCTGCAGGACCCGGATGCCGCGGCCATCTTGGATCCGGGCCTGCTGCAGGAAGGAGGAGGTAAGAGACCCTCGGAGCAACGCGATTACATCGCGTTGCTCCGGGGGTCACAGGGAAGCCCGCAGGAGCCCCCTCCCTGCGCGATGCTTCCCTATACCGCCGGAACACTGCGATCATGTTTGATCGCAGTGTGCCGGGGGTTAATGTGCCGGGGGCGGTCCGTGACCACTCCTGGCACATAGTGCCGGATGTCAGCTGTGATAGTCAGCTGACACCCGGCCGCGCTCCCCCCGTGAACGCGGCCGATAGCGCTGGACGTACTATCCCGTCGATGGTCATACCAGTTTGTCCTGAGTATGCTGATACCCCATATGTGGGAGGGGGCACTGTTTGGGCACCCATCGGGGCTCGGAAGGGAAGGAGCGCCGCTTGGAATGCAGACTTTGATGGGATGGTCTGCGGGAGTCATGTTGCATTTGCAGAGCTCCAGATGTACCTAAACAGTAGAAACCCCCCACAAGTGACCCCATTTTAGAAACTAGACCCCCCAAAGAGCTTATCTAGAAGTGTGGTGAGCACTATGAACCCCCAACTGCTTCACAGAAGTTTATAATGTAGAGCCATGAAAATAAAAAAAATCATTTTTTTCCACAAAAATGATCTTTTCACCCCCAAATTTTTACTTTCACAAGGGTAACAGGAGAAATTGGACCCCAAAATTTAATGTGCAATTTATACTGAGTAGGCTGATACCCCATATGTGGGGGTAAACCACTGTTTGGGCACATGGCAGAGCTCGGAAGGGAAGGAGCGCTGTTTTGGAATGCAGACTTTGATAAAATGGTCTGCAGGCGTTATGTTGCGTTTGCAGAGCCCCCGATGTACCTAAACAGTAGAAACCCCCCACAAGTGACCCCATTTTGGAAACTAGACCCCCCAAGGAACTTGCCTAGATGTGTTGTGAGAACTTTGAATGCCCAAGTGCTTCACAGAAGTTTATAATGCAGATTCGTGAAAATAAAAATAAAAAATTTCCACCCAAAAATTTTTTTAGCCCCCAAGTTTTTATTTTCACAAGGGTAACAGGAGAAATTGGACACCAAAAGTTGTTGTCCAATTTATCCCGAGTACGCTGATGCCCCATATGTGGGGGTAAACCACTGTTTGGGTGCACGGCAGAGCTCAGAAGGGAGGGAGCACCATTTGACTTTTTGAGCGCAAAATTGGCTGTGGCGTTTAGAGACCCCCTGATGTACCTAAACAGTGGAAACCCCCCAATTCTAACTCCAACCCTAACCCTAATCCCAACCCGATCCATAATCCTAATCACAACCCTAATGATAATCACAACCCTAACCCCAAAACAACCATAACCCTAATCAGAACCCTAAATCCAACACACCCCTAATCTCAACCCTAACCCTAATCCCAATACACCCCCTAACCCTAATCCCAACCCTAACCTTAACCTAATCCCAAACCTAACCCTAATGCCAAACGTAACCCTAATGCCAACCCTAATCCAAACCCTAACCCTAATCCCAACCCTAGCCCTAACTTTAGCCCCAACCCTAGCCCTAACTTTAGCCCCAACCCTAACCCTAAATTTACCCCAACCCTAACACTAAATTTAGCCCTAACCCTAAATTTAGCCCCAACTCCTCTAGCTGCCAGCAGGAAGATCATGGCAGGCGCACTGCGCATGCGACCGCCATTTTCTTACCGGAGGAAGAAGCCAGCGGCCGGAACAAGATGGCGGCGCCCATCGGGAGCCACAAGGAGCACCGGGGGAGACATGTGAGTATCGGGGGGCGATCAGGGACCCCATTTCTCTGTCCTCTGATGTGCGATCACATCGGAGGGCAGAGAAATTAAATGGGAAATCGCGGTTTTTTTGCGACCGCCGGTAAACGGTTAATTACCGGCAATCGCAACCCGGGGGTCGGTAAAAAACCCTGAATCATGTTCTCTGGGGTCTCGGTTACCCCCGGTAACCGATACCCCAGAGAAAATCCGACTCTGGGGGGAGCTATTCACTTTTTCCACAGCGCCGTTAATTAGCTGGGTAGAAGAGCAAAATAAGAAAGTGCAACTTAAATACACAGTGCTATATAATATGATGCCAGCAATATAATAAGAGGATGAAAACTTTGATGGGAGTGTTTCTTTAACCAAAGCAAGATTGTCGGCTTGTTCAGTAAGTTGTCAGGTTACACCTTCTATTATACTCTATGGAAAGGGGTGGATTACTCAGCACAGATAAAGGCTTTTTGAACTGGAGCTTCAAGCAATTGCGTTAACTCACTCCAGTGCTGGATTTACACCCTCACAGCTCAGTACTTTCTGTAGAACATCTTCCATACTGCTTTTCTCTGTGTGCTACAGATGAAAGAAAATCAGAAATCCCTCTATTTCTGTACACTGTATATGAGAACATCATAGCAGCAGGTCTGCAACCAACAATTCAGAAATAACTTGCAATTATTAGAGTCTGCAGAGGGTGAAACTGAGAAAAAAAAAATACAGTCAAATAATGGCCAGATGCAGTGCGACACCTGAAGTACACAGATATGGTTAATATCCTGAAAAGTTGCGCAAAAGGATATGTATACTTTAGAGGAGATCGTTGATAGTAAGTGATGCAACTCCATTATTGCTTGTCACTTTTGTAGTAGCTTTGCTGCAACTAACGACAATTGCAATCTCGGGTCCAGCAATATTGATTTGCAGCCCCGTTCAATGTACAGCGGTCCCGGTCGAGTACTGCACATTGGCACCTAATTAGCTCTTTATTAGGAGTTGATCTGCAATACTCCACAGCAGCCGCTACACACTGATCGGGGTTGTTATATCCAGCCACCACCAGAGCTAATAACAGCTAGTTGGTAGGAGTGCCAGACGCAACCAGAAATCATCAATGGTTATTTCTGGATATAAATTCTTGAGTTGTAAAGACAAGTCCACTAGAAATCCAGAATACATTTCCAGTTACTATCACAATCGCTCTACTTCTGTATAAAAGTCTAATCTCAGAACCTCAGTTCCACTTGCAGTCCCGTTTTAGACAATGTACAGATTCTGTATTGGCACATCTGTGCTGTGGGTGAAGAAGGCCAGCCCTCTCCTCTGCAGACAGAAAAGAGGACTGGCTTAGGCTAGGTTCCCATTGCGTTAATGGGATAGCGCTAACGGACAGCGTTGCACGGCGAAATTAACGCCGTGCACCGCGTCCGTTAGCGCTCCCATTGCCGGCAATGTTAGAGCGCATTGCTAGCGCGTGTCATTTTCGACACGCGCTAGCGATGTGCCGGTCTTTTGTAGCGCGCCTCGGACGCTGCTTGCAGCGTCCGCGGCGCGCCAGAGGTCCGTTCCCCGCTCTCGCAGATCGGGGATCTGCGAGAGCGGGGACGTTAACGCGACCCCTGAACGCGGCCCCGAAAAAAACATTGCGTTAGCGCAATCCGCTAGCGCTCGCGCTAAACGGATTGCACTAACGCAATCTGAACCTAGCCTTAGGCTGGGTTCACACTTGCGTTTTGAGCTGCAGCGTTTTTACCGAAAAAACGCATGCGTTTTTTTCCCTATGTTTAACATTAAAAACGCATGCGTTTTTTTGTACGCATTTTGCCGCGTTTAACGACGCATGCGTTTTTTTGCTGCATGCGTTCTTTTGCAGAAATGCAACATGTAGTAATTTTCAGAGGCGTTTTTTTGCCGCAAAAAAACGCATGCGTTCGTTTGCGTTTGATTTGCGTCAAAAAATACATTGATGTCTATGGAAACGCATGCGTTTTTGCGTACATGCGCTTGCTTGCGTTTTAAACGCATGCGTTTTTATAGAAAATCAAGAATACACCCTGATAAGCCACCCCCCACCATCAGGGTGATAAAGGGATCCTAACCCTAACCCTAGGGATCCAAACCCTAACCCTAACCTTAACCCTACCCCTAACCCCAACAACATGACAGTGAATACTCTCCGAGTTTATATTTTTAGTACTCTATAGCAATACCGTATATCTTGGGGTGTCCACACTGAACAAAGCTTTTTATTAGAAGAATGTCCTGGTCTCCAGGTCAACATAATAGCCAATCCCTATGGATCCCTAGGGTTAGGGTTTGGATCCCTAGGGTTAGGGTTAGGGCTAGGGTTTGGATCCCTAGGGTTAGGGTTTGGATCCCTTTATCACCTTGATGGTGTGGGGTGGCTTATCAGTGACCTGGTGACCAGGACATTCTTCTAATAAAAAGCTACCCCTAACCCTAACCCTAGGGATCCAAACCCTAACCCTAACACTAACCCTAACCCTAACACTAACCCTACCCCTAACCCTAAACCTAACCCTAGGGATCCTAACCCTATCCCTAACCCTAGCTAATTCTATTAAAAGTGGGTTTTCTAGTTGATTTTGATGATTGGCAGCTGTCACACACTTCTCAGCATGCGTTTCAAAAACGCAAACGCAGGAAAAAACGCATGTAAACGCGTCAAAATGCCATTTTTTTTACTGCATGCGTCTAAAAAACGCAGCGTTTGCACGCGTTTACATGCGTTTTTTCACCACATGCGTTTTTTTTTACAAACGCTGCAAATCAAAACGCAAGTGTGAAACCAGCCTTAGCTATTGAAATAATCAGTCAGCCAGCCACCTTCACACAACTCACTGATTGCACACTGATGCAGAAAATTTACATAGGTTTCTAATTTAACCCCTTAGTGACCGAGCCATTTTTGACCTTAATGACCAAGCCAATTTTTACAATTCTGACCACTGTCACTTTAAGGTTATAGCTCTGGAACGCTTCAACGGCTCCCACCGATTTGGAGACTGTTTTTTCGTGACAGATTGTACTTCAGGTTAGTGGTAAAATTTCTCCGATATGATTTTGCAATTTTAAAACTTTTAATTTTTCTACACTTATTAACTATTTTGTGTGCCACCACTCTCTGATATAACATTTCCCACATGTCAACTTTACATCAGTGCAATTTTGGAAACAATTTTTTTTGTTAGGACAATATAAGGGTTAAAAGTTAGTTGACCAGCGATTTCTCATTTTTCCAACAAAATTTACAAAACCATTTTTTTGGGGGGACCACTTAATTCATTTGAAGTGAGTTTGGGGGGTCATTATGACAGAAAATACCCAAAAGTGACACCATTCTAAAAAACTGCACTCCTCAAGGTGCTCAAAACGACAGTCAAGAAGTTTATTAAGGCTAAGTTCACATTGCGTTAAAGCAGCCAGTTCAACACATGCGTTAAACGGGCTGCGTTAACGCAAGTGCCAAAATGTGATTGCGCTAGCGCAGATAGAGCTGGCAGATGCTCTATTTGCGCTAGCGGTGACGGACGCGGAAACGCTGCAGTCCACGTCCCAGGGTCCGTCACTCAATGACGGCACATCGCTAGCGCACGCCCATTGTGGGCGTGTGCTAGCGATGCGTCCGACATAGGGCTTAATGGCGGCGTTAACGGACTGCGTTACACCATGTTATGCCGCGGTGTAACATAGTCCATTTAACGGACGCCTATAACGTAATGTGAACCCACCCTAACCCTTCAGGTGCTTCACGAGAACTAAAGCAATGTGGAAGGAAAAAAAATTAACATTTTACTTTTTTCACAAAAAAATTACTTTAGACCCAAACTTTTTATTTTCACAAGGTGTCATGGTTCAGGGGGAGGATACCTTTATCATCCCCACCACTCACACCAATTTGTCATGAACTGGGGTTGTTTGGATGCCCCTGGTTCTTTCTGAAGGGGATTTAGCTATATCCCACTTCCCAGTTCCGGTTTGGAACTTGCAGCTCTATGGCGCCCCCCTTACCCTCAGGTCAGACCGGGTACTGCACCTAGGATAATTAGTCCCCAGAAAGACTGCCTTACTTTGTACTGGCTAATGGGCACACTGCAGTGAGGGCAATATAACTACTCCCACTCAGGCGGGAACAATAATTATCAACGCCGCCGTCACTACAAAGCCTCCCAAACACACAGGACAAATCTGCTGCCACCAGCTCCGATTTCTTAATTATTAACGGGTCCGGAGCCAACCCAGATTAGTACCGTAATTAAAATCAGAGGACGTAACCGTACGTTATAGAGCAAAAGGAGACAAAACTAGTACCGTATTTTCCGGCGTATAAGACGACTTTTTAACCCCTCAAAATCTTCTTAAAAGTCGGGGGTCGTCTTATACGCCGGGTACAGACAAATGTGCATATGGTGGGTGGGGGGGGAGTGGTCCCGATGACGAAGAGAGGGGGCGTCTCACAGGAAAGTGTGAATGGAGTAGCCCCCTATTACCTCATTGCGGCAGCGTGGGGGTCTCTGTGCTGGGGAGCAGCGGCTTCTCATTGCGGCAGCATAGGGTTTCTGTGCTGGGAGCGGCAGCTCCTCTTCGTGCCGTGGGGGCTCTGTGCTGTGGGGCGGTGAATCTTCTTGCAGCGTCGGGGCTCCTCCGGCATCTCCTCAAGGCCCGGAGGCACCGACAGCTCCATTGCTGCGATGCGGTGGCCTCCGGGAAAATGGCCGCTGGGGGTGGCGCATGCTCAGATTCAGATCTCGTCCCGAGATCTCGGGAGACGAGGTCTGAATCTGAGCATGCGCCGCCCCCAGCGGCCATTTTCCCGGAGGCCACCGCATCGCAGCAATGGAGCTGCCGGTGCCTCTGGGCTTTGAGGAGATGCCGGAGGAGCCCCGACGCTGCAAGAAGATGCACCGCCCCACAGCACCCACGGCACGAAGAGGAGCTGCCGCTCCCAGCACAGAAACACTATGCTACCGCAATGAGGAGCCGCCGCTCCCCAGCACAGAGACCCCCACGCTGCCGCAATGAGGTAATAGGGGGTTACTCCACTCACACTTTCCTGTGAGACGCCCCCTCTCTTCGTCATCGGGACCACTCCCCACCCCAAAAGGCACATTAGTCACCGGCCCTTTAAGACGACATACGGCATATAAGAAGACCCCCGACTTTTAAGTAGATTTCATATTTTAACTGGAAAAGTTGGGGGGTCGTCTTATACGCACAGTCGTCTTATATGCCGGAAAATACGGTACTTTTATATTTTACTCCAAAAAAAGGTAGGCAGTGTTTACAGAAGTATAAAAAGATATTATAAAGAAGACAAGTATTGTATGTACAGAACAATTACAAATAAAATGGAATTAAAGTTGAAGAGAACACTTACATTGCGTTCAAATCATTTCATCTGATGTCTGACCGTGTGCTGTGGGGGATGGACGACACATCTAGATGCATATCACACACCTGTATAGCAGCTAGACCCCGGAAAAAAGACTATGGAAGACTTCTGCTTCACTCACTTATTTCCCAGCCTAAAACCAAGGCACTCCCCCTGTGGTGACCTCACTCAGGGCTGAATCCTCCCCTTTTCTTAGAGTTATGGCAACCATTTTTATACATAGTTCACTGTATCAGGTGGGGGGGATGAGGAGTGTAGGGAGACTTGACGGTCTCAGCACATAGCCATAAACATTACTGGTCTCCCATTACAACTATATAGCAGGGGGAGGGAGCTGCCTGCAGGCTTAGAATTCCAGCCTTAGAATTCCAGAACTTCATCCTATTTCCTGACACAAGGGTATCAGGAGAAAATGAACCACAAAATTTGTTTCACAATTTCTCTTGAGACACAGATACCACGTATGTGGGGGAAAGCCACTGTTTGGGTGCATGGCAGGGCTCAGAAGGGAGGGAGCACTGTTTGACTTTTTGAAATCAAAATTTGCTGGAATCAATGGCGGGTGCCATGTTGCATTTGGACACCTCCTGAAGTACCTTAATAGTGGAAACCCCCCAATTCTAACTCCAACTCCAACACACCCCTAATCCTAATCCCAACCCAAACTGTAACCCCAACACCACAACCGTAACCCCAACCCTATCCTTAACCGCACAGAATGGAAAAAAATATATATATTTTTTATTTTATTATTTTGACCTAACTAAGGGGGTGACAAAGGGGGGTTTGATTTACTATTTTATTTTGATCACTGTGATAGTGCATCACAGTGACCAAAATAAACCAATAGGAAAAATGTCCTATTGTTGCCAGGTACTGGCCGTCAGATCTTGGCAGGCAAACTGCATATGCGCCATCCAAGATGCGGAGGGCCAGGGGACCCCATTTCTCTCTCCTCTAGTATACTAGATCATATCAGAGGAGAGGGAAATGAATGGGAAATCGGACTTTTTTTTGCGATCGCTGTTATTCGGGGAATATGGCCATGTGAAGGCTATTTTTTGCATTTTCTTTTTTTTACCTTGTTCACCAAATGCTAAAACTGACCTGCCATTATGATTCTCCAGGGCATTACGAGTTTGTAGATACCAAACATGTATAGGTTGTTTTTTACTTGAAATGGTGAAAAAAAAAAATCCAGTTTGTCTGAAAAAAATAGAAAATTGCATCACTTTCCGAGACCCGTAACGTCTCCATTTTTCGTGATCTGGGGCTGGGTGTAGGCTTATTTTTTGAGTGCCGAGCTGATGTTTTTAAACGATACCATTTTGGTGTGGATACCATCTTTTGATCGCCTGTTAATGTATTTTAATGCAATGTTCTGACGACCAAAAAAACGTAATTCTGTTTAGACTTTTTTTCGCTATGCCGTTTACCAGTCGGATTAATTCTTTTTATAGCTTGATAGATCGGGCGATTCAAATACGTATATATTTTCTTTTTAATTGTTTTTATTTTGAATGGGGCGAATGGGGGCTGATTTGAACTTTTACATTTAAAATTTTATATATATATATATATATATATATATATATATATATATATATATATATATATATATATATATATATACACACACACTCACTGGCCACTTTATTAGTTACACCTGTCCAACTTCTTGTTAACACTTAATTTCTAATCAGCCAATCACATGGCGGCAACTCAGTGCATTTAGGCATGTAGACATGGTCAAGACAATCTCCTGCAGTTCAAACCGAGCATCAGTATGGGGAAGAAAGGTGATTTGAGTGCCTTTGAACGTGGCATGGTTGTTGGTGCCAGAAGGGCTGGTCTGAGTATTTCAGAAACTGCTGATCTACTGGGATTTTCACGCACAACCATCTCTAGGGTTTACAGAGAATGGTCCGAAAAAGAAAAAAAATCCAGTGAGCGGCAGTTCTGTGGGCGGAAATGCCTTGTTGATGCCAGAGGTCAGAGGAGAATGGGCAGACTGGTTCGAGCTGATAGAAAGGCAACAGTGACTCAAATCGCCACCCGTTACAACCAAGGTAGGCCTAAGAGCATCTCTGAACGCACAGTGCGTCGAACTTTGAGGCAGATGGGCTACAGCAGCAGAAGACCACACCGGGTACCACTCCTTTCAGCTAAGAACAGGAAACTGAGGCTACAATTTGTACAAGCTCATCGAAATTGGACAGTAGAAGATTGGAAAAACGTTGCTTGGTCTGATGAGTCTCGATTTCTGCTGCGACATTCGGATGGTAGGGTCAGAATTTGGAGTAAACAACATGAAAGCATGGATCCATCCTGCCTTGTATGGAGCATCTTTGGGATGTGCAGCCGACAAATCTGCGGCAACTGTGTGATGCCATCATGTCAATATGGACCAAAATCTCTGAGGAATGCTTCCAGCACCTTGTTGAATCTATGCCACGAAGAATTGAGGCAGTTCTGAAGGCAAAAGGGGGTCCAACCCGTTACTAGCATGGTGTACCTAATAAAGTGGCCGGTGAGTGTATGTATATATATATATATATATATATATATATTTTATTTATATATATATATATATATATATATATATATATATATATATATATATATATATATATATATATATATATATATATATATATATATATATATATATATATATATATATATATATATATATACACACACACACATACATACATATATACACACACACACACCGCAGAGTAAGGCAGTGCCAGTTTCCTCTGGTGGCAGCTTGTCTGTCCAAAGAACATAAGGATCGGGAAGTTGAATCTCTTCACGACATGCGCCGTACATGTACGCCGCATGACGTGTCCCTCACTTGGATGTGGGCTCCGGCGATGAGCCCACATCTTTCTCAGCACGTCAGCTGTTTTGGACAGCTGACATGTGCCCCTAACAGCCGCAGGTGGAATCGCGATCCACCCGCGGCTGTTAAGCTGTTAAATGCTGCTGTTAATCTCTGACAGTGGCATTTAATGTGATCGCGCCTGAAGTGCTTCACTAATTCCGCCGATCTGATAATCGCCTGTGTATAGCAGAGGTGATCAGACAACTGCAGCTTCTAGTCTCCCATGGAGACTATTAAAGCACGCAAAAAGTAAAAAATAAAAAAAATCTATGTATAGAGTATTCAGCATCAGATTTAGACCTATAAAAATCATCCAGGTGATGAAATGGTGAATTTTTCTTTTCTTATTGGACTGTATTAAAATATAATGTTGATCGTGGGTGTAATTGTGATCATCAGTTTATTTAGGAACTAAAAATTCTGCAAAGTAGCTGTCCATCATGTAGATGAGTCTGGCTGGCTCTCTGATATTACAAGGTAAAGGTAGTCTCCCTCTAAGGCTACTTTCACACTAGCGTTAACTGCATTACGTTGCAAATGCGTCGTTTTGCCGAAAAAACGCATCCTGCAAAAGTGCTTGCAGGATGCGTTTTTTCTGCATTGACTAACATTAGCGACGCATTTGCGACGCAATGACACACGTCGCAACCGTCCTGCGACGGTTGCGCCGTGCTGTGGCGGACCGTCGGGAGCAAAAAACGTTACATGTAACGTTTTTTGCTCCCGACGGTCCGCTTTTTCCGACCGCGCATGCGCGGCCGGAACTCCGCCGGAACTCCGCCCCCACCTCCCCGCACTTCCCCGCACCTCACAATGGGGCAGCGGATGCGCTGGAAAAATGCATCCGCTGCCCCCGTTGTGCGGCGGGGACAACGCTAGCGTCGGGGACCTCGGCCCGACGCACGGCGACGGGCCGAGCCCGACGCTAGTGTGAAAGTAGCCTAAGTCAACATAACTTTTCCTTCTGGCTAAATATCCGTAGTTAATTATAAAGACACTGATCTGACAATGGTTATTTGAGAATTTATTCCCTCGTCAAGCAGATTATGGTTTTGGTTGGCTGGCTGAGAAGCTTTTGACGGAGTAGGTCTAGGGTTTATTCTACTTGAAGAGACTATCTTGTAAGTCAATCATTGTAAATTGCTTATTTTTTGGTCAAAATTTTACACATAGTCCAACTTTCAACTTGATTTTTTGGGGGCAGTTAACCCCTTAAGCCCCGAGGGTGGTTTGCACGTTAATGACCAGGCCAATTTTTACAATTCTGACCACTGTCCCTTTATGAGGTTATAACTCTGGAACGCTTCAACGGATCTTGGCGATTCTGACATTGTTTTCTCGTGACATATTGTACTTCATGTTAGTGGTAAAATTTGTTCGATATAACTTGCGTTTATTTGTGAAAAAAACGAATATTTGGCGAAAATTTGGAAAATTTCGCAATTTTCCAACTTTGAATTTTTATGCCCTTAAATCACAGACATATGTCACACAAAATACTTAATAAATAACATTTTCCACATGTCTACTTTACATCAGCACAATTTTGGAACCAAAATTTTTTTTTGTGACGGAGTTATAAGGGTTAAAAGATGACCAGCAATTTCTCATTTTTATAACACCATTTTTTTTTAGGGACCACATCTCATTTGAAGTCATTTTGACGGGTCTATATGATAGAAAATACCCAAGTGTGACACCATTCTAAAAACTGCACCCCTCAAGGTACTCAAAACCACTTTCAAGAAGTTTATTAACCCTTCAGGTGTTTCACAGGAATTTTTGGAATGTTTAAATAAAAATGAACATTTAACTTTTTTTCACACAAAATTTATTTCAGCTCCAATTTGTTTTATTTTACCAAGGGTAACAGGAGAAAATAGACCCCAAAAGTTGTTGTACAATTTGTCCTGAGTACGCTGATACCCCATATGTGGGGGTAAATCACAGTTTGGGCGCATGGCAGAGCTTGGAAGCAAAGGAGCGCCATTTGACTTTTCAATGCAAAATTGACTGGAATTGAGATGGGACGCCATGTTGCATTTGGAGAGCCCCTGATGTGCCTAAACATTGAAACCCCTAACAAGTGACACCATTTTGGAAAGTAGACCCCCTAAGGAACTTATCTAGATGTGTGGTGAGCACTTTGACCCAACAAGTGCTTTACAGAAGTTTATAATGCAAAGCCGTAAAAATAAAAAATCATATTTTTTCACAAAAATGATCTTTTCACCCCCAATTTTTTATTTTCCCAAGGGTGAGAGAAGAAATTGGACCCCAAAAATTGTTGTGCAATTTGTCCTGAGTACGCTGATACCCCATATGTGGGTGTAAACCATTGTTTGGGCGCAGGGCAGAGCTCGGAAGGGAAGGAGCGCCATTTGACTTTTCAATGCAAAATTGACTGGAATTGAGATGGGACGCCATGTTGCATTTAGAGAGCCCTTGATGTGCCTAAACATTGAAACCCCTAACAAGTGACACCATTTTGGAAAGTAGACCCCCTAAGGAACTTATCTAGATGTGTGGTGAGCACTTTGACCCAACAAGTGCTTTACAGAAGTTTATAATGCAGAGCCGTAAAAATAAAAAATCATATTTTTTCACAAAAATTATCTTTTCACCCCCAATTTTTTATTTTCCCAAGGGTAAGAGAAGAAATTGGACCCCAAAAATTGTTGTGCAATTTGTCCTGAGTACACTGATACCCCATATGTGGGTGTAAACCATTGTTTGGGCGCAGGGCAGAGCTCAGAAGGGAAGGAGCGCCATTTGACTTTTCAATGCAAAATTGACTGGAATTGAGATGGGACGCCATGTTGCGTTTGGAGAGCCCCTAATGTGCCTAAACATTGAAACCCCCCACGAGTGACACCATTTTGGAAAGTAGACCCCTTAAGGAACTTATCTAGATGTGTGTTGAGCACTTTGACCCAACAAGTGCTTCACAGAAGTTTATAATGCAGAGCCGTAAAAATAAAAAATCATATTTTTTCACAAAAATGATCTTTTCACCCCCATTTTTTTATTTCCCCAAGGGTAAGAGAAGAAATTAGACCACAAAAGTTGTTGTACAATTTGTCCTGAGTACGCTGATACCCAATATGTGGGTGTAAACCATTGTTTGGGTGCATAGCAGAGCTCAGAAGGGAAGAAGCGCTATTTTACTTTTCAATGCAAAATTGACTGGAATTAAGATGGGATGCCATGTTGCGTTTGGAGAGCCCCTGATGTGCCTAAACATTAAACCCCCCCACAAGTGACACCATTTTGGAAAGTAGACCCCCTAAGGAACTTATCTAGATGTGTTTTGAGAGCTTTGAACCCCCAAGTGTTTCACTACAGTTTATAACGCAGAGCCGTGAAAATAAAAATATTTTTTTTTTTCACAAAAATGATTTTTTAGCCCCCAAGTTTTGTATTTTCACAAGGGTATCAGGATAAATTGGACCCCAAAAGTTGTTGTCCAATTTGTCTGGAGTACGCTGATACCCCATTTGTGGGGGGGGACCACTGTTTGGGCGCATGACAGAGCTCGGAAGTGAAGGAGCGCCATTTGGAATGCAGACTTAAATGGATTGGTCTGCAGGCGTCACGTTGCATTTGCAGAGCCCCTGATGTACCCAAACAGTACAAACCCCCCACAAGTGACCCCATATTGGAAACTAGACCCCCCAAGGAACTTATCTAGATGTGTTGTGAGAACTTTGAACCCCCAAGTGTTTCACTACAGTTTATAACGCAGAGCCGTGAAAATAATATTTTTTTTTTTTCACAAAAATGACATTTAGCCCCCAGTTTTGTATTTTCACAAGGGTATCAGGATAAATTGGACCCTAAAAGTTGTTGTCCAATTTGTCCTGAGTACGCTGATACCCCCTATGTGGGGGGGAACCACTGTTTGGGCGCATGACAGAGCTCGGAAGGGAAGGAGCGCCATTTGGAATGCAGACTTAAATGGATTGGTCTGCAGGCATCACGTTGCATTTGCAGAGCCCCTGATGTACCCAAACAGTACAAACCCCCCACAAGTGACCCCATATTGGAAACTAGACCCCCCAAGGAACTTATCTAGATGTGTTGTGAGAACTTTGAACCCCCAAGTGTTTCACTACAGTTTATAACGCAGAGCCGTGAAAATATATTTTTTTTTTTTTCACAAAAATGAAATTTAGCCCCCAGTTTTGTATTTTCACAAGGGTATCAGGATAAATTGGACCCTAAAAGTTGTTGTCCAATTTGTCCTGAGTACGCTGATACCCCCTATGTGGGGGGGAACCACTGTTTGGGCGCATGACAGAGCTCGGAAGGGAAGGAGCGCCATTTGGAATGCAGACTTAAATGGATTGGTCTGCAGGCGTCACGTTGCATTTGCAGAGCCCCTGATGTACCCAAACAGTACAAACCCCCCACAAGTGACCCCATATTGGAAAGTAGACCTCCCAAGGAACTTATCTAGATGTGTTGTGAGAACTTTGAACCCCCAAGTGTTTCACTACAGTTTACAACGCAGAGCCGTGAAAATAAAACATATGTTTTTTCCCACAAAAATGATTTTTAGCCCCCCAAATTTTTATTTTCCCAAGGATAACAAGAGAACTTGGACCCCAGAAGTTGTTGTTCAATTTGTCCCTAGTACGCTGATACCCCATATGTTGGGGTAAACCCCTTTTTGGACGCACGGGAGAGCTCGGAAGGGAAGGAGCACTGTTTTACTTTTTCAACGCAGAATTGGCTGGAATTGAGATTGGACGCCATGTCGCGTTTGGAGAGCCCCTGATGTGCCTGAACAGTGGAAGCTCCCCAATTCTACCTGAAACCCTACCCCTAACCTCACCCCTAACCGTTTACTGAACATTTTCTGACAGTCATAAGTGCCACGTATATAAGTGCCACGTATTTAAGAGCCACGTATTTATGTGCCACGTATTTCAGTGCCACGTATTTCAGTGCCACGTTATTTCAGTGCCACGATATTTCAGTGCCACGTATTTCAGTGCCACGTATTTCAGTGCCACGTATTTCAGGCACTGAAAAATACGTGGCACGTAAATACTTCAGTGCCACGATATTTCAGTGCCACGATATTTCAGTGCCACGAATTTCAGTGCCACGAATTTCAGTGCCACGTATTTCAGGCACTGAAAAATACGTGGCACGTAAATACGTGGCACGTAAATACGTGGCACGTAAATACGTGGCACTGAAATACGTGGCACTGAAATACGTGGCACTGAAATACGTGGCACTGAAATACGTGGCACTGAAATACGTGGCACTGAAATACGTGGCACTGAAATAAGTGGCACTGAAATACGTGGCACTGAAATACGTGGCACTTAAATACGTGGCACTTAAATACGTGGCACTTAAATACGTGGCACTTAAATACGTGGCACTTAAATACGTGGCACTTATATACGTGGCCACTGAAATATCGTGGCACTTATATACGTATATACGTATATAAACGTATATTTCAGTGCCACGTATTTCAGTGCCACGTATTTCAGGTTAGGGGTAGGGTTAGGGGTAGGGTTAGGGTTTTTTGTTTTTTTCTTGTTTTCTTGTGTTTTTCTATAAAAACGCATGCGTTTTACCGCGTTTACATGCATTTTTTCACACATGCGTTTTTTTTTAAAAAACGCATGCAGATAAAAACGCAAGTGTGAAACCAGACTAAAAGACGCTTTTTATAGCAAAAAAGTTTTTGCGTCTCCACATTTTGAGACCTATAATTTTTCCACATTTTGGTCCACAGAGTCATGTGAGGTCTTGTTTTT
Organism: Ranitomeya variabilis; assembly: GCF_051348905.1. Classification (NCBI taxonomy): domain Eukaryota; kingdom Metazoa; phylum Chordata; class Amphibia; order Anura; family Dendrobatidae; genus Ranitomeya; species Ranitomeya variabilis. The sequence goes on from NC_135237.1 coordinate 402,477,027, forward strand.
TGCGGGACGAGTTGACGTTTTTATTGGTAACATTTTCGGACACGTGACAGTTTTTGATCGCTTTTTATTCCGATTTTTGTGAGGCAGAAAGACCAAAAACCAGCTATTCATGAATTTCTTTTGGGGGAGGCGTTTATACCGTTCCGCGTTTGGTAAAATTGATAAAGCAGTTTTATTCTTCGGGTCAGTACGATTACAGCGATATCTCATTTATATCATTTTTTTATGTTTTGACGCTTTTATACGATAAAAACTATTTTATAGAAAAAATAATTATTTTGGCATCGCTTTATTCTGAGGACTATAACTTTTTAATTTTTTTGCTGATGATGCTGTATGGCGGCTCGTTTTTTGCGGGACAAGATGACGTTTTCAGTGGTACCATGGTTATTTATATCCGTCTTTTTGATCGCGTGTTATTCCACTTTTTGTTCGGCGGTATGGTAATAAAGCGTTGTTTTTTGCCTCGTTTTTTTTTTTTTTTTTCTTACGGTGTTTACTGAAGGGGTTAACTAGTGGGCCAGTTTTATAGGTTGGGTCGTTACGGACGCGGCGATACTAAATATGTGTACTTTTATTGTTTTTGTTTGTTTTTTTTAGATAAAGAAATGTATTTATGGGAATAATATTTTTTTTTTTATTATTATTTATTTAGGAATTTTTTTTTTTTTTTTTTTACACATGTGGAAATTTTTTTTTTTACTTTTTTACTTTGTCCCAGGGGGGGACATCACAGATCGCAGATCTGATTGTGTGCACAGCACTCTATCAGATCCGCGATCATACTTTCATCGGAGCAGGCTGCAGCTTTCATCTGCAGCCTGCTCCGACCCGGAAGTGCTCCCTGCAGGACCCGGATACAGCCCCTCGGCCATTTTGGATCCGGGGCCTGCAGGGAGAAGACGTTCGGTACGAGGTGAGTACATCACCTTGTACCGATCGTCTCAGGGAAGCCCGCAGGGAGCCCCCTCCCTGCGCGATGCTTCCCTGTACCGCCGGTACACCGCGATCATGTTTGATCGCGGTGTGCCGGGGGTTAATGTGCCGGGGGCGGTCCGTGACCGCTCCTGGCACATAGTGCTGGATGTCAGCTGCGATATGCAGCCGACACCCGGCCGCGATCGGCCGCGCTCCCCCCGTGAGCGCGGCCGATCGCGTATGACGTACTATCCCGTCACCGGGAATTAAGGCCCACCCCACCTCGACGGGATAGTACGTCATACGGGCTTAAGGGGTTAAAGGGCTGGCCTGCCACTGACACCTTTTTGTTCTAGCTTTTCTTAAAGAAGCAATGATAAACTGCACCTGAGTGGAAGATGAAGTATATCTGGCAGCTGTCAGCAATATCAATCTCTGCTGGCAAAGATTAGTTCTAGATGCTGCAATATAAAAATACTCATACTCTTTTGCTGTTTATACCTCTGACTCCCGGTACACATGAATGCTCAGCCAAGCGTTCAAGTGTTCTTGGAAACCGCAGATTAAGGCAGTGCCAGTTTCCTCTGGTGGCAGCTTGTCTGTCCAGAGAACATAAGGATTGGGAAGTTGAACCCCTTCAAGACATGCGCCGTACATGTACAGCGTACATGACATCTTTCTCGGCAGATGTCAGCTGTTTTGAAAAGCTGACATGTCCCCCTAACAGCCGCAGGTGGAATCGCGATCCACCCCCGGCTGTTAACCCGTTAAATGCTGCTGTCAATCTCTGACAGTGGCATTTAATGTGATCGTGCCTGAAGCGCTTCACTAATTCCGCCCATAGGTGCCCGTATGACATAACGGCGGGTTGCCGATGGGTTGGCATGACAACCCAGGGTCTGCAGGAGACCCCTGTGGCTGCCAATGCTGGATTGCTATGAGCAAGTGAGCATTTCTGCCACACACAAGCGATCTGAATATATATATATATATATATATATATATATATATATATATATATATATATATATATATATATATATATATATATATATCGTATCGCCTTTAACGGTGTAACAGCTGCGGGTGGATCGCATTTCCACCTGCAGCTGTTAGGAGCACATGTCAGCTGTTCAAAACAGCTGACATGTGCCGAGAAAGATGTGGGTTCGTCGCCGGAGCCCAGATCAAAGTGAGGGTCACGACATGAATAAAGCCTAGAATAAACCCTAGACCTACTCCATCAAAAGCTTCTCAGCCACCCAACCAGAACCATGATCTGCTTGACGAGGGAATAAATTCTCAAATAACCACTGAAGGATGAGTGTCTTTACAATTAACTATGGATATTTAGCCAGAAGGAAAAGTTATGTTCACGTAGGCAGGGATCACACACAGCGAGATACGACCAAGTCTCGCAGGTTAAACCCAGCTCTGGCACCGGCACTCCGGAGCGGAGCATGCAGCTCCATGTATTGCTGTGCGACCGCACGCTCCGCTCTGTATTGCCGATGCCAGAGCTTGGTTCTGCGAGACTCGGCCGTATCTCGCTGTGTGTGATCCCGGCCTTAGAGGGTGACTACCTTTACCTTGTAATATCAGAGAGCCACCCAGACTCATCTACCTAATGGACAGCTACTTTGCAGAATTTTTAGTTCCTATATAAACTGATGATCAGAATTACACCCACGATCAACATTATATTTTAATACAGTCCAATAAGAAAAGAAAAATTCACCATTTCATCACCTGGATGATTTTTATAAGTCTAAATCTGATGCTAAATACTCTATACATTATTTTTTTTTTTACAAACAATATATTACTGCTCACTTTGAGGCAACATCCCTTGGTTCCAGCTCAGCTGGGATCTTCCCCTATCCTAAATGAGACCATGTTGGCGCAGCCTTTGTTACAACAGTAATTGGGTCAGCTTTCCTACCATAACCCTGCTTGAACATATGACTGCACAGCATCAACCTACTTCAAGGCTCCTAATAAATAATACATAGATTCAAGTGGAGAGCGAAGAGCAGCACAGATCCTGTGCACATTTACAGACAGGGCCATATTCACCAAGCAGTGCTTAAAAGATAGAATACACTCCCTGGCTTCAGCATATAGGGGTTACCTCCCATATGTGAGATCAAGAAGAACAAATCAGAACACAGTTCTGCTGCAATGATAAAATTAATATGTCTGTTTCATCATTTTTCATACCATGGTTATCTGGTTGAGAAAAACGCTAAGAAAATGAAGCTTCACTGACTTCATTTACATCGCGGAACAATGTACAAGGTGTGTGCTTGATATCAAAGGTGTTATCAGATCAGATAGATGGAAAGGGATCAAAGTTTCAGATAAGTGTGTCATATGCAGTGGACATAGGTGCTGCAGCCAGGATGAGGGCATGATGGTGCTGCAGCCGGGAAGAGGGCGCAAAGGTGGTGCTGCAGCCGGGAAGAGGGTTCAATGGTTGTGCTGCACCCGGGAAGAGGGCGCAATGGTTATGCAGACAAGAAGAGGGCGCAATGGTGATGCAGCCAGGCAGAGGAAGCAATGGTGCTGCAGCTAACAACAATCTACACCCTAGAGCAGGGGTCCTCAAACTACGGCTCGCGGGCCACATGCGGCCCGACGAGGACATTTATCTGGCCCCTGCTGACATTGAACTTTACTACAGTTCGATGCCGGCGGGCCCTGTAATCGCAGGCAGAACGACGAGGTGGCGAGGAAAGGCGATGCGCGGCCCTCCGTATGCAGCACAGACCACGTGATTGTCATCACGCCACCTGCGCAGCCTGATGACGTCACGCCGCCTGTGCCAGAAGAAGACGGAGTCGAGTGGGCACCTCTTCAGAGCAGCAGGGGACATAGGCAAGTACTGTTTTGTTTTTTTGTAACGCCGGGTCCGGTCTATAATGCCAACTGGGGACATTTACCTGCCTGTTGGGGACCTATACTGTCTATTGGGGACATTTACCTGCCTATTGGGGACATTTACCTGCCTATTAGGGGCCTATGCTGCCTATTGGGAACTCTCGCACCACACCAGTCCGAGCCTGAGGTAAAAGCAGAGTTCCACTATTATGGGCACTAGTGATGCTGAAAGGATATTGACTGGCAAGGCTGCATTGATGAGCAGTGCAGTATGTATGTCTCTGTGTGGGCAATTTAATGGCTGGTATATTGTTTTTATAGCGCTGTATATACAGTATATTGGTATTACTAATAGCAATTTGGAATCCCTAGGAAACCATGATATCAAGAAAGAACAATTGCGTCACTTGTTACGACTACCAGTGACAAATATGAAACCAAGCAGTGACCATTTCATTAGCCAAAAGCAGGCTCATAGTTCCCATTGAAATACCAGTAAGTTTGTTGATTTAACTTTACTTGTTCTTCATTTTAAATGTTGTATTTGTTCCTGTTTTCTTTTTTAACTTCAAAATAAGATATGTGCAGTGTGCATAGGAATGTTCATAGTTGTTGTTTTTTTTAACTATATTCCGGCTCTCCAATGGTCTGAGGGACCGTGAGCTGGCCCTGTTTAAAAAGTTTGAGGACCCCTGCCCTAGAGTATTGGCAATAGCAGCAGATTAAACCACAGCTCAGAAATACGTGTCCACGATCCCGCTACTACGCATTCACTTGTTACATCTCAATAAAAATTACATTTAGCAATTCTGGCAACATTTGTCCACAACTCTACAGTATATAATAGTGCTCATGTGACAACTTTAGTCAGATTTTCCTTTCCATGTTCGACAGCCAAGCTTAAAAAGGAGTCCTCTGCTCCTGCAGGCATTCACTTTAAGGCTAAGTTCACATTGCATTAAAGCAGCCAGTTCAACACATGCGTTAAACGGGCTGCGTTAAACACAAGCGCCGAAATGTGATCGTGCTAGCGCAGATAGAGCTAGCAGATGCTCTATCTGCACTAGCTGTGACGGACCCGGAAACGCTGCAGCCTACGTCCCAGGGTCCGTCACTCAATTACGGCACATCGCTAGCGCACGCCTATTTTGGGCGTGCGCTAGCGATGCGTCCGAAATAGGGCTTAATGGCGTTAACGGACTGCGTTACACAGCGATATGCTGTGGTGTAACGCAGTCCGTTTAACGGACTGCCTATAACGTAATGTGAACCCAGCCTAAAAGGTTTGACATTATGCAGCAAGGCAATGGGGTTCATAGTGGTTGCAATTATGACCAGGATCCATGGTTCAGTTGGTCCAAGGGTATGGCATACAAGTCTCCTCACTTTGACATGCCAGGTCTGGCTTGTCACTCTCCACCAGGAGAAACATTACCCCTTAGATCCAATTTCATAAAAACATACATACACACACCTGTACAAAAGGTTAGGCAGTTCTGAAAAAAAAAATACTGTAAAGTAAGAATACTTTAAAAAATTATATAGTCAATTAATAAAATGCAAAGTGAATGAACAAAAGAAAAATCTAAATCAAATTATCTGGTGTGCCATTTGCATTCAAAATGGATCATAGTATAAATTTTTCTAGGTACACGTTTTTTGAATGTACTCGGCAGGAAGGTTGTTCCAAACACTTGGAAAACTAACCACAGATCTTCTGTGAATGTAGGCTTGCACAAATCCTTCCACTTTTTTTTCCCATGCAAACCCACACTCGATAATGTTGTGATCAGGGCCTTGTGGAGAACATTTCATAATTTTTAGGACTCTTCTTTGTTATTAAGAACTATGTTCAATGTAATGTTTGAGGTAGTTGTCCTGATACAGAACAAATTTGGAGCCAATCGGATGTCTCTCTGATGGCATTATCTACTATATAATTGTCTAAGGGTCACTTCCGTCTTTCTGTCTGTCCTTCTGTCTGTCTGTCGCGGATATTCATTGGTCGCGGCCTCTGTCTGTCATGGAATCAAAGTCGCTGATTGGTCGTGGCAAAAAACGGCAGCTCCTTCCTCCCCGCAGTCAGTGCCCGCACCATACTCCCCTCCAGTCTGTCCTCACACAGGGTTAATGGCAGCAGTAACGGACCGCGTTATGCGCGGTTTAATGCACTCCGTTACCGCTGCTATTAACCCTGTGACCAACTTTTTACTATTCATGCTGCCTATGCGGCATGAATAGTAAAACGATCTAATGTTAAAAATAATTTAAAAAATCGTTAGATACTCACCGTCCGTCGGCCCCAGGATCAACAACAGGCCTTACCCGCTCCTCCCGACGCTCCATGCTGTGATCTCACGAGATGATGACGTAGCGGTCTCGCGCGACCGCTAGGTAATCATCTCGCGAGACCGCAATGCACTCTTGGGACCGGAACGGGCGACGAGCATCGCTTGGATCCGGGGGCTCCGGAAGGTGAGTATATAACTATTTTTTATTTTATTTCTTTTTTTTAACAGTGATATGATGCCCACATTGCTATATACTGCGTGGGCTTGGCAATATACTACATGGGCTGTGCAATATACTACATGGGCTGTGCTACATACTACATGGGCTGTGCTACATACTACATGGGCTGTGCTACATACGTGGCTGGGCAATATACTACGTGGCTGGGCAATATACAACATGGGTTGTGCTATATACTACGTGGCTGGGCAATATACTACATGGGCTGTGCTATATACTACGTGGCTGGGCAATATACAGGGCCAGTGCTGTATACGTGGCTCGGCAATATACTACATGGGCTGTGCTATATACTATGTGGCTGGGCAATATACTACGTGGCTGTGCTATATACAATGTGGCCTGCGCAATGTACTACTTGGGCTGCGCAATGTACTGTGTGGGCTGCGCAATGTACAGCGTGGGCTGCGCAATGTACAGCGTGGGCTGCGCAATGTACAGCGTGGGCTGCGCAATGTACTGCGTGGGCTGCGCAATGTACTGCGTGGGCTGCGCAATGTACTGCGTGGGCTGCGCAATGTACTGCGTGGGCTGCGCAATGTACTGCGTGGCTGGACAATATACTACGTGGCTGGGCAATATACTGCGTGGGCTGCGCAATGTACTGCGTGGGCTGCGCAATGTACTGCGTGGGCTGCGCAATATACTACGCATACATATTCTAGAATACCCGATGCGTTAGAATCGGGCCACCATCTAGTATGACTGATAAGGATCTGCTTTCATTTATCACCATTAATCCTAACAAATCCCTAACTCAACTTGCTTTAATGCAGCCCCAAACGTGTAAGTATCCCCCACCATGTTTCACTGTTGCCTGAAGACAAATGGTTTATCCAAGAATTTATTTTATTTTAAATGGGCCCAAAAGCTAACCAGAAAGTGGGAACTACCTACCTGCATGTTGTGCCCAGCACCCATCAGTCACATACCGCTGCTGCCAGCGATTCTTCTGTTGATGTCACAGTAACAGAACAGCATCTTCTTTTCCGCTCTGTGGACAGAGCGTCACTGCCAACCTCATATTGATTGACTTAAGTCTCTCTGCTGCACAACTGGGGAAAGCCAGCTGTCAAACATCAAGACATCACAACTATACACGTCAGCCCCTGACCTTACCCCCGCTGTACTACAGAACGCCACTGACTGTCTGTCTGCAGTCTCTAACATCATGTCCGCTCTCTATCTGAAGCTCAACCTCTCCAAAACTGAACTTCTTCTGCTCCCGCCTTCTACTAACCTCCCTAAATCTGACATTTCCCTCTCCGTGGGTGGCACCATAATAACACCTAGGCAGCAGGCACGCTGTCTGGGTGTCATGTTTGACTCCGATCTCTCCTTCACCTCCCACATACAATCTCTTGCCCGCTCGTGCCGCTTACACCTAAAGAACATCTCTAGAATCCGCCCTTTTCTCACCATGGAGACAACAAAAACTCTCACTGTCGCCCTAATCCACTCCCGCCTGGACTACTGCAACTCTCTTTTAATTGGCCTCCCCCTCACGCGACTTTCCCCTCTCCAGTCTATCCCTTAATGCAGCAGCCAGGGTCGTCCATCTGGCTAATCGTTACTCGGACGTGTCCGCTCTTCGCCAGTCATTACACTGGCTGCCCATTCATTACAGGATACAATTCAAAGTACTTGTTCTCACCCACAAAGCTCTCCACAGTGCGGCACCCCCTTACATCTCCTCCCTCATTTCTGTCTATCGGCCTAGCCGACCGCTGCGCTCTGCAAACGACTTTCAACTAACCTCTGCACTAATCCGTACCTCCCACTCCCGACTCCAAGACTTCTCCCGTGCTGCGCCAATCCTCTGGAATGCTCTACCCCAAGATATTAGGACCATCCACAACTTGCATAGTTTTAGGCGCTCACTCAAAACTCATTTGTTCAGAGCGGCCTATCACGTTCCCTAATCAGTCATTTTATGTTTGTGTGTGTGTGTGTGTGTAGCCCATTCACTATCTCATCTACCCCCCACCCCCTGAAGATGGCTGGACCATCATTGTAAATACATCATTGTAAATACACACCTGTACTTTGTATCTCCCCACCTCATTGTAGATTGTAAGCTCTCACGAGCAGGGTCGTCTTATTTTGCTTTATTGCTGTATTGTTAACATTGTTACCTATGACTGTTGTGTTTGAAACTGTTAAACTGTAAAGCGCTGCGGAATATGTTGGCGCTATATAAAGATTATTATTATTATTATTATGACGTCAGTGTTCATGTCCCGTCAACAGAGCAGCCCAGAAGAACTGATCTGTTGACGTTGAGCAGCTAAACCGCAGGCAGGAGCAGTCAAAGACTGCTCAGTCCCGGCACCTGGTAAAGCAGGCAGGTAGTTACCAAGTACCTGCCTGCTGTCTTTTTAAGAAAATAGTTTAACCCCTTAATGACCGCCCCCTATGTCTCTTTGCTGGCCTGCAATATAAGACAATATTATCCCCATACAGGTGACAATCCAGCAGCTGTCAGCTGTACACTATAGCTGACAACTTGCTGCATCAGCCACGATCAGTGTTGGCACCATCCATATCTGTGTAACCCCTTAGATGCTGCTGTCCATAGTGACTACATCATATAAATGGTTAAGAGTGTGGGGGCTTCCTCTTTATCCCCATTGGCACCTTGAGATCATGACTGTGTGGTCCTGATGTTTGCCATGGCAAAACATATCGAGCTAAATTTACCATTATCATTAAGTATAATGTGTCACGAAAAAAATAATCTCAAAATCACTGGGATTTGTTGAAGCGTTCCAGAATTATTATGACAAAGTGACACTGGTCAGATTTTAAAAATTTGGCCTGGTCACCAACGGGCTAAAAAAAAAAAAAAGGTATTGGATAACCCCTTTAATACTGTACTACTCTCCAGTCTTTAGGTGAATAAACTGCACTTTTCTGCACCTCAGCTCCTATTTTTGTTCATAGCTTATTTAGTCACTTGGCCTTTTTCCATAAAGAAGGTATGGTTTTGGTTGCAATTGTTGAATTCCACTTCTGGTCAGACTTTTCCAAACAGTAGACAGGTATAGCAGGGTCCCACTGCCTGTTTTGAGCTGATGACACTGCTGGACATCTTCCATTTAAGGGAAGGCAGCATGATTTATCTTTCATCAGATGCACAAAGCTTCCTTGGCCGACCCTTGAGTCTATGGTCCTAAATATTGCCCATATCTTGGTGTCCTTAATGCGGAGAAATGCAGGCAGATACTTATCCATCATGTAATATCATCAGGGAGACATCCGATTAGGTCAAAATTTATTCTGCAGCAGAACAACGACTTCAATAACTTTGGCTTTAAGAACTACATTCAGTGTTAAGAAGAACCAGGAGTCCTGGAAGTAATTACATGGTTTCACAGAGCCCTGATCTCATCATAAAGTCTGTCGTTACATGAAGAGGGAGAAGATTTGATCCAGCTCACAGGACACCAAGCAACTGATCAAATATCTGATTTCTTTATTCCAAATTAGTTTAAAAACAATGCTACATTGCAAAAAAAAAAAGAGGATGGTGACGCTTTGTCCGTGGTGAAGAAACACCGGATTACGTACCGGTAATGCTCTTTTATAGAGCCACGACAGCACCCACTGAGAGAGGGGATCCGCCCCTAGGAACAGGAAACCCTACGGAGAGATAAAAGGGGCGGTCCCCCTCGCTCCCACAGTTTGGGTTACAGAGATTGCGAGGAACCGCCCACAAGTTTTAGTAGGTCATTCTATATTAACATTTCATCTTTGACTTAATCACGTATATTTACAAGAACCAATCACCCTTATCAGTGCTCATATGCAAACTAATATATAAGGGAGGGAAGTGAAGGGGTGCTGTCGTGGCTCTATAAAAGAGCATTACCGGTACGTAATCCGGTGTTTTCTCTTCGCCACGACAGCACCCACTGAGAGACTTTCAGAGACAGCTATTTGGGGGGGATTATCGTGTTAAGAACTGATCTACCGAAACACAAATCAGTGGAAGCAGATAGATCTAATCTATAGTGACTATAGAAGGTAATAGGCGAAGACCAGGTTGCGGCCTTACATATGAGTTCTATTGGAACCTCTGCTCGCTCTGCCCAGGATGATGCTATTGCCCGGGTTGAGTGTGCCTTTACAGTCTCGGGTGGATCTTCCCCTTTAGATGAATAGGCCAGGTATATCGCCTCCCGAATCCATCGAGATAATGTGCCTTTTGTGACACCAGCTCCTTTCCTTTGACCCTGGAAGGAAACAAAGAGAGCCCTGCTCTTCCTCCAGGCGCTAGTCCTGTCTAAGTAAGTCATTACAGCCCTTTTCACATCTAAGGTATGGTATTTCTCCTCTTCCTGATTTGTAGGATTATCATAAAAAGTAGGAAGAAGAATTTCTTGAGATCTATGAAATTTAGTACATCTCTTAGGTAGGTAGGAAGGGTCTGTTTTCAGGACGATTCTATCTGGAAATATTGACAGAAAGGGAGGATCTACTGATAGTGCCTGTATGTCACTTACCCTTCTTGCCGATACTAATGCGACAAGAAGAGTAGTTTTGAGAGTAACGTGTTTAATGTGAGCTGAGTGTAGTGGCTCAAATGGGTGACCTGTCAAGGCCTCAAGGACTAGATTAACATCCCAAGGCGGTATGCGGGGAATCTGAACTGGTTCTGACCTCTGGCAGGCTGAAATAAATCTAGTTATCCACCTATCACCCGCTACATTGTGACTATACAATGCCCCTAGAGCAGAGACTTGTACTTTTAAGGTATTAACTGAAAGACCTAAGTCACGTCCTTTCTGGAGAAATTCTAAAATGTTAAGTATAGGAATTTCGTTTGACAAGGCCAATGGATAAAGACTTAGAAACTTCCTCCATACTCTTACATATATAGAAGTAGTGGATCTTTTCCTACTTAATAATAGAGTATTAATTACTTGATCAGAGAAACCCCTTAATTTCAGCAATTGCCTCTCAAATTCCAGGCTGTCAACCGTAGACCCTTCACATGAGGGTGGTTGAATGGCCCCTGGAAAAGAAGATCCTGATCCTCTGGGAGAATCCATGGATCTGAAATGGACATAGCTCTGAGCAGGGAGAACCATGGTCTCTTTGGCCAAAATGGGGCAATCAGGATTATATTGGCTTTGTCCTCTCTTATCTTCCTGATTACTGTTGGTAGAAGTATCAGAGGAGGAAAGGCATACGCTTTCTGAAATGTCCAGGGTACCTGGAGAGCATCGAGAAAATCGGGTTTGTCGGATTGGAACATTGAAGCGAACTTTTTTAATTGCCTGTTGTCTCTTGTAGCGAAGAGATCTACCTCTGGTAAGCCCCATTTTACGGTTATCATTTTGAAGATTCGATGATTTAAAACCCACTCCCCTTGGTGGAGGGTATGGCGACTGAGGAAGTCCGCTTTTGAATTGTTCACTCCTCTGACATGTAGTGCTGATAGAGACAGTAGATGTTTCTCGGCTATAGTTAGGATGTCTTCGGCTATAGACATGAGTGTTCCTGATCTTGTTCCTCCTTGATGATTGATATACGCTACTGATGTCATGTTGTCTGACAGAATCCTTGTATGTGTTCCGTGTAGCTGCGGAAGGAATTCACAAAGAGCGTGATGGATAGCTTTCAGCTCTCTTATATTAGACGAGTCGTCTGACTCCGTAACCGACCATAGACCTTGGGCTACCTGATCTCTCATATGTGCTCCCCAACCACTAGGACTGGCATCCGTGAATATTGTGTTTGAAGGTTTAACTACCCAGGGGACCCCACTAACCAAGTGATCTGGTTCTAGCCACCAGGATAGGGATTTAATTACATCTTCAGAAAGGGAAATTTTACCGTCTAGATGACCTTGTAATTTTATTTCCTCATGTAAAATTGCATATTGTAAACACCTTGAATGAAATTGGGCCCATGGTACTGCTGGGATACATGACGTGAAGGAGCCAAGGAGGGACATGCCTTGTCTTAAAGATATTAGAGGTTTATCTATTACCGACTGTACCTTATTTCTTATTGTCAATTGCTTGGATTGTGGTAAAAAACATTTTTGGCTTATGGAGTCTATTATAATCCCCAAGAATGTTTGTCGAGTAGTTGGAAGAAGTCTAGACTTTTCCCAATTCACCAACCACCCTAGCCTCTGCAGGGACGAGACCATATTACACAATCGTTGGTGACATTGTGACGGGGAGCTTCCTACCACTAAAAGATCATCAAGGTACGGAATTATGAGGGTATCTTTTACTCTTAGGTATGACATTACTTCCGACATTAACTTAGTGAATACCCTTGGAGCTATTGATAGTCCAAAGGGCATTGCTGTATACTGAAAGTGTCGTATACGTCCATTCAACACAATCGCCACGCGGAGATATTGTTGATGTTCTATAAAAATTGGCAGATGGTAATACGCATCTTTTAGGTCGAGTACCGTCATAAAACAATGGGGAGACAACAGTTTTATGGTGGATCGGATAGACTCCATTTTAAAGGTTTGATTCTGCAAAAAGGTGTTCAATTTTTTAAGGTTCAATATGGTTCTGAAAGATCCATCTGGCTTTGGGATTAAAAATAGAGGGGAATAGAACCCCTTTTTTTGCTGAAGAAATGGAACTTCCACCAAAACCCCTTTGGCTAGAAGGTTCAATACCTCCTGCTCCAAAGCCTCCTGCTGTAACTGGGTTTTTAAAGAAGTCAATAGAAATGAGTCCGGCGGGACTCGGGAAAATTTTAATTTTAGGCCGAAGGTGATGATACTATTTGCCCAAATGTTCGAGGTTATTTTCTGCCATTGATCTGAGAAGGAAGACAATCTACCTCCGACAGGCAGATCTGTTCTAACGGGGTTTTTCCTCAGTTTTGTAAGGGCGCTTCCCAAAAAGTGCTCCTCTCTGTCTGGTGTCTCTAGTGGCCCAGCGATCTTGGCTCTTGAAATCCTTCCTCTTGTTAAACATGGGCTTTCGGAACGCCCTCCTATAAGATGGAAGGTAATTATTATTAGGGAAGCCCTTTTTCCTCTCCCCTGCTTTAGTCAGGATCTCGTCCAGCTTAGTACCAAATAGGTACTCACCCTGACATGGAAGACCACACAATTTGGATTTTGTCTGGGGATCGCCTTTCCAGCCCTTAAGCCACAGGGCTCTACGTGCTGCATTAGTCAGCCCCGCCGACTTGGCCGCTAATCGTATTGAGTCAGCAGATGAGTCTGCCAGGAAGGCTGTAGCACCCCTAATTAAAGGTATAGAGGCTCTCAACTTGTCTCTAGAGAGACCGTTTTTAAGTCCTTCTTCCAAGTCATTTAGCCAGACTAGCATGGACCTAGCGGTGCATGTAGCTGACACAGCCGGTTTTAGGGCTCCCGCACAAGATTCCCACGCTCTTTTAAGGAGAGAGTCGGCTTTGCGGTCCAAAGGATCTTGTAGTGAACCTGAATCCTCCACAGGTAGCAGGGATTTTTTAGATGTGGAAGCCACTGCTGCGTCTACTTTTGGGGCTTTTGACCAGGTTGAGAATTCCTCATCATTAAAGGGATAACGTCTCTTTGAAGATGGTGGTAGTCCCCTCTGCCCCTGGCTTTCCCACTCTTTTTTAATTAAATTTTTAACTGCTGCTATCACCGGAAAGGAGGGTCTTTTCCTTTCGGACAGCCCAGCGAACATTATGTCCTGCTGTGTTTTAGGGGTCTTAGAATCCTCAATGCCCATAGTGTTACGGACAGACTTCACCAGGTTATCTATACTGTCGGTGGGGAAGCACGTATCTTGATCCTCATCCGAGGAAACATAATCCCTAGAAACATCCGAATCTGCATCCTCTAATTCGGAAGATTGGTCAGATATGGGTGAAACATACTCTCTTGTCCCCTTAGGACGCGTTTCTTTTCCCGAACTATGCAGGGCTTGTAGTTCTTCTCTAATCAACACTCTAATGTCCTCAGATTTAACAGAGGCCTCTTCCCGTAAGGTGGAATCAATGCATGGTTTACAAAGTTTCTTTGTGTAACTATCCGGAAGGGGCTGAAGACATATCGCACACTGTTTGTGTTTCGTTTTTTCAGTACATTTTGCCTAGAGTGTTAGAGAAGAGGGGACAGCAATCAGCTTAATAGGGTAGATGTACACTCACCCCAGTGAAGCGTCTGTGAAGGTACCGGCTGACGGGGAGGAGACTGCAGAGGCTTGCTCTTTTTAGAAGATCCACTCCGCTTGGAGCGGCTGCTGCTGCTGGCATGGCTGCGAGGAGTAGTTGCGGTGGCCTCAATAGAAGACATCGCAGGGTCCTGTACCGAATCCATATTGGACGCCGGAGCGTTACCGCCGGCGTCCTTTTCACATGGGGGCCGCCATCTTCTTCCTGTTGAACCCGGAAGTGCTAATCACTTCCGGGTCGCGGCCATATTTCATATGCCCGCGCTGTCACCGGCACCAGCGCCGGCGCCGTCTCCTCCCTCTCCTCGGAAGCTTTTCAGCCTATACTTCCGGGGGACATACCGGGGCTCCACGCCGTATAAGCGCTCGCCGAGGACGGCGCAGCGTTCCCCATTACAGCGCTAACTCCCCGCAGACGTGCCGGATGATTTTCTGTGAGCCAGCACTCTCCAGCCCTGGCCTCACAGCGTCTGCCAGCAGAGGGGGGAAGCTGACACCAGGACCCCCGACGCTGCTTCCAGCTCTGGAGCCCTTGCCGTCCTCACAGGTAAACTGCGCAAGCGGCATCCAGGCTAGGCATCCTCTTCTCCGTGGATTTCCCATAGGAACAGGAAACCAAACTGTGGGAGCGAGGGGGACCGCCCCTTTTATCTCTCCGTAGGGTTTCCTGTTCCTAGGGGCGGATCCCCTCTCTCAGTGGGTGCTGTCGTGGCGAAGAGAAAAAGTTGGGGGAACACAGGGAGAGAGTAATTACACCAGACGCATTTTCAGCGTAACAAGCCCTTAGACTTTGACTCCAGGACAGATTGAAGCCGCAGAAGGGCGAGTTGGTTCTTTTTGCCTTTTTCATATTACATGAAGAGACAGAAGGATTTCTTCAAGATTAAATTTATAGAAGATTTGTGGTTAGTTCTTCAAGATGTTTGGAACAATCTCCCTGCAGAGTTCCTGCAAATTTACCTAGAAGCATTGATACCATTTTGAAGGTAAAGGGTGGTCACAAATATGAATTTAGATTTTGCTTTTGTTTATTAACACTACATTTTGTTGATTGATACAAATAAATTAAAACTTACATTTTTGAAAGCATGTATACAACCCCAATTCCAAATGTGAAGAAAACAAGAATATACCCTAATGATCTGGAAATCTCTTATAGCTATATTTAATTCACAACAAAACACCTATCAAAAGGTGAGAGTTAGACAAGTTTCCATTTTGTCAGAAAACATTAACTCCTTTAGGAATTGATGGCACCAATCCATCCCCAAAAAAGTTGTGGTGAGATTTGTATAAGGGTTATATCCCTTACAAGGCAATGTGCTTAGTTTGTACTGTCAGTGTGGTCTCACAGACTCCATTGTGGAGGCTATTGTGCACAAAAACAGCAACTTTTCAAATTTCAAGTCTGGAATTAACAATCGTGCAGTCACTTCAATACGGTTTCTCAGTTCAGTTTTACAGGTTATATAAACCAAGTTTTTAATTGGCATTGTGGAGGTTATCATCCAACAGCCAGATAGGGTTATAACTTCCGGAGCACCAGGGCTCTCAATGTAAATGGAGCAGTGTTTGATCATGTGCACTGCCGCCCCATTAATTTTTACAGGAGTGCTGAAAACAAGCCGAAAACAGCGCTCAGCTATCTTAAGAATCAAATTAGGAATGAATGAAGTAGCAGTGCGCATGATCAAATACTGCTCCATTCACATAGTGCTCTTCAAAGCCCCGATTTTTGTGGAACTGATGGGGGTCCAAGCAGTTGGACCCATAGCAATCAGGAAGTTATTCCCTACCCCACTAATAGGGGATATCTTCCAAACTTGAAAATAGCCCTTTTAAGAAAATACCAGCACTTTTTCCATGGGCAATATCTTACAAGTTAGAGGGGCTTTACGAGAACCTGACAGCTGATCCATGCTGCCTAATCCATGGGCAACATGTATAAGGCACTAGCTGTATGAACTCAGACATGTCTGACACTGAAATGCTGTCATTTTTAAGAAAAACAAACTTTAATAGCTGCCGGGGACCAAGCTGCTCTGTACACAAGTTGGACAGGCAGGTCTCCAGGAGCTCCCTCCTGCCCACTGCTCTGGATTGAAAGGTTTTTGCCCATGTGCACGTATAGGGAGAGACCTGTCAATCCAGGGCAGTGGGCGGGGAAAAGCTCATCCGACTTTTCTCAGCAGTGGCATACATACCTAGGTGAATTCATACAGCCAGTGTCTGATGCATGCGGCCCGTGGATCATGCAGCCTGTACAAACTGTCAGGTTCTCTTTAAGAGCAATACAAAATACAGCCTATAGACAAGAGTGGTTTTGCTACTTCAAGAAAGCAGACACATTTTTCTCACCTTAGCCAACCCACATACCTACTGTACCAGGTCATTATGCATCTATACAAGGAGTTTCGGCCCCAGAATGGTCCCTATAGTATGTCCGTTCCAGTATTTCCTATACCTATATATTTATATTCCACTCCTGTTTATTTCTTACCACACTGATTGAATATGTAAAAGGTCATGGAAAATTTAGAACGCAGATTCATAAAAGCTTTGTTTTTATATTTTATCTTTAGCCTGTTCATTTGAGAATCCTTTATCAGCAATGATTTGCTCTTCCGCCACGGTGATTGCACACATGCTTATTGAGTGTGATCCGAAGACATTACACATGCACCTGCTAGTAATTTGTTAAATAAACAAACTCTGGACTCTAATCCGAGGAGCGCCAAAAATAGCCGGCAACGCCACGGCTAACCGTCACATCGCTAATAACCTGGTTTCATCCCACAGACTTTCCCATCTTTCCAAATGTTCTCAAAATATTGAGTTGTTTTTCCTCGTGAGCAAAAAGTCACAGTGTTACCATAACTCCGGAGTGACAGTGGAATAAGGCTTCCTACTGGGCAACTTTCCGATCCATCCTGCCTGCACTCTAAAATAAAAAAAAAGGACTATCAGGGCTAAATGATCAACAGAAATGTGTACACAGCGCCAAATGATTAACCCAGGGATAGACAAATTACTGGAAGGCTTTGTGCACATGGCTGTACTAAGGCTCAAAACACACTAACGTTAGAGAGGAGACCGAGCCGGAAAATGGAGCTGCGGTACATCAGATGGAATATGACAGAAGAAGTAGTCTCCCAAGAAGCATGCCTCTGTATAGCGGTTGTGCACTTTCACAATTATAAAGGTTCAACATGGATTCAAATATTAACAAAAACTAGAATGACCTCACCGACTGCCCACTCATTCCTGTGCCAATACTGCCAGGTGCCACACAGGTCTCTACTTCCTGCTCTAACAATAATATCTTGACACAGTGACATGTAACCAGCTGCAGTCAATCACTGACTGAGGCGCGTCACTGCTACAGCCAATATATGGCCAAGCTGTCATTTTCTGTGTGTTGAGAGGGACCAGGCAGTAGAGATCAGCGGGGACCAATGATGAGCAGAAACTGCATCACTTATGGTACTTTTTTTAGCTATACAAAAGCTCCATTTTCATGGCAGAGTCAGTATTAATCCCTTTTTGCATAATGACATACATGTACGCGTCTGTAGGAGTACCCCCGTTTGGCAGATGCTCGGGAGCTGACCACTCTTCACATCTGGCAAATGACAGCTATATTACATAGCCAACATGTAAATAGTAGGAGCTAGATATGGGCTAAGATGACTGCTGTTAACCATTTAACTGCTGCTGTCAATCTGTTTAAATGGAATACTCACTATTGCTAGCACACACTTGCAATGAAACTGCAGGTGAGCCGATGGGTTACAATGGAGGCCTCCTGAAAGTCTCCATCACTGCCATCTTGACAATTCTGTGAAGCTCAGTCTCTTAATGAATCGGGAGCGTCTGAAATCTGGTGTGTGCCTTGCCACGTCAGGGACTTGAGTAGGATTTTTGGATGAAGGTATGCAACAGCTCATAATGACTAGTTACGGTGACAATTATCCCCATCATGACGAGTGTCGTTAAAACTTGTTTGAGCACAGGGGTTGCATCAAACATAAGGCATAGACAGACAACAACTTCTGCCAGCGTTCCCTAGCAATCATAGCCCAATCCTGTTGGGCAATGAGGGCTGTGGAGTCAGAGTTGTGGAGTCTGTGTCCATTTTGGTGGAGTAGGTATAAAATGGACCGACTCCTAAAATACATAATAAATTGTGTTCAGTGCAGGATGTGCAGTAAATTTTTCTTACAAGTATTTGGGAAAATTATAAAATGTCCTATAAATGTCTGTTGTGTTCCTGACCTAAGGATCTCGGCTTTTAGCTGAGATGAATCTGTGCTGCACACACACCCTTAGTGACTACCAATACATCTTTTTACTGACCTGCGTTATAAGAGACTAGCATCCCCCCCGACGGGTGACAATCCAGCAGCTGTCGGTTGTACACTATAGATGACAACTTGCTGCATCAGCTAAGATTAGTGTTGGTACTGACTATGGTCATTTATTAACCCCTTAAATGCTGCTGTCAAAGACTACAGCATCTAGATGGTTAACAGAGTGTGGGGGCTTTATCACCATAGGCACCCCTGAGATCTTCATCGTGGGGTCCTGATGTTTGCCAGGGCAATTCATGGCCAAATAATAGCCTTAAAGTCTTCTGACTACAGCGGCCTGTTCAGAAGATATCAACAATTAGATGGTAAAAATACATTTCTTCATTCCAGTCATGTCAGTTTGCATTAATTCCTGAAAAGCATCTGAAGGGTTAATTAACTACCTAAAAGCAATTTAGAATTTGCTGAGGAGTGAGGCTTTTAAAATGGTATCACTTTTTGGGGTTTCCAATATATAGGACCCCCCAAAGTCACTTCAAAACTTAATAAATCCCTAAAAAAAATAAGTTTTGTAAATTTCCCTGAAAATAAGAAAAATTATTGCTACATTTTTAAACATTCTAAAATACTATCAAAATAAAACAACATTTCACAAATGGTGCTGATGTAAAGCAGACATGTGGGAAATACTATTTATTAATTTTGTTTGTGATATGACTATCTGGATTAAAGGGATAATCATTCAACTTTCGAAAATTGCAAACTTTTGGAAATTTTTGTGACATTTGATATTTTTATAGATAAATGCAGAAAATATTGACATAAGTTTATCATTATCATAAAGTACAATGTGTCACGAAAAAAACAAAAAATCTCTGGGATATGCTGAAACGTTCCAGAGTTATCACAACATAACGTGACACTGGTCAGATTAAAAAAAAAAAAAATTGGCCAGGTCACTAAGTGGTTAAAATGAAAAAAGCAAAAACAATGAAGAAAAAACTATTTTTAAAAAACTGCTACCATTAAGTGTTACAGGGTTTTTTCCAGGATGAGAGTTCTGAAAGCCCACTAGTAGGATAGGCCATCAATATCACATTGAGAGTGTGTGACTCAGCACCCTGACAATTAGCTGTTCTTGAGGTTATGACGCTTGTGCAAGAGTTGCAGCTTCTTGATTGTTTGCATTAGTAGCCACAGTGTAGGGTATTGCACCATTGTTCCATTCACTTCAATGGGCCACTTTATTTTTTGTCAATTCACTTAATTACTTTAAACAGAAGGGGTCCCCTTGTACAATAGCGTAAAATTGCCCAAACATGATGATCTAAACAGGATGAGCTGATAATCTAGTGTGTACAGGGACCTCCAGACTTTACTTGAACAGATGATGTCGGCTGAGGGAAAGATCTGGTATTTGCAATTTTTAAATATAAAAGGTCCTAATCTTTTGTTCTTTTGGAGAGAAACTACCACTTGAGATGTGTGGCAGCAGCCTGTTTCCTATATAAGGCCAGTCTCACACGTCCAGATAATTCCAGTACCAGAAAAATCGGTACCGGAGTTATCCGTGTCCGTGAGCTCACGTGGCACATCAGTGTGGCACATGTGCGGCAGCCGTGTGCCGACTGAGTACCACACGGACTGTGCAGGAGACAGCGCTACAGTAAGCGCTGTCCCCCCAGCTTGTGGTGCTGAAGCTGCCATTCATCCCTTCTCTCCAGCAGCGTTCGCTGGAGAGAAGGAATGAAAAATCAATGGTTTTTTTTTTGTGGTTAAAATACACTTCCCGGCAACCTCAATGCTTCCCCTCAGCGCCGCAACTTGTCCTGTATGAGCAGTCACGTGGTGCCGCTCATTACAGTGATGAATATGCGGCTCCACCACTATGGGAGATGGAGCCGCATATTCATCACTGTAATGAGCGGCACCACATGACCGCTCATACAGGACAAGCTGCGGCGCTGAGAGGAAGCATCGAGGGAGCTGGGTATTTTATTTCCAGCGGGCGTGCGCACAGGGGGTGGGAGGGGGGAGGTTGCCGGGAAGTTTATTTTAACCACAAAAAAAAAACACATTGATTTTCCATTCCTTCTCTCCAGCTGGAGAGAAGGGATGAATGGCAGCTTCAGCACCTCAAGCTGGGGGGACAGCGCTTACTGTAGCGCTGTCTCCTGCACGGCACACGGACAGCATGCGTGTGCGGTACGTGTTTTACACGGACCCATTGACTTTAATGGGTCCATGTGATCCGTGCGCTTCCACGAACACTGACATGTCTCCGTGTTTTTCAAACGGACACACGGTCCGTGAAAACACGCTGACATGTGCAGAGACATATTGATTTTATTGTGTCTACACGAGTCAGTGTCTCCGGTACGTGAGAAAACTGTCACCACACGTACCGGAGGCACTGACGTGTGAAACAGGCCTAAGACGCATGCATGCTCAGCCAAGCATTACATTATATGGAAGACTGTGGAATGTGCATTACACTTTATAGGACGATTATGAAGGTGCATTATACTACTATGGATGACTATGAGCTGTGCAATATATTAAAGGAGGACTATGGGTGGTTGTACTATACTTCTTCTATGGAGCCCCATGACTTCTATGTACGCTCCTGGTGAGTTTAATGGGGACATATATACCAGGATGGGGCTTGAAATAAGGGACATATAGCAGAATGGGCGATATATATATATAAAATTTTGCACCGGGGCCCATCGGACTCTAGTTATGCCACTGTTTATCGCAGGGCTGTGGCATCAGTAAGCCAAACCACCAACTCCTCAATTTCACTAACACAGCACTGGTCACTACTGAGCATGTACATAAAGTGCAGCACAGATTCATCTCGGCTAAAAGCAGAGATCCTTAGCTCAGGAACAGAACAGACAATTATAGGACATTTTATAAGTTTCACAAATTATGAAAACATTTACAGCATATCCTGCATTTTACTACTGAAAACAATTTATTATATAATTTAGGAGTCGGTCCATTTTATACTGACTCCACAACCCTGGTATCGATCACATTTTATGATTCAATTCGGTTGACTCATCGATAAATGAAAATGTTTTTTTTCCCTGGCAGCCCACACCTTTTCTGTAATGCCCCGGGGTGTAGGTTAGAAAAACTAAAAGAAAACTAAAGTTGTTTTATTAAGGCATTGTTAACAGGTTTTGCAGAGTTTTGTTGTCACCAGATACTGATTACCTGTAAAGGCCCCGTCTCACATAGCGAGATCGCTAGCGAGATCGCTGCTGAGTCACAAGTTTTGTGACGCAACAGCGACCTCCATAGCGATCTCGCTATGTGTGACACGTACCAGCGATCAGGCCCCTGCTGCGAGATCGCTGGTCGTGTCGGAATGGCCTGGACCTTTTTTTGGTCGTTGAGGCCCCGCTGACATCGCTGAATCGGTGTGTGTGACACCGATCCAGCGATGTCTTCACTGGTAACCAGGGTAAACATCGGGTTACTAAGCGCAGGGCCGCGCTTAGTAACCCGATGTTTACCCTGGTTACCAGCGTAAATGTAAAAAAAAAAAAACAATACATACTCGCCTTCTGATGTCCGTCAGGTCCCTTGCCGTCTGCTTCCTGCTCTCACTGACTGCCGGCCGTACAGTGAGAAGTGAGAGCACAGCAGTGACGTCACCGCTGCGCTCTGCTCTCAGTGTACGGCGGCTCAGTCAGAGCAGGAAGCAGACGGCGAGGGACCTGGACACCGAAAGGCGAGTATGTACTGTTTGTTTTTTTTGGTAACCAGGGTAAACATCGGGTTACTAAGCGCGGCCCTGCGCTTAGTAACCCGATGTTTACCCTGGTTACCCGGGTGCTGCAGGGGGACTTCGGCATCGTTGAAGACAGTTTCAACGATGCCGAAGTCGTTCCCCTGATCGTTGGTCGCTGGAGAGAGCTGTCTGTGTGACAGCTCCCCAGCGACCACACAGCGACTTACCAACGATCACGGCCAGGTCGTATCGCTGGTCGTGATCGTTGGTAAATCGCTTAGTGAGACGGGGCCTTAAGAACAGTCATCAATATGAGATCGGTAGGGGTCCAACTCCCAGCACATCCACCAATCAACTGTTATGAGAACCGGCTCAATTCAGTGTGTTAATGGACGCAGCCCTCAATGAACTGAGTTGCATAATGCAGCTCCAACAAAAGTGTTTACATCCGGCCTCTGACAGAGCTTCTGGAATCCCCACCAATCCGATAATGGTGACTTTTCCTATGGATGGCTCATCAATATCTGGTTACTACATAACCCCTTTAATTACAAATTGTCCCACTCATTTGCTGTTCAACTGTCATGTAGACTTATGGTCATATCTCAGCATAGAATATAAAAAACAATATCTTTTAAAATGCTGCTTCTATATTTTTTAAAACATGCTGGATTAAATTTTATTTTTCTGCCAAGTCTCTTTTGAAATAGAGTTTCCCATAAAACATTGATTACTTATCCTTAGTATAAAGCATCAAACTCCCAGGACCCCTACAAACAGTAGCACATGACACTCCAGTGGCTTCTGGGCATTCAATGCAAACTGACCAATCTTACCTCCCCAAACATATTTTGAGGGAGAGTTGGAAGGCCTCACACATTAGCAAAAGGGCCCCCAATGGAGGCTCGTGGGCCCCTGCTGTGTAGTAGCTCGAGACTATTTGATAGCTCAGTTATTTGCTAGCTGCTTTGCTAATATCAAAGATTCGGGGTTCCAGACTAGTACCGATACTGTTTGATTTGGTGGTAGTGAGTGCTAAAGCAGGGAACTTGCGGCTCTCTGCTCTACCTAGTAGGTCGCAGGCTTCTATAAACCTACATCCCTCAAGATATCAGCATCCTCTATGGCTACAATGACATCACTGCATTGTGCGGCCTGCGCCAAGTCACTTCTTTTTGCAAAGGCAGAAGAGCAATTTGTGCCTTTGGACATCAGGGGAGAAAAAAATTAGGAGACTGCAAACTTTATATTTTGTGGGGTTTGAAGAACTATGGAAACATCATTACTAACCGGGCATGTTTGCAGCACAGTTAAGCTGGTTTCACATCTGCATCTGTGCGTGCAGCATTTCATCCGCATGTGTCCTGCGAACATATCTTTAACATGGTGTACGCAGGGGCGTACGCATGTGTCGTTTCTCGGTGTGCGGTGGGGTCTGGTGAACGCAACATGTTGCTTTTTTGGAAGCGTCAAAAATTCGTCAAATATGCGCAGGCATGCGCATGCGGATAAGTGCATTAAAAAAAACGCATAACTTGTCTATGGGTATGCATGCGTACGCATGTCCTTGCATACATATGCGTTCAATGCGCTTGCGTACTTCGGACTGTGCATGTCCAGGAACAGAATGAGACACGCCTATTATGACACGCCCTCTGGGAAATACAGAACGCATGCGCATAAAAAACGCAAACGCAGGCAAAAACGCATACAAACGCAACGGTTTTTTGCAGTCATGCGTAAGCTGATGCGGCTAAAAAACGTTGCGTTAGCATGCGGTTGTGGATGATACGCTGCGCACATAGACGCAAATGTGAAACTAGCCTTACCGACAGGGGTATGTACGCCTTGAGCACCATTACTGATGATGGTTCACATATGGGGTTACTTTTAATCCAAGGGAGTGGGCTCACTCACAATTTTGTCTAAGAACACAAAAGCAGTTTGGTGATTAACAAGGATTTTCATGGCATGATGGTGCACCATGTCATAATCACAAGAAAGACATAACCAAGTGGCCCAGGGAACAAACAGGAACATTTTGGGTCTGTGGCCAGGAAACCCCCATAGATCTCAAGCCCATTGAGAACCTGTGGTCAATCCTTAAAAAAGAGGGTGGACAAGCTAAAGCAAAAATTGTGATAAACTCGAGGCACTGAATATACAACAATGGGTGCCCATGAGTCAGGATTTCATCCTGAAGTGGATATCCAGCTGCTAAGGTGAATTGCTGAAGTTTTGAAAAGTAAGGGTCAACACTGGAAATATTGAGTCTTTGTCCAAACTTGATACATTTACTGTATTTGTCAATAAAAAAAATAAATAATAAATGCTTATAATTGTACTTCAGTAACCATAGAACCATCCGATTAAAAAGATCTACCGTAATTTGGGTCAGTCTCAAAACTATTGGCAATGACTGTACATAAACACCAATAACCTCAATCAGAGATATCTAAGCTAAAAAAACAAAGAAAATATTAGGGTATGTTTCTACGGGGCGTATTGCTTGAGTTTTTGCTGCGGATTGGACGCTGCGTACAGCCGCAGCATCCAGATGTTACAGAATAGTGGAGGGGATTTTATGAAATCCCATCTCCACTATGTGTACAAATAAGCAGGTGGCAGACCTGCGTAACAGGACATGTGGCGCGTCTTTCTAGACTGTAGCATGTCTATTTATCTTGCCGAAACGGCGCGTCTCCACAAGATAAATAACACAGTCTATATACAGGACGCGGTGATTCCGCATGTATTCAATGAACACATGCCAAATCACCGCGTGTACAAAGGGGGGCAGAGCTTTGGGCAGAGCAGGGTATCCGCTGCGTCCAAAGTGCTGCCAATACGCCCCGTGGACACATAGCTTAAGAAACACCAACAACTTAACTTTTTTTTTTTTTTTTTTTTTTAAGAAAGGCTAAAATAACATTTTTATTGTAATTTTTATAAAAACATAAATATATGTATACCAACAGAAATGGGGAAGGACAAGTACAAGAAAGAAAGGGTTGTGTGCCTGGGAGTAAGGGTGTATAAGGCACTGCAAGGGTGTATACCGTCATTTAATCATAAAAAATTCAAATGGTAATGTTAATATTCATATTATTAATACATGTGCATAAAGGGTAATAAATCACCATAATATAACTGCTCAGTCCATTTAGAGAAAGGAACCTGTGCAATATCAGGCACAGCGTAATAGCAGCATTTATACATATAAATATAGAAAGAGTACCGGTAGACTTAAATAACATACAGTAACTAGATACAGATAATAAGCAACCAGCAACAAACAAGACAAAAAATCGGTATTAGTCTTACCGGTAATTATGTTTCCAGGAGTCCATACTGACAGCACCCAGGAGGACGTCCTCCTCCTCCTTGCTGGGACAGGAAACACACGAGAGTTCAAATATCCGGTACCTCCCACCGATCCTCAGTGTTGTAACAAGGACCAACTCATGGAATGATGCAAATAAAAATTTTAATATTTGAAACTCAATACACAGAATATATATAACATAACTCTGAATATATATATGTAATTTATAATAGATATGGGAGGGAACTACCGGTGCTGTCAGTATGGACTCCTGGAAACATAATTACCGGTAAGACTAATACCGATTTTCCAGGACGTCCCTCCTGACAGCACCCAGGAGAAGTACCAGATCATCTCCTTAGGGTGGGACTACCGCTTGGAGGACTTTCCTCCCAAAAGCCGTGTGCTGACCAGACATAACATCAAGCTTATAATGTTTACAGAAAGTGTCTGTCCTGGCCCAAGAAGCGGCCTTACAGATCTGCTCTATGGTAGCTCCCGCACGCTCAGCCCAAGAGGCAGACACCCCCCGGGTAGAATGGGCTTTTAAACCTGGAGGAGGGGATAAACCCTCGGACTGATAGGCGTGAGAGATTACCGCAGTAATCCAACGGGCGATAGAGGCTCTAGAGGCTTTCTTACCCTTATTTTTCCCCCCAAATAAAATAAAAAGGTTAGAATCTATACGCCAGGAGTTTGTGGCCTGTAAATAATCTAACACTCCTTGCCTAACATCGAGAGATTGCAGAGCCCTTTCTTTCTCGTTGGAGGGGTTATTACAAAAGGAAGGGAGAATTATTTCTTGGTTCCTATTTTTTGTGGAAGCTACCTTTGGTACAAAAGCTGGGTCTAATTTCAGTATTAGGCTATCCTCCCTGATTTGTAGGTAGGGATCTCTGATACATAGCGCCTGAATTTCTCCAATTCTTTTAGCCGTGGTGATCGCAACCAAGAAGGCCATTTTCCGAGTGCGAGTAGCTATCGGCATATCATCACCCGGAGTGTAAATACCTTTACATAGTGCTCTAAGAACAAGGTTAAGGTCCCAGGCTGGGGACAAGTGCCGGATGGTGGGACGCATTCTCTGGGTGGCCCGAATAAAGCGTATTATCCATGGGTGTGATGCTAAGGGGTAGTCTAGATAAGAACTTAACGCTGACACTTGTACTTTTAATGTGCTAGGTCGAAGCCCCGAGTTGAACCCTTTCTGCAGAAAGTCCAAGATAACCGGAATGTCCGGTGAGCCTGATGCAACATCGGACCTGCCACTTTCTGAACAAAAACGTTTCCAAATCTTCTGGTATATGGCTGATGTAACCGGTTTCCTGCTGCTTTGTATAGTAGATATGACTTGGTCTGATAGGCCTTTGGACTTCAGGATGATCCTCTCAGGATCCAAGCTGAAAGACAGAGTCTGCTTGGATCTGGGTGATAGACTGGACCTTGGTGGATGACTCTTCCGCTGGTAGGCAGAATGACTGGGTTGTCCATTGCTAGTGTTCCCAGCACTGGAAACCAACTCCTCTTTGGCCAATACGGAACTACTAAGATGACCGTTGTCTGATCCTCCTTGATCTTCCGAAGGACAGCTGGAATTAACGCCAATGGTGGGAAGGCGTATGAGAGGGAGTGGTTCCATTTCTGACTCAGAGCATCTACCCCTTCTGGAAAATCCGATGGGTTCAGAGAGAAGAATCTTGGAGTCTTCGAGTTCCTTCTGCTTGCGAAGAGGTCGATGCTGGGAGTTCCCCAACGAAAGCATAGTTGCCGAAAAATGTTCTGGTCCAGTTCCCACTCTGTTGGACACAATTTTTGTCTGCTTAAGTAGTCTGCTACTATGTTCTGAGAACCTTCTAGGTGGATAGCTTTTAGGGAGAGTATCGTGTCTTCGGCCCAGCTGAAGATTTCCTCTGCTAAATCTTGCAGAGGTTGATATCTTGGTCCTCCCTGATGATTCAGGAATGAGACTGTCGTTACATTGTCGGAGAAAATTCTTATGTGCTGGTTTAGTAGGAAAGGGCGATTGTGTTTTAACGCCTGCCATACAGCGTACAGCTCTTTGAAATTTGATGATCTGTTCCTTATGCTTTCTGGCCACTTGCCTTGCAAGATTCTGCCCTGTAGATGAGCTCCCCAACCCCATGCACTGGCGTCTGTAGTGATGACTACATAAGGTGAGGAGATCCATAGAACGCCCACTTCTAGGTTTTTTGTGCGAGTCCACCAATGGAGAGATCTTCGAGTTGGACCCGTCAGCCTCAATGTAGCCTCTAGTGAAGATTTTCGGCGATCCCATACCGACAGGATTTGTCGTTGCAGACGTCTTGAGTGTGCCTGAGCCCACCTTACACATGGGATGCACGCTGTCATAAGGCTGAGGACCTGCATAGCCATCCTTATAGAAGCTCGATGCTCCAGTAGGTACTTGACTCGATCTTGAATTATTCTTCTTTTGCCCTCCGGTAAGCAGGATATTCTGCGACTGGAGTCCAAAAGCACCCCTAGATAGGTTACTCTTTGGTCTGGAAGAAGGCTGGACTTCTGCCGATTTATTACCCAGCCTAGGTGTTCCATCGTTGCTATCGTTTGATTTCTGTGAACTTCCAAGATCTCCACTGAATCTGCTACTAAAAGGAAATCGTCCAGGTACGGGATTATTATGATTCCCTGTCTTCTCAGAAATGCCACCATTTCTGATACAAGCTTCGTAAAGATGCGCGGAGCAGAGGCCAGCCCGAAGGGAAGGCCTTGAAATTGGAAGTGGCAGGTCCGGGTTGGTAGTTTTACTGCGAACCTTAGCAGGTTTTGAGACATGGGATGTATTGGGACCTGGTAATAAGCCCGCTTTAGATCGATGGTACACATGACCGCGTTCTGATTTATTAGCTGAATCGCTGAGCGGATAGACTCCATGCGAAACCTTTTGTATCTTACCCAGACATTTAACGGCTTTAAGTTTATGATCGTGCGAGTGTCGCCCGATGGCCGTGAGATAGTGAATAGGGAGGAGTAGTGACCCGTTCCTATCTCTGAGTGAGGGACCGGAATGATTACTTCGGTTCTGAGCATGTTTTGTAAGTCTTTTAGAATAGCTGAATCTGCAGTGACGATAGTTGGTGTAATATACCTTTCTGGGGGAGGAGCGTAGAGTTCTATGTTGTATCCCCTGGAGACAATGCTGAGAACCCACTGATTCTGCGTGATCTGAGCCCATTTTTCTGCGAACCTCCGAAGCCTCCCCCCGATGCCTGTGGCGTCATAGTGATTTATTCTTGTATGCAGGGTTAAAGAAGGAACCTCTGTTCCTGTAGCTCTGTCCACGGGAGCCTCTGAAGGATCCTCTACTGGCCCGACCCTGACCTTTAGGCTCAAACTGTTTCTTGGGAAAGAAGAAGCCTCTCCGAAAGGACTGAGGACGCTTATTTTTGTCCTCAGGAAATCCTTTCTTTTTATCACTGGCTGATTCAAGGATAGTGTCTAAAGTAGGTCCAAACACTCTCTGTCCCGAGAATGGAATAGAGCAGAGTTTGGATTTAGAGGCGTTGTCGCCAGACCATGACCTCAACCACACGGCTCGCCTAGCTGCATTAGATAAGGAACTATTACGAGCTGCAAATCTAACTGATTCCGCTGTCATATCTGACAAGAAGGCCGTTGCCGATTTCATTAAAGGAAGGGAATTTAGTATATCTGCCCTAGGTGTCTTATTGGATAACTGCTCTTCCAGCTGCCCCATCCATATGTACATTGACCTTGCCACCGAAGTGGCTGCAATGTTTGTTTTGATCAGGGCTGCGGAAGATTCCCAAGCCCTCTTAAGTAATATATCGGCCTTCCTGTCCATTGGGTCACGAAGGCTAGAGGAGTCCTCGAAGGGTATAGCAGTCTTCTTGGTGACTTTCGCAACCGGGACGTCGATTTTAGGGACCTCGTCCCATAGCTTGGCTTCCTCAGAGTCAAATGGTAATCGATTTTTAAAGTCGCGGGATAGTACCAAACGGCGTTCGGCCTCCTTCCACTCCTCTAGGATCATGGCCTTGATATGCTCACTTATAGGAAATACAGTCAAATTTCGTGCCACTAGACCCCCGAACATCAAGTCCTGTCTGGACTGAGGTTTAGATGTGTCTTCTATCTGCATAGTACTCCTAACAGCATGTACGAGACCATCTGTTTCTTCAGATTGAAATAGATACTTCCTGGCTAATTCCTGATTCTCCACTATTTCACCTTCTTCCTCTGCGAGCGAATCCCTGAGCTCGGAATCTTCCTCTGATGAATAATCAGGTTCCCCCTGTATTTCCTCCCGCCTGGGACGCTTACGACCGGGTATGGGACTGGCGGGCCGAGACTGCGACAGGCTGGATATAGAGGCCTGTACTTCTTCCCTTATAAGGGATCTCATCTCGGAAAACAGGGTTGTCTGTTCATCTTTCATGACCTTGGAGGTACATGAGGCACAGAGGGTTTTGTTATAGGCTTCTGGGAGCTTAGCATGACATAAAGGACATCTGGCGCTCTTCATATTAGCTTTTCCCGATCTTTTAGCTGTAACAGTGGGAACAGCGGAGTTTCCCTTATCCTAGGAGATGTAAGATAGGGAGTAATAGGCGGGGAAATATGAGGAGGTTACGGGCTTAGGTTGTACTGCTCCAGGCAGTCTTACCCTCTCCTCGTCGATTCTATCTTCCATCGTCGCTCCTGGCAGCCGATCCTGGCAGACGGTGTGGCCACTGCAGATGCTGGATGCAAAGAACGTAGCGACCGCTCTGTACAGTGTGCTCCCATATGGAGCGTCTGCCTCCCCGCTGAATCGAACGCCACCGGAAGTGACGTTCCGCCGGCTCTGCCGATACCGGAAGTGACGCGGCTACCTTACAGCCGGAAGCCTCCCTGTCTGTAATCTCTCCGGGACTGCGTGCTCTGCAGAACGGAGGCCGGATCCTGCTGCGTCCTGAACCGAGAGCCTCCCCACCGGGAGGAGCGGTTCAATCCCGGAGTATCGTCCACTCCGGGCCTCTGGGGTAGAGGGACTCCCCTCCGGGGAGTTTCGACCCTGAGCTGCTTGACAGGGGAAAGGATTGGAAAACCGCTCGATCCCCCTGAGCTCGGTAAGCATGTGCTGCTTCTCTACGTGTGTCCCTCCGTGCAGGGACAGGAAAAACACTGAGGATCGGTGGGAGGTACCGGATATTTGAACTCTCGTGTGTTTCCTGTCCCAGCAAGGAGGAGGAGGACGTCCTCCTGGGTGCTGTCAGGAGGGACGTCCTGGAAAAGGAAATTAGACCTACCGGTAATTCTGTTTCCAGGTAGTCCCTCAGGACAGCACCATGGAGGTCGTCATTCCTTGACCTATAGCGGGACAGGATCACAGAGAGGTTAAAGGACCCTCCCACCTCCAACCTCCAGTGTTTTTTCAAAGTACCACAGAAGGATGGAAGGAAATGGTCTAAACGCGCCCTTACAAACGCGTATGTAATAAACCATTTATCGGCTTCATCTTAATCTCGAGCCATGGCGACCCAACGGACAAACAATCTGCACGAAGATTGATCCCATGCAAGCCTAAAGAGAAGCATAAGGGAGGGAACTAAGGGTGCTGTCCTGAGGGACTACCTGGAAACAGAGTTACCGATAGGTCTAATTCCCTTTTTCCATTACGTCCCTCCGGACAGCACCATGGAGAATACCAAAGTAAAGGTCACAGGATGGGTACAGAAGCCCAAGGACAAAAGTCCAAGGCAAGAACCAGGCTAGATATAGAAATGATCAGAAAGAACAGAAGAATTATAGATATCTAAAGAAATCCGCAAAGATAATCACCGTAGTGAGTGTCTGATATAGGTCTATAATGGCCAATTTCAGTATGAATGTGGTAAGCAAGGTATGGAGCAAAAACAGAGTGAAACACACACACACACACATTGTACCCCAATACCAATAATGAACCGCAGTGAATTACAGTTATTGTGATAGATACTTATAGACATCGCATCCCCAGAATAGGTTTAAAAAACCTTATTGCCCAGCAAAAATATGGTGATAGTCATAGCCACCACACAATGAGGACTGTACAGACCAGTAGGGTCTGCATGTGCTTATAACACAGGACTGTTCCTTCATCGGTCCTCCTGGGCTCAAGTTAAGTCTTGGTTACAGACCAGCTTACCGTACTACAAGGAGACCTGCAAGACAGAGGTCCTGGACTGTGAGAAGATCGAACCAATAACAGTTAGTACATGGATAATGGCAGCGCATTGGGATGTACGCACATTACTCATCCAGGAGATCACGTCTATTCCAAATCCTTAGATGTCTAAACCCCAAATAAGGGTTGGATATTATTGAAACTAAGGAATATGCCAGCTGGCAGGTAATATCCCTTGCTATTACCAAAGTCGGGCTTCTCATTAGAAGCGCTGAAAAGGAAACGTGGATCATCACTCCTGCTTTACTGATATTCTACACATATACATAACCTAAAAAGCAATCTTCTCAGTAATATTTATACACCCAGACAGCCATGAAGGGAGTAATCATACTCTATGGCTAGAGAAAAGCAGGTTTCTTCCCACCACATAGGGAGATCATGTACTGTGAGACAGTGGGACTATGGGTTCTCAACTGTAAGAGTCCTGGATACAGTTTCATTTATCTTAGGCTAGTTTTACACTAGCGTTTTGAGGAGCTGCGGAGGGCTGCGGACTTCCTCCGTGAAGCCCCGCCCTCGGCCGCACCTCCGCCGCTAGCTCCGCCTACTTCTGCATGCGGCCTGCGTACCTATCTTTAACATTAGGTACGCAGGTCGTGCCGCTGTATGAGGATGCTTCTGCATGCGTAGTTTTGACGATGCGGAGAAAAAAATAAATTGCTACAAGCTGCGTCCTACGCTGGTCGCCGCATCCTCAAAACGACGCATGCGGAAGCATCCGCATACAGCCGCATGACCTGCGTACCTAATGTTAAAGATAGGTACGCAGGCCGCATGCAGAAGTAGGCGGAGCTAGAGGCAGAGGTGCGGCCGAGGGCGGGGCTACATGGAGGAAGTCTGCAGCCCTCCGCAGCTCCTCAAAACGCTAATGTGAAACCGGCCTTAGGAGCCCTAAGAGCAGAGAGTATGTGAACCTCTGCCACCTGACACAGTGCTGCTGATTTGCCACAAGGTACCAAAGGCAGAGATGACGTCCCTGGTAAACATAATACAACAGACTTATAGGACAAGAATCTGTCTACCAGATGTTGATGAAGGCAACTAAATTGATTGCTGTATGTGGAGTTGGGAAGGATTCTTTCCTTCCACCTCGTGGGATTTTCTGCTCCCAGGACAGTAGTATGTCCTTTTATAGGATGAACCAAAAAAGACATATGTCACCTTTAAAGCTAATTATGAAAGAGACTTGCCTTTAGCACTCAAGCTAGTAGCTCACTTGAGAGATCTGTTCCAAACGGAAGAACTTTTAATTTACTAGGGGTCATTCCATGTCAAGTGAACCAATGATTTTTACCACTATATTTTTAATTCTTTTGAGATTTTGTTATTTGGTAATAGTGTGTCAGAGAATGCAAAATGTGAAGAAAAAAAAAATTCTAGATTTTTTTTTTATTTTTTATTGATTTTCAAAGTTCGGAAAAAGTGCGAATTTCGGTGTTGCCTGCCTTTACATTTCTCCCCATAACTCAGGCTAGAAAAGAGATAGAGAAACAAAATAAACACCATTCTACTCAGAACAGTACAGGCTTTCACCAGATATGTCACAAGAGTATCTTTGATAATATTTTACCTATGCGAACGCAAGCGCAAAATTTTAAAACGCATTTCCGAAAAAAACGTTTAATTTAAAAATTCCAAAAACTGCACATGTGCCTGCCATGCTCCTATTCACATCTGTACCTAAATACAAGATGGGATCATGATGGGATCATATTTTAAAAAATAAAACTATTACAGTGTCAGTTCAAAAATCTTGATTTCAGATCTGCTCAGCTTGTGGTCTAACAGTGTGAGGTCTATGTTTACCAAATAATCCATGATTGCTAGATATTACGGTATTATTTTATTATGTTACAGAGTATTAGAAGCAGGAGAGGACAGAGGAGAAGCTTTGTTAGGGCTGAGGATGACCGGGGTAGACGGTGACTGCAGAGCAGATGACAGGCCGGCAGCTCGGGTCTCCAGAGGCCATATTCACACCAAATCTTATCACCCAGGCAACTCCTCAAATGGAGGGAGAAAAATATTCTGAACATCCAGTTCATGTATTGTACAAACCAGGACTACGAAGAGGAGGAGAGATTGTTATAACATCGGTTACAGGAAGCAGAACCCATCACAGGGACTCAGCAATACCGGACTGTCATCCCATGTAGTGGAAATAAAGACAGTGACGTCCATGACGTGGTGGAAGGCGGCACAAGATCGGCAATGGATGACACAACTGGCTATGTGACCTGTGAATATGATCGGCGCTGGCGGCTACTGGACTCTCCAAAGATTGTGAAAATGAAGACGTAGAAGTGACTTTTCTGCACCTTCTGGTCCAGCGCCGTCCTTTGTGTACCAAGAAAATCAGACATTGTAAAAGTGAACAAAAATCAGATATAACTCAGGTGGAGCCGAGCACCATGACAGCCGCACATACTCTGACACAGAAGGAAACGGCCACTGCTAGTGAGCGCTTATGGGCAAGATGACATTTCACCCACTAGAAGGGACACATTGATGAGGCCAGTGTAAAAACCTACTAATTGTTTGATTAGTTCATATTTTATAGAACGAGGATTTAACTACTGGACTATTCTTCTTAAACACTTCAGAAATGACATGTTTAGTGATATAGTAGAAAAAAAATCGTTCCATGTATAAATAGGTGGTAGAAATATTGGTTCTTTTAATCTTGTTTTTAACATATTAGGATCAGACTGTATTTAGAAAACCACACTTGAGGATATGATCACCTTTTATCTTTTGGTTTGTTCAATGAATTCAGGTTGAAAATGCTGAGCAAGTTGTGTTATGATGATTAAGATGTATTTATTCTGGCACTTCAGTAGTTTTTTGTGTTTCTTTATTGTTACATATAAATGCTGAATGCAGCAAGTTGTAAATTGAAAAGAAAAAAGGAAGAAACTCACACAAACATAAAATCAGATGATTCAAGGCTTAAAAAAAAAAATACAAATGTGATAGATCCCAAGTTGAATTCCAGTACAAATATAAACAAGGACACAAATAACACACATGCATGTTTTCACAATTTTAAAACATACGTTTTTTTCAGAATTGCGCCTCAAAATTTTTAATTTGATTTCTCCAAAACAAAATATAAAGAAACATAGTCTTGTGACATATCAAATGAAAGCCGGTACCGTTCTGAGAAAAATGATGCCTCTCCCACCTCTATATCTTAATTCTAGCCCGAGATATGATAAAAAATGTAAAGCCATACCAGGCCAAAATCCATGCTTTTTCAAAACTTTAAAAATCTGTAAAAAATTAACTGATGAAGAAAAAAATTCTAAACTTTTAATTTGTAATTAACTAAAGTTGTACTTCATAAAAACAAAAAATAAAAAAAATCTAAAGACGTAAGGTAAAAAAAATATTCATATTTGGATCACTTGATATGGAATGACCCTAGGCCAATTCAAGTATAGCTGTTTGTTTGGCTAAGCCCTGTTGTAAAGAATGAAGCAACAGAAGTTGGATCTGGGTCCAAACACACGAGGACTCTATAACCAGAGTTGGGGCCCAAGATAAAATGTGAAGTGGTAGGCCGATGATACAATGTGCGGCCACGCAACAAGGCACAAGTCAGAAGTTCTAACCCAGAGGCCCAAAGCCAGAGGCCAAAAAGGCACAAGGCTCGAGGTACTATGAAGCACAGGGCCACTGTGACACACTAATGATACCCCATGAGGCACAGGGGGAACCAAAGCACTATGATGCAATATGATGCATAGAGGCACTATGAAGTACTATGATGCAATATGATGCATAGAGGCACTATGAAGCACTATGATGCATAGAGGCACTATGATGCAATATGATGCACAGAGGCACCATGATGCAATATGAAGCACAGAGGCACCATGATGCAATATGAAGCACAGAGGCACTCAATATGATGCAGAGACACTCAATATGATGCACAGAGGCACTCAATATGATGCATAGAGACACTATGATGCAATATAATGCACAGAGGCACTATGATGCAATATGATGCACAGAGGCACTATGATGCAATATGATGCACAGAGGCACTCAATATGATGCATAGAGGCAATATGATGAAATATGATGCACAGAGGCACTCGATATGATGTATAAAGCTACAGCCATGCTTGAAGGTGCCAAACAGGCCCACAGTTACAAGCAAAAGAGCAATCTCTCAGAGTTCCGGATAAATCTCCACTCTGAATACACCTCATTTGTCAGACTGACCCCACCCGAAGGAGCTAATTAATGAGCCGTAGCTGGAGGGCAGTCTTCATGGAGACAATGTGCTGCATTAACACCCTGTGTCCTCCTATGGATGGAGTAGTTAAGTTGCAAAGAAAAGTGAAACACCTGTTTATCGAACCAAATAATGGAAAACCTGCTTCCAAAAAGTCACTCTGAAGGCCAATCATAAGGCTCTGTGCAGACATGACATGCAACTAACTGAAGTCAAATCATGAGATATAGCCTGGACATGTGGCCTTATTATAGACTAGAGGTCCAAGGCCTAGCTGCGTATATGTGAAAACATACCTCGGCACATGAGGCTCTAGACACAGCTTTGGCACAAAGGCATGAGACCTAGACCATCAACAGAACATTCCAACATGCACTCACCTTTGCTGGCTCCATACCTGCTAAAAAAAAAAAAAAAAAGGGGGAGCTGGTAACGCCGAGACTCCATCATGAAGGGAAGCGGCTTCCCATCAGGAATGCTGTGTCCCATCAGGAATGCTGCATTGCTGCCAATGATTTTCTCTCTTGTGCCCGAGATCCAGGAAACCAGCCTGTTGCCTGTCTCGTTCTGCACTTCCACGTTCTATCGTGGAACGCAAGCCGACCTTATGCCCCGGCGTCCTGCTCTGATGTCAGCGGAAGAGCAACAGCCTTCTCCACAGTGCGACTTCCGAAAGTAGCGGTGGCTTGCCGGCCGGCGTCAGAGCCGAGAGCCTCCACTGCGGGAGGAAGCGGCTCTACCCAGGAGCATCATCCGCTCGCTGGTCTCTGTGGCTGAGGGACCCCCACCAAGGAGGGTTTCAGCCCTGGCCTACTTGACAGGGGAGGGGGAAGGTTTGGACGTGCCACACGACCCCCCTGAGCCCCATAGAACATCCCTCTTCTATCTTCACTCCTGGAGCAACCTCTCATACAACCATCTCCTGAAGGGACAGGAAAAACACTGGAGGGTGGAGGTGGGAGGGGCATTTTAACCTCTGTGATCCTGTCCCACTATAGGTCAAGGAAGGACTACCTCCATGGTGCTGTCTGGAGGGACGTAATGGAAAGCAAGTATTAAAGGTAGGCAAGGGTGTACACTCGTGATAGAAGAAACAGTGATATCATAGTGACATTACCAGCAGAGCCAGGAGACAGGGACCCACCACACCGATGCGCGTTTCGCTGTGGAAAGCTTCGTCCAGGGGTCGACTGTACATAGCAGGAGCTCAGTAGTGAGAAGACAAGAACAGCTGATGCAGAGAGTGTTTTATTAAGACAAGGTGCTGGAATGAGGATCTCTGTACCTACTTTATTCAACTCGCTTATGGGGCAGCATAAACCTGGTGACAGATTACCATTTTTGTGTTATCAAAGGTTTAATACTAGACAACCCTTTAAAAACCACAAAAGTCTGAGGCAAATAGTACATATTGGAACAGCACAATATCAGTGTATGTCCAGTCCTATCACAAAGCCATTAGGAGGATTTTAGCCAGCCCAGATCACAGTTAACTTTTGGGGGTAGAATTCTACCCTATTGATTTTAATCTCAGTACAGAACATTCTGCGTTGTCATTATGAAGATACATTTATATTTAGATATTCTCATGCCTTTTGTGTACATTTGGTAATATAAACTAAAAACAAAAGAAGCTGGGTTACAAATCATAATAGTGTTTGCAGCTAATTATCATTTGTGTTGTTATTTCAGCCAAGAATTAATGTTTCCATAAGACGGAGCCAGTTTCAGGTGGATTTGGCGCAGGGAAAAACTCTGTCTCTGGCTTCAAAATAAAAAGTATATAAATATTATTATACATGATTAATTTACTAAAGGTATAGCTTGTTGAAATTGTCCTTACATGGGTTTTTAGGGAGGTAGAGAGTGCTTAATGTCACTGTTTTGCTACAGGGCATCTGGCATTCCTAATTATTATAAAAGAGCCATTTCTGAAGGAGTCGGAGTGTGGAAAAATAGAGGAGTCAGAATCGGATGTCTGTTACCGACTCCACGGCCCCGCTGGAAACAAGAGGAAAAAAAACCGTGATGTCCAGTTTATTCCCCAAGATACCCAATGTCAGGCACTGCTTAACCGACAGAACATCTAAGGAGCGTCAGGGCTCAGTTACGTAAACTTCATTATTCTGTAAGCACCGCCTGACATTGGGAGAAAGCACTATTTGATGTCATTCACTTTGCCAATCCCAATCCAATGCCAGACATGTTAACACAGCAAGGAGGTGCCTGCTGCAGGTGACATTGACAGAAAGGTGTCACGATCATCCCCCAGTTTACAAACCTGAGAATTTTATCACATATCAAAAACAGATAAATTAAAAAATTGATACAGCCTAAAAGCTGGCAGGTGTAATAATAGTTTTGTAATTTAGTAGGTTTTTCCACTAAATAGATCTACTCACAGGATTGGCTCTAAATTTATGATCATTGATAATCCAATCCAATCCCAGTAAAAGGGGTTCCAAAACCCCCATTTCCAGTGATTGAACGTCCAGAAATCATACACTTATTTCATTGAAAAACCCATTCAAGACAAAAGGATATTGCACACATATTAGTGTAAAATCATAATGCAACTATTATAGTGGAAAAAAAGCAGCAACTGATCTTCTGAGAATCACCACAATAGATCCTTGATAAAAAAAAAATGTATAATAGTCACGTACAAACCACACAAAGTACTGAAAAAAAAAAAGGAAAAAAGGCAATTGGGCTGCCAAACACACAAAAAAAAAAAATGGCTTGTAAACCACTACATTGCTCATAATTTTTGTTTTTCCAATTTTGGTCATTGTTAGACTAGTGTTACCCAGTCAATTTTTTCTCATCTGCCAAAATCATTACGATTATGCTGATCACACCCTGATCAGAGTCAAATTCTCGGATGTGGAGACAGAAAAATAAAAACGTTGAGTAGAACTCATCCGATTATTATGGTCGTGTGCACGAGCACTCGTTTCAGTTAAAAACCTCACTTTAAATAACTGGATTACCATGCTGGAACTCATCTACCAGAGAGCAGATACCCAGAGGGTCTCTACCTTGGTAGACCTAGCAAGTCCTGGTCTTACAAGTACTGCCAATAAGGACAAAGAACCACAGTGTCATGCTTAATTTTGCCAGTGCACCAGTGTTTGTATGCCACAACTGTGTGAATAAAGCCTAACACAAACACACAGATGGCTTCTAGCAATAAGCACTCTGATTCAGTTTAGTCTGACTTGATCTCCTTCTGAATTGCGAGTACGATCTCATCGAATTTTGGAAACAAATGGAGCAGCACTGTGCACGCTCATGCTCGACCACTGCTCCATTCAAACTTTTCTCAGCAACGAGAAGGAGCAGAAGCGACTGATTTTTGCCTACAGCCAGGAACTACTCAGTGATTTTGGAAGTGACAACAGTAGCTCAGCCAAAAATCTCTCTATGACGCTTCTACATCGCAGCACAATGCAGGTGAATTGCATTCTCGCAAGGGCACCGTGACTGCAACAAGCAAGTCACACACACAAAAAAAAAAATCCAAGCGCTTCTAACTTTTCCCAACTTGCTTTTACATTCGTGGTCATTTGTAAAAATGCGACACCATTCACCTGCAGTAATCTGTGGATGTAGTAGCAGCACTATAGATCTTTGGCTGCATGGCCTGTGTCACAGCCAAAGTTGGCTAGATATCTATCT
Source organism: Ranitomeya variabilis (assembly GCF_051348905.1). Classification (NCBI taxonomy): domain Eukaryota; kingdom Metazoa; phylum Chordata; class Amphibia; order Anura; family Dendrobatidae; genus Ranitomeya; species Ranitomeya variabilis. The sequence continues at coordinate 402,517,028 of NC_135237.1, forward strand.
TCATCTTGTACACATTCCTATAGTCAATGCCTAGAGAGATTAGGAAATTAAGGGAGGTGCTGGTAGATGCCACTGATGTGTGGACAAAGTTCTGCCCACCCATGTTTGTGAAACAAGGCTATGCAGCAATCCACCATCATGGTGGGCAGTCTGGGCATCATCATTTTAGGGAAGGGGTAGATGAGTGTACAGCTTCTCGCTTCAGCCTGGAAAGCAGAGTTTGGAGAGGAAACTAACCACTTAGGCCTGTTTCACACATCAGTTATTAGCCATCAGGCATATTCCGGCGAATTTTGAAAAAAAAAAAATCATCCCATGCAAATTGTGAATAACTGATGCGAAGGATTCGTTTACCGGGCATAGAGTTTAGACAGAGAGAGAGAGAGATCCGGAAAAAAACGGATGAAATGTGTGGCCATCAGGAGCAATCTGGCGCTAATACAACTCTGAGAAAAAAACAAATCCGGTGGGAAAAAAAGCAGGTATAAAATAGTAATTTCTTCACAACCTTACAGGAAGTGGCCATTTCATTGCACGTCTCATGGAGGCAGCACTGGAACAAGATGCGTCTCATTCATTAGGTGAGCGCCACTTCATGAATTATGTGCATCTTAAATGCACCTCCGCCAGCAATGTTACGCCACTCAGTTTGAGGAATTTTCCAGGCATGGCCAAACCCTGTCCCAGTTCTGCCCATTTTGGAGGAACAGGCAAGGAAGGGCGTAAAAACATCAAAAAGCATAAATACTTAATGACATTTAAAAAGATGTTAACAGCAGAATTCTGGAGGAAACACTTTCATGAAGCAGGCCCAAAGTATCAACCTCATTATGGGCTTGTACCACCAGCAATCCAGACATTAACTGCCCCACAACACCTCCTTCTGCGAGCCTGGATGACGAGAACACAAGAGTAAGGCTACTTTCACACTAGCGTCGTGCACTGCACGTCGCAATGCGTCGTTGTGGAGAAAAAACGCATCCTGCAAAGTTGCCCGCAGGATGCGTTTTTTCTCCATAGACTTTTATTAGCGACGCATTGCGACGCAGTGCCACACGTCGCAACCGTTGTGCGACGGTTGCGCCGTGTTTTGGCACACCGCCGGCACAAAAAAAGTTACATGTAACTTTGTGTCGGGACCGCCATTTTCGACCGCGCATGCGCGGCCGAAACTCCGCCCCCTCCTCCCCGTACCTTGCAATGGGGCAGCGGAAGAATCTTAAACTGCTTCCGCTGCCCACGTCGGGCATTTTTGTCACCGTATGCGTCGGTACGTCGGGCCGACGCAGCGCGACGGCCCCGTACCAACGCTAGTGTGAAAGCAGCCTCTTTCACACTTCCGTCTTTGTAGTCCCGTCGAGATACATCGTTTTTTGAGAAAACAGGATCCTGCATTTTCTCATAGACTTGTATTAGCGACGTATTGCCACACGTTTCATCCCTCCTGCACTGGATCCTGCAGGATTTGACGGCCTATCTTATCCAAAAAACGTTTCATGAAACGTTTTTTGTCTGCAGTGGAAAAACGTTCTCTGACGCCTCCTGCGGCATACGTCATTCCTCAGAATGGGAGCCTATGGACACTGGATCCTGCGCACACTGTGAAACGCAGGAATCCAGGGACTGATGCAGTTTTTACTTCTGAGCATGTCTGGAAGCATATTCCAACCCGGGGAAAAGTCTCGCTCTCTCTCTCGTCCCGGAAATGTCTCCATTGAAAATCAGGCAACAACGTCCGTCAAAACACTGGATGCGTTACACACGTTTTTCACTATTTGCACGACGTCCGTTGATACGTCAAAACAACGCATTACGACGCCCGCCAGCAGACGGAAGTGTGAAAGAGGCCTTAGATGTGCCCAATACATTTAGACTGCGTCTCTGAATCAATGTGGGGCATCTTTAAACTGTCGTGCACCGCCGCAAAAAATTGTCCTCCAGTTAGGGACCAAAGCACAGCACTGCTGTAATTGCCGCCACTGTTTTGGTGAAAATTATGATTACTATCTCAGCTGTTCTTAGCCATGCATCCTATTGGCAAAGTTCCACGCAGTTTCCAAAAACTCCTATAAAAAATTTTTTTAGAAATGCTATTTTTTTTAATCCATTTTTCAAAATCCATTAAAATGACAAATAAGGTGGGGAAAAAAAAAACTTAACCAAAAAGGATGCTTGCATGTCTGTATGAGCGTGCAAACCTGACAAAGTGAAATACTCAATATCCTGCAGTTATGGCTGACAAAGCTAAATCCTACATTATTTTACTTACCGTAGATGTATTCACTGAAAGCATATCATTTGGGTATGTGTCTCCTTTCAACACTCTGACCCATAGAATAAAATGTATATAGTCACACGTGTTAAAATCAGGCCACGTTCACACAATCAGTATTCGCTCAGTATTTTACCTCAGTATTTGTAAGCCAAAACCAGGAGTGGGTGATAAATACAGAAGTGGTGACGTGTTTCTGTTAGGCCGGGGTCACACTTGAATGTGTAATGCGAGGAACTCGCGCATCAATGCCCGACACAGCCGCCGGCACTCAGGACCAGAGCGCTCAACTGCATAGAAATACATGCAGCCGCCCACTCCAGTCCCGAATGCCAGCGGCTGTGCCGGGAATTGATGCAAGAGACTCATGCGAGTATCTCACATTGTACACGCAAGTGTGACCCCGGCCTTATACTTTTCCTCTGATTGTTCCTCTCCTGGTTTTGGCTTACAAATACTCAGGTAAAATACTGACCAAATAATTAATGTGTGAACGTGGCCTGAGAGTGAGATCTGTGTGACTTTGAATAGGTCCTATTCTGATCCAATTTGCAGGTCAGACTCGGCCATTAAAGTCTAAGGGAATCTGTAAGGCACAGATGCAAAACATAAGGTTTCCAATTTGCTTCCATTTTGCATTTGTGCCTAACAGATATTTTGCAAAATTTTAATAAAAATGTGACTTTCACGGGGGTTTTTACAGATCTGGAAGCAAACACACTTTCAGTGAAAAAAAAAAAAACAATCTATTAGGATCCAAAAAATAAAAAAAAAAATAAAAAAAATCAGTCCGATTCTCTCGGATGGCAACACATGGTTGTACGTATCTAGCCTTAGGCTGGATTCAGAGAGCCATATTAAAACTCTGGCCTGTCATGTCTGCAGATTGTGGACGTGACGGACTCCATGTGCCATCCGCATGTTAGACAACTGCTAGAGCTGCCTGTTATTGACATGCACTAGTCTAGTCCATAAATCTACGACAGACAGAAACATCATATTTTACTGTGGATTGCAATTAAAATCATTTTCTCACATTATACCTGAGTGCCAAGTTCTTCATATAATGGACTACAGATTGGGCCTCCACTTGTGCACCTTCATTCAGGAGTCCCTTGTTCTACTCTACATGCAGGTACCCTGACTGCAGACTTGTGAATCCTCACAGCGCGCACAGTGCACACTGTTAGGATTCTGCCATGCCAGTAGCAGGTGGGTGCATGACCGCAAGTATGCCATTTTAATATATGCAGTCACATGCCAAGTAGACATGTGCGGCCTCATTCAAAAACAGTGAAGGGAGCAAGGCCGGACACACCTAGTCACGTGACCGAAGTATGCAAACCACATACATGCAATAATATGACTGCCTGCTCCCGGCGACGGAACCACAGAATCCTGACAGCATGCACTCTGCGCACTGTGAGGATTAACAAGTCTGCAGTCAAATAGAGCGACTGCAGACTTGAACCCCAAGTCTGGACAACCCTTTTAACACGAATAGGATGTTAAATAGAAAGAGTTATGACTCAAGATGTAGCTACACAAAAATTATATTTTTCAATAACAGTATGGAGAATAATGTATTCTTATTTGGTACCATATTTCCACTAAACTGTAGGATACAGTTAAAGGGATCACCTGGTCTTATGATATTAAAGACCTCACCATAGATACTACTCTCCCCACCAAATAGCCGTTTGCAGCTCCCACTGCAGCGTGAGGTAAAGGCCGGGGTCACACTTGCAAGTGCAATGTGAAAAACTCAGTCGAGTCTCTCGCCTCAATACCCGGCACTGCCGCCGGCACTCAGGACCGGAGCGTTCAGCTGTATAGAAATACATGCAGCCACACACTCCGGTCCCAAGTTGCGGCAGCAGTGCCGAGTATTGATACGAGAGACTCACGCGAGTTTCTTACATTGCACTCGCAAGTCTGACACCAGCCAAACTGTGTACACAGGCAGAACAGCACAGCTCTGTACACTATGGAGCAGATGTTCTCAACTGCTGAAGCTCAGTTACTACTGAAGTGAATGGGTTCCGTGTTGCAGTACCAATAATCGCCACTAGACAGTGTACAGAGCAGTCCTCATACACCGTATACATTCCGCCACAGCAGGAGCTGCAAATAGCTGATTGATGGGAGTCGGAGCAAAATCAATTAAAGTGGTTGTCCACTACTCAGACAAGCCTTCTCATTCCTCACATTTGCCCTTCTTAAAATAAAAACACCTATACTCACCTCTCGTGCCGATGTCATTTTCGCAGTGTCAGAATTCTCCCGGGGCTCAAGTGAGGTTGTTGTGAGGGTTACTTATCCTTTCGCTGGCGTCACTGTCCCCGTCTTTGGTTGTATCTAACATTAACAGGAAGTAACAGGAAGTCAGAGGGCAGTCGCACCTGTGACTTCCTGTTGATGTTAGAAACGTCTGAAGGCAGGGACAGGGACATTGGGAGCAGGGACAATGGGAGCAGGGACATTGGGGGGCAGGGACATTGGGGGGCAGGGCTCCTGTGACATCACAACCTCACTTGAGCCCCAGGAATTCTGACACAGCTGGAACGATGCCAGCACGGGAGGGCAGTATAAGTATTTTTATTTTGACAGGGGCAAACACTCAGATTGAGAAGGGGCAGTCCTCGTAGTGAGAAAACCTCTAAGGATTTTCCAGTAAAATAGTCATTGCATGTGGACAGATCCTATATGCGTCTTTCCGCTGTCACAGAAATATGACCTTTTATTCTTTAGATTCCAGTTAGGACATTTTGTTCCATTTTGGGAACAGAAACAGAACAAGCAATCAGTTACAGAAACAAAAGCAGAGGGGCCACAATGATTATTATGGGGTACATTTTTTTAGTCAGAACTTTTTTCTACCTTTCTAAAAATTAACAAATAATCAATGGGGCCGCTCTGCTTGTTTGCACACCCGATGTGACGGACCACTTATTCTATTTGTAGGAAAGTCCGAGGGGTTATCTGAACAGTCCCTAAGAAATGGAGGAAAATAAAGAAACCGTTAGAACTGGCGGTGAGGTGTAACGTGACAGGTCCGGGCCACCATTAGCCGCCCGCCAGGACCACAGAGAGCTCGGCCTTTCTCTTAAGACAGATTATACGCCTGAATAGTCAAAGTGAAGTAGCAAAGCACAAGGACACATCCCCGAGGATCACATTACTACAGATTTATCAATTACACACTCACCTTCCCCGAGGGAGACCCAGGCAACCAACACTGAGACACACAGATGTAGCAGAGCTAAACCGGCGCAGGCTCCTGGATATAGCGCACTTAGAATAATGCAGCAGGTTAACCCACAAAGGCCCAGGAAGGGGCTGCTACAGCAAACATAGAGTGGTGGGAAAGAACAAGGCGAGCTGCGATAACGGAGTAACAACGCCAAAATATTCTGTAGGGTGAATGCTAGAAACACAAGCAGCCAGGACTGCGATGGTTAAACCACTGCCGCCTTTTCATCTCCAATCCTGCCATTGCTGCCCATGACCCACCACCCCCTCCACTGCTGCTTGGGTGGGGTACCAGCCGTAATGCACATAGAGTAGTAGGGATGAGCCCACCCCTGAGGACTGTGGGCCTGCTACAGAGGGGCCCCGGGGTCTTACCCAGCAGCAGCAGCCGGTGTGTCTGCTTGTACTCCCTCTTCTGCTCCTTCAGCACCCGGTCTATGCTCTTGCTGACTTTCTTGGCCTCCTTCTCGGCCTCCTTCTCCTCCAGCCGGAGCTTGTCCCATCCCTTCGGCAGAGGAGGAGGATGCTGCTGCTGCTGCTGAGGCTGCTGCACTCGGACCTGCCGGTGCTCTCTGCCGTCGCCGTTCTGGAGCAGGAGCAGCAGCTGCCCGTCCGCACTGTCCCCCCGGCCAGGCTTGCACGGCTGCCCATCCCTGGGCTGGCTCTGCTCTCCATGATGCCGCAGGTCCCCGGCTCTGAGCGGCGCGGACAGCTCCGGGGGCGGCTCGCTGTCCGAGCTGGTGGCTGCATTGGAGATGGAGCCGCTGGGATCCCCGAAGAGCCGCGGCCGGAGGCTGTAGCACAGCCCCATGGCTCCGGCGAGCTACACGTGCGGGGCTGCGCCGATCAGTAGCAGCAGATCGCCTGCAGCTATCGGTAATGTGCAGGAGGCGTAGAGCGGAGGACGCAGCCCCTCGGTGACACCGAGAAGATGACAGCACAGGAGCGGAGATTAGCTCTTCAGCATCCCGCCGGGAATCCCCACAGCGGCGTGATCCGGCGACACTGATCCGACGGTCCGCTCACATTCCCAGCGTGCCATCTCGCATCTTCCCCCGTCGGGCAGAGCAGCCACTCATGCACGCACACACAGCGCCCGCCGGAGGTCACCTGACACTTCGCTCCAGCGCGGTCCTAGCCGGTCCACTCTACCGTAATGACACACGTGTGCGCGGCGCGTTAGGACAGAGCCGGGTGAAGAGCCGCAGGTGTGCGCCGCTTTACCATGGAATACGCTGATTTTTACCACGCTCGCTCTTTTCCATCATGTGCGCTCACATTTTACTACTAGGTGACGAGATGGAGAAGTGACACTGACTGGCGGGGGAAGGATTGCTACATGGATGGTCATGTGACAGGCACAGACAGGCAGCCCCCTCTGAGCTTCTTAAAGGGAATCAGTCAGCCCAACCTGACAGTATAAACTAACCACAAAAGCGTAGTCCCAATAGAAATGGCGCTTCTAATTGCTGCCTCCATCCTACAGAATCTGAAGTTTAATCAGATACGCTAATGAGGCTCCAGGTGCCCCCTAGGCGTGGCCAGAGGGCTCAGTGCACTGCTCCTCCCAGCAGCATGTCCCCGCCTCCATCCCCGGTGACTGACAGCGCTCCCCCACCTCTGCAGCCAGGCTTCCATTATAGGGTTTGCATTGTTCCCTTCCTTTCTTCCCAGAGCCATACCGTTCTCATTCTGCTTCCTTAACCATGGGAGAGCTTTGTTTTCTGTCTTCCTTGCAGGGTGACTTGTAGTTTGGAATGACGCCATCCATTATTTAATATAATGTATTGAAAAACGAGAAACAAATTCCAAGTGCGGTGATAATAATGCACTTCCGCCATAGGTTTTTTAGGTTTTGTCTTTTCAGTGATCAATCGTCAGGTTATAACGTTTTCATTATGGGTCCGGGAGAGAATAAAATGTAAATGGGCATGGCGGTGCGGTGTGATAAGAGTATAGTCAGGGTGGCTACTTTTACTTTTTTTCTGGTCAGACACATTAAAAAAACAATAATAATTAAGCGATCCATGTCTACAGCCCATAATTCAGATATGACCAGGGTCGGACCCCCAGGGGAAATTGACTCTGGGGGCCCACCCTAGAGCTATATGCAAATACCTGTTAGCCATTATTCCTGTTTATAGTGGAGCATTGACTGTGCACATACAGTATTACTGGATAACTGGGATGTACAATTACGGTAGCTTACATTAAAGGGCTTCTTTGGTTAAAACAAGTTATCACCGATCCATGGGCTCTACAGGATACGTGGTCGCTTAGAAACTGCACGGATCTGAAGAATGGGTAAGTTTTATCCCCGATAGGACACTTATCCCCATTTTGAAATGCAGCGGGAAGTGGGATGTCTAACTGGGGCTCCATTCATTCTTTTTGGGGCTTCCAGAAAAAAAAGGAGCAGCGCAGGCAGCCACTGAGTGAATGAATGGATCAGTGGTCAAGTCGCACATGACGTTCCAGTCTAATGGGGATAAAAGATTCACATTGTGAAGATTGGGTCCAAGCAGTCAGACCCCCCACCACCACCACCAATCAATATGTGATCACTTATCCTGTGGAGAGGTGACTTCTTTTCACAGGAGAACCCCTGTAAGTGCATCTCTGCAGTTGTGTTCCAAGTGTTTAATCTCTAATAGAAATAAAGAATCTTCTCCTAATTAGTATCAGAGAGAATAAATGACCGCCATACACACCACAGTCCACTATAACAACACTAATAAGATCACATACTAGGAAAAAATACCACCACACCATGAACAGACCACATAGTGACCGAATAATACCACATACAAAAAACACGCCACACCATGACCAGACCACATATTACCACCACGTAGTGACAGAATAATACCACATGCTAGGAACAAACACATGACACCATGAACTAATAGTGAACTAATAATGCCACATATTACCAGCATATAGCAACCAAATAATACCACATACAAGGAGAAATACCGCCACACCATAACTATTTTACATATTCCACCACATAGTGACTGAAAAATACAACATACAAGGGACAAATACAACCACACCATTAACAGACCACAAATTACCACCACATAGTGGCCGAATACCTTCACATACAAGGGACAAATACTGCCAAACTGTGACCAGACCACAAAATACCACCACATAGTGACAAAATAATACCACATACAGGGGATAAATACTGCCACACCATGACCAGACCACAAATTACCACCACATAGTGACTGAATACTACAATACTGATCATGAATACAAACCACAATACTAACAACACTGTTATTACCGCTAGTGACATACACAAGAGCTATATATATATAGTGTCAGTGTACAGGTAATATAGTTATCACCAGTGACATTATACAAAGGAGCTCTGGATATAGTGTAAAGTGTATAGGTAATACAGTTATCACCAGTGATATTACACACAGGAGCTCAGAATATAATGTATAGTGTTCAGGTAATACAGTGATCATCTGTGACATTATACACCGGAGGTCTGTATATAGTGTCTGTGTATAGGTAATACAGTGATCACCGGTGACATTATAAACAGGAGCTCTGTACGTAGTGTCAGTGTACAGGTAATACAGTGATCACCAGTGACATTACACACAGGAGCTCTGAATATAGTGTATAGTGTTCAGCTAGTACAGTGATCATCTGTGACATTATACACCGGAGCTCTGTATATAGTGTCAGTGTACAGGTAATACAGTGATCACCGGTAACATTATAAACAGGAGCTCTGTACCTAATGTCAGTGTACAGATAATGCAGTGATCACTAGTAACATTATTCACAGGAGCTCTATAGTGTCAGTGTACAGGTAATACAGGGATCACCAGTGACATTATACACACAGGCTCTGTATATAGTGTAAAAGTAATACAGTGATCACCAGTGACATTATACACAGGAATTCTGTACACTGTATATAGTGTATACTGTGCACATACATGTAATACACTGACACACCAGTGACATCTGTTGTTGATGTCCTTGACTTTTCTTCTTCATCCAGTACAGACCACCATCAATTCTCCCAGTCTTCTAGGACTCCATATGTGGCTCCACCCCTATGGGAGTGGAGTCGCGTCCATATTCATTACTGTAATGAGCGGTACCATGTGACCGCTCAACGCTGGAAGAAACTGTCAGCGCCCGGAGACCATCGTAGATGCAGGGACCACGCCAGGAGCAGGTGAGTATGTGACAGCCGCCGTTCCCCCTCCTCCGCCGACCCCCCTGGGACAACGACTGGTGTATAAGACGAGAGGGGCACTTTCAGCCTAAAAAAAATGGGCTGAAAATCTCGGCTTATACTCAAGTATATACTGTATGTCTTCCCCAGTCTGGTGTTTCCTGGTTGGGCCCAGTCCTTTTGCTTGCCCTTATTCACACTGAGGTCAACATTGACACATGGTAAGGTTTTAATATTAGGCAGTGTATGACTGTCCAGATCAGAGTTACCTTGACGCGGTGGGATGGCTTTTGTGCTATTTTTTGATCAAAAAACAGTATTACTAAAAACTGTGCTATTTAAATGCACTTTTGCTTTTTTACTTAGTTACATCAGGGTTTTTGCTTACTTTTTCTCTTGTAGGTTTTAATGTTTTGTGGCCAATGTGAACATGTGTTTAACTGTTGCATGTGTACCAACTAAAGTTGAGCTCAACTTTTGTGGTTTTTTTTACACTGTATATAGTGTATACTGTGCACGTACATGTAATACACTGACACACCAGTGACATCTGTTCTTGAAGTCCTTCTTCTTGACTTTTCTTCTTCATCCAGTACAGACCGCCTTCACTTCTTCCAGTCTTCCAGGACTCATCTCTGGGAAAAATAGCACACAGTCATCAATAGCCGATCGCTTCCAGAGCTCATTCTCCACTTTTTCCCTGATCTCTACACTACGTCGAATAAAGAAAAAAGCAACGTAGTGCCACCCTGCACAGTAACAGGACCTCCCTTTTGTTCCCTCCATGGAAAACGGTTTCCTAAAAGGTAAATTATTTTACAGTAGTAATAATGTCCCTAATTGGACCCTAAAGAAATTATGTTCCCCACTTGTCACCATAAACTAATATAGCATGTTCCTCATTCTGGCCCCTAAACAGTAATTAAGTCCCTCATCCTGGCCCCCTTTATTAAATAATCTCACCCAGCTTAGCACCCTTTATCTTATAACTAGCTGTACTACCCGGCTTCGCCCGGGGTAATAACTGCTGTTAGCAAAATAGAATGTGTTAACAAAAATTTATTCTGCACAAAAAAAACACAAAACAAATAGATAGAAATGTAATTATTAAAAGGCAAAAACTAAGCTAATAGAAGCATTTTACAACATATATTTCAACACCAGAGATATTCCACGCAGATTTAACTAAATTGGCCAAGTAATGTGAAGTAATCTTCTACTACTTATTCGAGAGCCTTTTGATAAACGACATTCTTAGTTTTTCCTTCAGGTGCAAAGACAAACAGATTTTTGGCTGTTCCAACTCTTGAACAGGCCACATAAAGTTGACCATGAGAAAAGCATGGAGATTGTAAATCTAAGCTAGCTGAAGAGCCCGGCGTTGCCTGGGCATAGTAAATATCTGTGCTTAGTTATAGCACCTCACTTCTCTTATTTTCCCATCACGCCTCTCATTTTCCCCATCACATCTTTAATTTTCCCCATCACATCTCTCATTTTCTCCCTCACACCTCTCATTTTCCCCCTCACTCCTCTTATTTTCCCCCTCACTCCTCTCATTCCCCCCTAACACTTGTCATTTCGACCTCACATCTGTCATTTTCCGATCACTCCATTATTTTCCCTCAGTCCTCTCATTTTGCACTCACACCTTTTCATTTTCACCTCACACCTCTCATTTTCACCTCAGTATATACATGTTTGTCATCTCCCTTATATATAGTATACACCTGTATGTCATCTCCTGTATATAGTATATACCTGTATGTCATCTCCCCTGTATATAGTATATACCTGCTGTGTGTCATCTCCCCTGTATATAGTATATACCTGTATGTCATCTCCTCCTATATATAGTATATACCTGTATGTAATCTCCTCCTGTATATAGTATATACCTGTATGTCATCTCCTCCTATATATAGTATATACCTGTATGTAATCTCCTCCAGTATATAGTATATACCTGTGTGTCATCTCACCTATATATAGTATATATCTGTGTGTCATCTCCTCCTGTATATAGTATATACCTGTATGTCATCTCCTCCTATACATAGCATATACCTGTATGTCATCTCCTCCTGTATATACTATATACCTGTAGGTAATCTGCTCCTGTATATAGTATATACCTGTGTGTCATCTCCTTCTGTATATAGTATATACCTGTATGTCATCTCCTGCTGTATGTAGTATGTACCTGTATGTCATCTCCTCCTCTATATAGTATATACCTGTGTGTCATCTCTCCTGTATATAGTATATATCTGTGTGTCATCTCCTCCTGCATATAGTATATACCTGTGTGTCATCTCCCCTGTAAATAGTATATACCTGTGTGTCATCTCCTCCTGTATATAGTATATATCTGTATGTCATCTCCTCCTGTATTAGACCTCGTTCACATGTTATTTGGTCAGTATTTTTACCTCAGTATTTGTAAGCTAAATTGGCAGCCTGATAAATCCCCAGCCAACAGTAAGCCCACCCCTTGGCAGTATATATTAGCTCACACATACACATAATAGACTGGTCATGTGACTGACAGCTGCCGGATTCCTATATGGTACATTTGTTGCTCTTGTAGTTTTCAGCTTATTAATCAGATTTTTATTTTTGAAGGATAATACCAGACTTGTGTGTGTTTTAGGGCAAGTTTCGTGTGTCAAGTTGTGTGTGTTGAGTTGCGTGTGGCGACATGCATGTAGCGACTTTTGTGAGATGAGTTTTGTGTGGCGACATGCGTGTAGCAACTTTTTGTGTGTCGAGTTGCATGTGACAGGTTAGTGTAGCAAGTTGTGTGCAGCAAATTTTGCGCATGGCGAGTTTTGCGCGTGGCGAGTTTTATGTGTGGTGCCTTTTGAGTATGTTTTGTGTGAGGCAACTTTTGCATGTGTTGCAACTTTTGTGCATGTGGCAATTTTTCCGCGTGTGCAAGTTTTGCGTGTGGCGAGTTTTCCATGAGGTGAGTTTTGCACGTGTGGCGAGTTTTGCATGTGGAGAGTTTTGCGTGTGGCGAGTTTTGAGCGGCGACTTTTGTGTTTCAACTTTTATGTGGCGAGGTTGGTGTATGTGTGGTGAAATGTGCGCTGAGGGTGGTATATGTGTTTGAGCACGTGGTAGTGTGTGGCGCATTTTGTGTGTGTGTTCATATCCCCGTGGTGGTGTGGTGATTATCCCATGTCGGGGCCCCACCTTAGCAACTGTACAGTATATACTCTTATACTCTTTGGCGCCATCGCTCTCATTCTTTAAGTCCCCCTTGTTCACATCTGGCAGCTGTTAATTTGCCTCCAACACTTTTCCTTTCATTTTTTCCCCATTATGTAGATAGGGGGAAAATTGTTTGGTGAATTGGAAAGCGCGGGGTTAAAATTTCACCTCACAACATAGCTTTGACGCTCTCAGGGTCCAGACGTGTGACTGTGCAAAATTTTGTGCCTGTAGCTGCGACGCCTCCAACACTTTTCCTTTCACTTTTTCCCCATTATGTAGATAGGGGCAAAATTGTTTGGTGAATTGGAAAGCGCGGGGTTAAAATTTCACCTCACAACATAGCCTATGACGCTCTCGGGGTCCAGACGTGTGACTGTGCAAAATTTTGTGGCTGTAGCTGCGACGGTTCAGATGCCAATCCCGGACATACATACACACACACACACACACACACACACATACACACATTCAGCTTTATATATTAGATATGCCCCAACCTGGCCCACTATGTCCCTTGTCCAGCCTGGCCCCCAGATATCCATCCTGCCCCTCCCCAACTATCAATACTAGCCCCCATATGTCCCTTGTCCTGCCCCCCTATATATCCATTGTGGTCCCTTGTTCTGCCCCCCTCCCCCCCCATAAATACATCCTGGCTTCCCCATATATCCATCCTGGCCCCCCCATATGTCCATCCTGGCCTCTCCATATATCCATCCTGGCTCCCCCACATATACATCTTGGCCCATCCATATCCATCCTGGCTCCCCCATATATCCATCCTGGTTCCCCCATATATCCATCCTGCCCCCTCCATATATCCATACTGGTATCTCCATATATCCATCCTGGCTCTCTCCATATATCCATCCTGACCCCCCCATAAATCCATCCTAGCCCCCCCATATATCCATCGTGGTCCCTTGTCCTGGCCCCTCTATATATCCATACTGGCCCCATTATATACCCATCCTGGCCCCCCATATATCCATCCTGGCTCCCCAATATATCCATCCTGACTCCCCTGATATTCATCCTAGCTCCCCATATATCCATCTAGGCCCCCATATGCCCATCCTGGCTCCCCATATATATGTAACCTGTCTGGCTATGCTCTCTATCCTGGCCCCCCATATATCCATCTTGTCCCCCCATATTCATGCATCCTGGCTTCACCATATATCCATCGTGGCCCCCCATATATACAGTGCCTTGAGAAAGTATTCGGCTCCCTGGAACTTTTCAACCTTTCCCCAGATATCATGCTTCAAACATAAAGATACCAAATGTAAATTTTTGGTGAAGAATCAACAACAAGTGGAACACAATTGTGAAGTTGAATGAAATTCATTGCTTATTTTAAATTTTTGTTTAAATTCATAAACTGAAAAGTGGGGCGTGCAATATTATTCGGCCCCTTTAACTTAATACTTTCTTTTGCTGCGATTACAGCTGCAAGTCGCTTTAGGTATGTCTCTATCAGTTTTGTACATCGAGAGACTGAAATTCTTGCCCATTCTTCCTTGGCAAACAGCTCGAGCTCAGTGAGGTTTGGTGGAGATCGTTTGTGAACAGCAGTTTTCAGCTCTTTCCACAGATTCTCGATTGGATTGAGGTCTGGACTTTGACTTAGCCATTCTAACACCTGGATACGTTTATTTGTGAACCATTCCATTGTAGATTTTGCTTTATGATTTGGATCATTGTCTTGTTGGAAGATAAATCTCCGTCCCAGTCTCAGGTCTTTTGCAGACTCCAACAGGTTTTCTTCAAGAATGGTCCTGTATTTGGCTCCATCCATCTTCCCATCAATTTTAACCATCTTCCCTGTCCCTGCTGAAGAAAAGCAGGCCCAAACCATCATGCTGCCGCCACCATGTTTGACAGTGGGGCTGGTGTGTTCAGGGTGATGAGCTGTGTTGCCTTTACGCCAAACATATAGTTTGGCATTGTTGCCAAAAAGTTTGATTTTGGTTTCATCTGACCAGAGCACCTTCTTCCACATGTTTGGTGTGTCTCCCAGGTGGCTTGTTGCAAACTTTAAATTACACTTTTTATGAATATCTTTGAGAAATGGCTTTCTTCTTGCCACTCTTCCATAAAGGCCAGATTTGTGCAGTGTACGACTGATTGTTGTCCTATGGGCAGACTGTCCCACCTCAGCTGTAGATCTCTGCAGTTCATCCAGAGTGATCATGGGCCTCTTGGCTGCATCTCTGATCAGTCTTCTCCTTTTTTGAGATGAAAGTTTAGAGGGACGGCCGGGTCTTGGTAGATTTGCAGTGGTATGATACTCCTTCCATTTCAATATAATCGCTTGCACAGTGCTCCTTGGGATGTTTAAAGTTTTGGAAATCATTTTGTATTCAAATCCGGCTTTAAACTTCTCCACAACAGTATCACGGACCTGCCTGTGATGTTCCTTGGTCTTCATTATGCTCTCTGTGCTTCAAACAGAGCCCTGAGACTATCACAGAGCAGGTGCATTTATACGGAGACATGATTACACACAGGTGGATTATATTTATCATCATTAGTCATCATTAGGCAGAGGTCCACAATGAACTTCTGGAGTGAGTTTGCTGCACTGAAAGTAAAGGGGCCGAATAATATTGCACACCCCACTTTTCAGTTTTTGAATTTCCCCCCAAATTTAAAATAAACAATACATTTCGTTCAACTTCACAATTGTGTTCCACTATAGCATCATATATCCTTCCCACCGTACTAGTTCCAATCAATCCACGATTGCCATATCTTGTGGAAAAGATCCAACTTGTTTCTCTTGGTGTAAATACTTTTTTTCAGTAGAAGTATATAATCCGTCTGTGTAATAACGTCTCTCCTAGTCGGAGGTTCCTCTCTAATCCAAAATTTAGCAATGAGCTTTCTAGCAATGAATAACAATCTTGCAATTACTATTTTGGTCGTATTATCCGTTGTTATTTCTTCCACGTATCCCAATATACATACCAATGGATTTCTAGGGACAATGCACCCATACACCAATTCAATACGATTCAATACTACTATCCAGAAGGAAGACAATCTTGGACAATGCCACAACATATGCAATATACCCGCCTGAGACTGTGAACACCTTGGGCATTCAGAATTAGGCCTCAATCCAGCTTTGAATAACCTTTCAGGGGGTCTATATGCCCTGTGAATTACAAATAACTGCGATAACCTCCCAGGTTCACTCATAGAGATCACGTATTCTAAAATCGATTCCCATCTATCATCATCAATCTCTCCCAATTCAGCTTCCCATTTCCCTCTAGCCTTAATAGGATGTTTACTGAGAAAAGCAAATAGAAGATCTCCGTATACCTCCGATATCGCCTCTCACGTACCTCTATTCTTAAGGATAAAATCCAACATAAGATCTACTTGCATCACTATGGGTCTCCTTCTACTTTGTGCCTGATATGCGTGATGAATCCGGTTATATTCATACAGCTCTAAACTCGATAACTGGAATTCTTCCTGTAACGCCTCAAACGATTTAAGACTGCCCTGGCTGACTAGCTTACCTATCAGTCTAATACCTGCCTCTTTCCAAGACTGAAAACCTTTCATTTGCCTAAATTCCTGCAAATATATTTTGTCACATATAGGTGAATACCTGGTAAAACCATTCACACCCTTGATCTGCTTCACTTTTTCCCAAACCTTGTGGATTAGATTAATAGTGCAGTACTGAGATCCCACCTTGATGAAATGCCCTCCCTCCAAACTTTCACTCAATGACACCGTCTTTAGTAAGTACCTTAAGCTATTGGGCGTTTGCCCCCTCCCTGTCTCCTCCTCCAAGTCTTTAAGATGTTGGCACTGTGCCGATAAAAAATATAACCAAGGATTAGGGAGCGCCAAACCACCCTCCGTTTTGGGCCTCTGTAGTATTTCCTGTTTGAACCTATATTAGTTTACCGAACAGAGATTTAATCCTACGAAACCTACACTGCGGGATCCAGATAGGAGAATTATGCAGCACATAGAGTAGTTGTGGCATCACAATCATCTTTAAAAGATTCACCCTACCAACTACCGACAGGTATAATTTATTCCACGCCAAAATTTTTGTACGTATTTTTTGCAATAGCGGGCTTAAATTTAGTTCCTCAAAACTTGTTAGAGGAAGGGCAATATGAATCCCTAAGTATTTACATTTTTTAACCACTTTCAATTTTGTAGAAATTTCCACCTCCCCACTACCTTCATTATCCCCGTCTAAAGGCAAAACACATGATTTGTCCCAATTAATCGTAAGTCCCGAAAACAGCCCAAATTCCTCAATTAGAGCCACCACATTTCTCAGGGTCACCTCCGAATCTTCCAAGAAAAGCAAAATATCATCAGCATATAAGGCCACTTTCTCCTCCTTCATCCCATAAACAAAGCCGTTTACCTCTTGTGCTCCTCTTATTTTAGTAACCAAAGGTTCCACAGCTAAAGCGAAAAGCAACGGGGACAGCGGACACCCCTTTCTCGTACCTCTAAATAGTGAGAAGCTCTCTAAAAATTTGTTATTTACTCTGATTTTTGCCTTTGGAGCGGAGTATAGCAACCTCATCCAAGCAATATATTTGTTATGGGGTGTATTATACTAAACAAGCAAAATGCTGCATATTCATCGAGTGATTGGATTGTTTATGCTGGAACAGAAATCATTGTTCTCAGCAGCACATCGCCAGTGTAAACTGTAGATATGCTGCTGATAACATGATACTGTATGAGGACAGATTGATCTAATAGTGATTGTTCTGTTCCCATCATTGTTTCTCAGTTGGTGTAAAGAGGTCGGGAAACAAGTGTCGAACGACTTCAATATTATCAATCGCACTCGTTTAGCGGCCTGAACTCAGCGCATGTAAATACAACAGAAATGCTTTTGTGTGATGTGCAATATGTTAGCATTTGGGGCCCCATTTTAAACTTTTGCCTAGGGCCCCACTTTGCCTAAAACCGGCCCTGATCCTGGCTCTCCCATATAACCATCCTGGCTCCTCAATATATCCATCTTGCCCACCCCGAGATATCCAACCTGCCCCCCAGATATCTTTCCTGCCCCCCCCCAGATATCCATCCTGGCTCCCCCAGATATCCATCCTGGCTCACCATATATCCATCTTGGCCCCCATATACAGTGGGGCAAAAAAGTATTTATTCAGTCAGCAATAGTGCAAGCTCCACCACTTAAAAAGATGAGAGGCGTCTGTAATTTACATCATAGGTAGACCTCAACTATGGGAGACAAACTGTGAAAAAAAAATCCAGAAAATCACATTGTCTGTTTTTTTATCATTTTATTTGCATATTATGGTGGAAAATAAGTATTTGGTCAGAAACAAACAATCAAGATTTCTGGCTCTCACAGACCTGTAACTTCTTCTTTAAGAGTCTCCTCTTTCCTCCACTCATTACCTGTAGTAATGGCACCTGTTTAAACTTGTTATCAGTATAAAAAGACACCTGTGCACACCCTCAAACAGTCTGACTCCAAACTCCACTATGGTAAAGACCAAAGAGCTGTCAAAGGACACCAGAAACAAAATTGTAGCCCTGCACCAGGCTGGGAAGACTGAATCTGCAATAGCCAACCAGCTTGGAGTGAAGAAATCAACAGTGGGAGCAATAATTAGAAAATGGAAGACATTCAAGACCACTGATAATCTCCCTCGATCTGGGGCTCCACGCAAAATCCCACCCCGTGGGGTCAGAATGATCACAAGAACGGTGAGCAAAAATCCCAGAACCACGCGGGGGGACTTAGTGAAAGAACTGCAGAGAGCTGGGACCAATGTAACAAGGCCTACCATAAGTAACACACTACGCCACCATGGACTCAGATCCTGCAGTGCCAGACATGTCCCACTGCTTAAGCCAGTACATGTCCGGGCCCATCTGAAGTTTGCTAGAGAGCATTTGGATGATCCAGAGGAGTTTTGGGACAATGTCCTATGGTCTGATGAAACCAAACTGGAACTGTTTGGTAGAAACACAACTTGTCGTGTTTGGAGGAAAAAGAATACTGAGTTGCATCCATCAAACACCATACCTACTGTAAAGTATGGTGGTGGAAACATCATGCTTCGGGGCTGTTTCTCTGCAAAGGGGCCAGGACGACTGATCCGGGTACATGAAAGAATGAATGGGGCCATGTATCGTGAGATTTTGAGTGCAAACCTCCTTCCATCAGCAAGGGCATTGAAGATGAAATGTGGCTGGGTCTTTCAACATGACAATGATCCAAAGCACACCGCCAGGGCAATGAAGGAGTGGCTTCGTAAGAAGCATTTCATGGTCCTGGAGTGGCCTAGCCAGTCTCCAGATCTCAACCCTATAGAAAACCTTTGGAGGGAGTTGAAAGTCCGTGTTGCCAAGCGAAAAGCCAAAAACATCACTGCTCTAGAGGAGATCTGCATGGAGGAATGGGCCAACATACCAACAACAGTGTGTAGCTACCTTGTGAAGACTTACAGAAAACGTTTGACCTCTGTCATTGCCAACAAAGGATATATTACAAAGTATTGAGATGAAATTTTGTTTCTGACCAAATACTTATTTTCCACCATAATATGCAAATAAAATGATAAAAAAACAGACAATGTGATTTTCTGGATTTTTTTTTCTCAGTTTGTCTCCCATAGTTGAGGTCTACCTATGATGTAAATTACAGACGCCTCTCATCTTTTTAAGTGGTGGAACTTGCACTATTGCTGACTGACTAAATACTTTTTTGCCCCACTGTATATGCACCCTGTATTCCCCATATATCCGTCCTGGCCCCTCCATATATCCATCCTGGCCCCCTATATATGCATCCTGGCCTCCCATATATATGGATCCTTTCCCCCATATATATGCATCCTGGTCCCTCCATATGTCCATTCTAGACCCCATATATCCATCCTGATCCCCCATATATCCATCCTGGTCCCCTGTCTTGCCCCCCACCCCATACATCCATCCTGCCCCCCCATATATCCATCCTGGCTCCTCCATATATATATCCTGGTCCCTGCACCATGTCACATGTACAGAGAGAGAGAGAAAAAAATAAGATTCCTCCTATCTGTTTGCGCTCTCGGTGCTCGGCGGCGTTCTCGTCTGCAGATCCGGCGCGCTCATACTAAAATGGCCACCGACCTAGCAGAGGCCGGCGGTAAATGTGTGCTCTTGTCGCATGACATTGATGTCATACACCGGTGACCACAGGCGCACACTCGTCAGTGTTGATCAGGATGTGCGATGTGGCGGTTCAGGTAATGAACACTGCGTTTGTGCACCCCTGCAAATACTTTGCCTGCGCTTCTAAAGGGCACGTGCCCTTAAAAAACGGTGGCTAGACCCGGTCCGTGACCCTGCTAAGAAGCGTCCAATGAAAGGTGAGATGATGGTGCGTGGCGCAGGTCGCGATGAATAACGAGGACACAGGGTTGCAGTCTCTTTACCTCTTTACTGAAGGCTTTGGGATCCGCAATCCAGAGTACTGCTAACAGGGCTGGCTGAGACCGGCCGGTCCGAAGGCACATCCAGAGTTTCCTTTGCAGGTGGAAATCAGTGCCTACCTTCTAGCGCCTGTGTGTTGTAGTACTTCCCTGCTGAGCACCACGGGATAGTCCTCACAACTGTTGTGTCTGTTTCTGATGTTCTTTCTCACAACTCGTATCTGTTCTGATGTTCTTTCTCCGTCCCCCAGATGATATGGCTAGGACGCACCCGTATGACGGGTAGGCCTGGAGTTCTTCCGGGACCCTAGCGTCGCCCCTCTCCCACAATTGCCCCCTATGTCTGCTTAGGTGTTTTAGGTGAGACAGCCAACCTATAATCAACTGTACTGCCGCTGTTTGAAGTAATGCTTGGAGCCCAATACTTCCTCGGCGTTCCGGCCACCGGCTACGCGCCTCAGTAGGATGTTGCCACGATCTTAAGGCACGACTCCTACTGGTTTATCTCCTTTTTGCTGCGATCTCGTTTCTCACTTCTCCACAATAAACTTCGCTTCGTTTCCTTTCTTAAGATGCTGCTGCATTCAAGTGCAGGCGCGGCTCCGTAACAATCTGTCCTGTTCGCTAGGTCACTGTCAGGGTCCCACCCCTGACAGAGACCCCCCTGAATCTTCCCCCGCAACACCCTCTGCCACAGGATGTTGCCTGGATCCAACCCAGTCAGCTTCTAACTAACTTTCTATCCAGCCCCAAGTTTTACCCAAGTGTGAGGAGTGGCCTAATGCATGGAACCCTTTGCTCCCCCTGGTGGCTGAAGTGTGAAATGTAATGTGTGACTGTGATACCTGGTCAGGTGAGCTCCTTTTGTGCAATCAGAAGTAACATCACTCCCCTGAGTGGCAGAGCGACATTACTGCAACGACCAGGTCTCTGGGGCGCTGCACACTGCAAGGGCCCACCAGGGATTTCCCCGATACCCCTTCAGGCCAGTCCGACCCTGGATATGACATCAGCTGGAAATTGTAAAATTATGATAATTACAGTCACAATAATCTTTAAAAGTTTCTTCAGCTTAAAAAAAATCACAGACAACTTAATTTTTTTGCAGACATAGCAAAAATGTGCCCATTTTTGTGGACTGTCCTGGAATTTCTGGACGGTTGGCATCCCTGTGCGTGGCGTAAAGCGTTGCCACAAAGAGCTACATACACTTCGTGATCTGTCCCTCTTGGTAACATGGGAGATATGGCAAAACTAGCACACTGGGGGAGAGCACAGTTCACACCAGAGGCACAACCATTCCACTGGTCTGAACTGCTATTTTTGAGTTGCAAGTCAAACATTACAAAGTACAGAACCTATATTTGCTATGATATGTTTATTCTAGTACATGTTCTTATTTTATCTGTACTCTAGACTGGAAGCTGCTATAGATAATCTATTATTAGCTGTATGGTAGCCTTGATGGATTCACAGCACCACAGTGGGAGTTCTACATGCTGATACCTGCTCTGGCTCAACCACAATCATCAGCACCGAGCAGTATGGAAGCAAAGACTTTTGTTCTGCAATAGTTTGATAGGAGCAAAATAATTTGGTTAAATTTCTAGTAATCCGCCCTTTTCTCATCATGGAAACAACGAAAACCCTCACTGTCTCCCTGATCCACTCCCACCTGGACTACTGCAATGCTCTATTAATTGGCCTCCCCCTCACTCGACTTTCCCCTCTCCAGTCTATCCTTAATGCAGCAGCCAGGGTTGTCCATCTAGCTAATCGGTATTCAGACGTGTCCGCTCTTCGCCAGTCGTTACACTGGCTGCCTATTCATTATAGAATCCAATTCAAAGTACCGTATTTTCCGGCGTATAAGACGACTTTTTAACCCCTGAAAATCATCTCAAAAGTCGGGGAAATAAAAATAAAAAATATGGGATATACTAACCCTCTGACGGCCCCCGGCTCTCAGTGGTGCAAGCGGCCGCCTCCGTTCCTAAGAATGCATTGAGCAAAGGACCTTAGATGACATTGCGGTCGCGTGATCGTGACTTCATCTAAGGTCCTTCGGTAAGTATATCCCATATTTTTTATTTTTATTCTTTTTTTTTACTTGAATATGGATCCCAGGGCCTGAAGGAGAGTCTCCTCTCCTCCAGACCCTGGGAACCATCCGGACCGCACACGCCGTATAAGATGACTGGGCGTATAAAATGACCCCCATCTTATACGGCGAGTATATCCCAAACTCCATATTTTATATGAAAAAGTTTGGGGTCGTCTTATACGCCCAGTCGTCTTATACACCAGAAAATACGGTACTTGTTCTCACCCACAAAGCTCTCCACAGTGCGGCACCCCTTACATCTCCTCCCTCATTTCGGTCTATCGGCCTAACCGACCACTGCGCTCTGCAAATGACTTTCGACTAACCTCTGCACTAATCCATACCTCCCACTCCCGACTCCAAGACGTCTCCTGTGCTGCGCCAATCCTCTGGAATGCTCTGCCCCAAGATATTAGGACCATCCACAATTTGCATAGTTTTAGGCGCTCCCTCAAAACACATTTGTTCAGAGCGGCCTATCACATTCACTAATCAAAGTCATTTTATGTTTGTGTGTGTGTAGCCCATTCACTACTTCCATCTATCCCCACTCCCTGAAGATGGCTGGACCATCATTGTAAATACACACCTGTACTTTGTATCTCCCCCACCTCATTGTAGATTGTAAGCTCTCACGAGCAGGGTCGTCTTTGCTTTAATTATTTTATAGTTAACGTTGTTACTTATGACTGTTGTGTTTGAAACTGTTAAACTGTAAAGCGCTGCGGAATATGTTGGCGCTATATAAATAAAGATTATTATTATAGTAGTAACATATGTTACCGTATGCAGTACTGTATGGACAGTAGATTTCCCGATGTTAATAGAATCTCCCTTTCATAGGGCTACTTCAACTTTGTGTAGAGGTTTCAGTTACACCCAGGCCCTGTAGCCTGGGGTGTCCTAACGGTTCCTTTGGCACATATGAGAAGACCAATACTATTAAAGATAAGTGATACTTTTGGGGTCCATTTCAGTAAGGGAACTACAAGGACGGTTGCTAAATTCTATGAAGAAACAACATTTTGCCCCACTGACAGTTCTTCTTGTCGTGGCACAGATGCGCATGAAGTGAAAGTTCAGTCGGTGCTGCTGCACAGCAGCTGCCTATGCCGAGTGAAGCAGTGGACATCAGTTTGTCATTTGCTGCCTGGCTTTGCATAGGCAGTGACCGAGATGACAAAGCTCTCAGTATGATGAAGTGAGCTTTGACATCTCAGTTGCTACCTATGAAGAGTATAGCAGCTAATGACAAGCTCATCTTGACTACTGTGCTCTGCATAGGCAGCAACTGTGATGAGAAAAGCTACACTAATTTGTGAAAGGAGAAACAAAGTCCTGCTGTGAAAGCTGTCCCTAATTTGTAAAAGTGTACCTTGTACAAAAAAAACACTAACAGTATAACTTTATGGGTCCGATATATCAAGATTGGTGTTGTTCACACCGGTCCTGATGAGGAGATTTGCTGGAATCAGATGCTCCTTATTCATGAAGAGGCATATGTTTCTTCATGAATCAGGAGCCCTGTATGAGTGGCAGTAGTGTGAGCATTGCTGCTTGTCATAAATTTGATGAGAGGTGATCGCCACACAACAGTGCCGCCCCAGGACTGCCCACTTTGTCGGAGCTAGGTGAAAATGATGTGAGTACACCAAAAGTTGCAAAAGTTTAGCACAGCCTCGAGTTGAGCTTTTCAAAGCTTTTTTCTTATTCAAAAATGTTTTATTGCTTTTATAATACACAACAAAAACAATTATATCAACAGGTTCATACGAACACACCATATGGCATATTAGCTACTGAAATAGAGAATTGTTTAGTTACATGAAAACAGGCAACTCCACATGGTATCAACAGTGGTTTGCAAAAGACAATTGACAACCTGTTAAACTAAATAACAAGAAGCAGAAGAGAAAAGAGAAGAAATGTTTACAGAGACCATGAGGACAAATCACAAAGGCAGACGGAGTATGAAATCAAATATCAAATATCGTAAAAGGATAAGGTAGAAATTATCTTAGCATATTTTGGTACATCAGTGAGGATAAGAAGGATTCCCATTTCTCAGCCACTTTGTTAGCTGCCTCTTGCGTATGGGCTATCAGGTATTCCATCCGATGACTCTAGCCACCACCCCGAACCATTCCTCTACCGACAGCAGGTCTAAGGACTTCCAGTGTCGTGGAATTACCACCTTAGCAGCCTGAAGAAGGTGCCTCAATAACGATTTTTTTAAAGCATTCTTAGGCATGGGAAACATAAGTAGTAGAATTGCTTTCGGGCTTTTAGGGATTGACACCCCCGTCATTTCTTTAATCGCGTTAAGAACACCCTCCCAGAAGGCTGGGCACACCCACCATATATGCGACATTGAACCCACATGGGCCCCACATCGCCAGCACAAGTTGGACACTCCTGGGAACCATTCATGAAAGAAAGAAGGAATACGATGCCATCTAGATACTATTTTATAACTAGTTTCCTGAGCTTAAGGCTATATTAGGTTTATGAGTGAGATGGAAACATTTATACCATTCTTCTCTTGTAAAGGATTGATGGAGTTCCCTTTCCCACGCCTTACAAAAAGGGGGAAGCATATCCGGATCACTATATAATAGAAGCTTTTACTGTAGATATCGGAGATCGCATGCGCAGGATTAGTGGTAGCCATACATAGTGATTAAAATGAAGAAAGGGGGCGCACCCATTCTAAATGATTGGCAAATGTAGAGGAAAAATGCCCTAGTTGAATATATTCAAAAGAATATCTAGCTTTCTGTGGACGGTCACCTAGAATAGCTGAGAGGGGAAGCAATACACCCTCAGGGGCCACATGATAAAGATGCAAGGGGTTTCTCTTGGAGTTACCCAAAAAAAGGCTTGAGGAGACACCGGATGGGAATTTGGGGTTATCTGTTATTGGGGATAATGGTCCTAATGGGTCAATTAGAATTCCCTTTATACTGGGAATGTGGATAGCTTTGAGTGTTTGCCTGAGACTAGGGTTGAGCGACCTTTAGTTTTTTAGGGTCGAGTCGGGTTTTGTGAAACCCGACTGTCTTAAAAGTCGAGTCGAGTGAAATCGGCCGACCACCGTTAAAAGTCGGGTTTCGGCCGAAACACGAAACCCAATGAAGGAATTTTTTTTTTTCTCCACCTCCTCCTCCTCCTCCTCCTCCTCCTCCTCCTCCGTCCCAGGACAGAAAATTTCGTATTGCACATTCCAAATCCCTACTGCGCACAAGCGATAACATGACGATAGGCGTTCACTCCCCTAACACCTATGTCATCACTATGCCCACGCTCATTCATTGGCTGAAAAAATGGCGCTAATCGCGTCATACGAAACGCGACTTTCGCGCCATGATCGCGTACCGCATGGCCGACCCCGCACAGGGATCGGGTCGGGTTTCATGAGACGCCGACTTTGCCAAAAGTCGGCGACTTATGAAAATGAACGACCCGTTTCGCTCAACCCTACCTGAGACTAAATGGAATAGAGATGTTATTTCAGGCCAAAATAGGACAAGTCCATGGTAGAGTAGGAACTGATGTATGACAAGACTCATAGGCCATACGTACCCACAGTTTAGATTCTTTGCAGTGCAGAATATCTAAGATTTTTGCAAGGACGGACGCAGGATAGTATTTGTATAATGTGGTGGTGCACCATCTTGCTGGAAAGCTCAGGGAACGTGCCATCTTCTGTGCATAAAGAGGGCAACACATCATCATGTAGCAATTTCAGATATCCAGTGGCATTGAGGTGTCCATTGATGAAGAATGGCCCCACTATCTTTGTACCCCATATACCACACCATACCATCAATTATGGGTGTCAGGTCCGAGCATTTGTACATGAACAGTTTCCTGGAAAGTGGATTGGTCGTCGTGGGCCAGTTGAATGGCCACCAAGGTCTCCCGATCTGACCCCCTTAGACTTTTATTTTTGGGGTCATCTGAAGGCAATTGTCTATGCTGTGAGGATACGAGATGTGCAGCATCTGAAACAACGGATACTGGAAGCCTGTGCTAGCATTTCTTCTGCGGTGTTGCTATCAGTGTATCAAGAGTGGGAGAAGAGGGTTGCATTGACAATCCAACACAATGATCAGCACTTTGAACACATTTTATGAGTGGTCATAGACTTGTAAATAACTCATGAGAGAATAAAGTTACATTAAAACCAAGCACACCATTGCTTTTCTTGTGAACTTCTCAATAAGTTTGATGTGTCACATGACCCTCTTCCCATTGCAAAAAATAAAGTTGGATCCAAAATGGCCATCTTCAAAGTGGCCGCCATGATCACCACCCATCTTGAAAAGTTTCCCCCCTTCCATATACTATTGTGCCACAAACAGGAAGTTGATATCACCAACCATTCCCATTTTATTTAGGTGTATCCATATAAATGGCCCACCCTGTAATATAGACAGAGCTTTTGTGCATAATGTCACTGGTAATCACTGTGTTATCTGTACAGTGACACTATATACAGAGGTCCTGTGTATAATTTTACTGGAGAGTCACTGTATTTCCTGTACACTATACACTATATTCAGATCTACTGTGTATAATATCACTGGTGAGTCACTGTATTACCTGTACACTTACACTATACACTATACACAGAGATTCTGGGTATAGTGTCACTGGTGAGTTACTGTATTACCTGTACACTATATACAGGACTGCTGTGTATAATGTCACTGATGCGTCACTGTATTACCTGTACACAGTACAGTATATGCAGCGCTCCTGTGTATAATGGCATTCTTGATCACTGTATATACCTAAAAAGAGTATTAGATATGTGAAGAAATTTGTAATAGGGTAAAGTTACAGTAGGGCCCTGCCAAAATAGTCTACCTTGTTATGATGGCAGGCTTAAAAAATCTTTTGGCCAAAACAAACGCTGATGGCTTTTTTAATGTGATATGGTGTTTGATGGGAACTGTTAATGTGTGATTGGTGAGGACTGCAGGGCAGAAAGAAGTGCACCTATGCAGGAGCGCAATGGCGGACACAATGTGGATGAGGTAGAATGCATAATCCACGTGAAGCAGGGCAGGAGGATGGCCATTGTAAGAAGAGAGGAGGTGCTGGATCTAGACCAGCGACACCCACGGGACCAGACAGCGCCATCTGTAAGTATAAAAAATGGTGGTTTTTTTGTGCCTTGCAGAGCAGGGGGCTTACACACGTGGTCGAAATTGTTGGTAGCCCTCGTTTAGTGACAGAAAAACCCACAATGGTCACAGAAATAACTTGAATCTGACAAAAGTAATGATAAATAAAAGATCTATGAAAATGAACAAATGAAAGTCAGACATTGCTTTTCAACCATGCTTTCACATAAAAACTCATAAAATAGGTCTGGACAGAAATTATGGCACCCCTGAAAATAATGTGACAAAAGGGACTTGTTAAATCAATGTGTGTCCACTAACTAGCATCACAGGTGTCTAGAATCTTGGAAACAGTGAGTGGGCCTGTATATAGGGCTACAGATACTCACTGTGCTGTTTGGTGACATGGCGTGTATCACACTCAATATGGACCAGAGGAAGCGAAGGAAAGAGTTGTCTCATGAGATTAGAAAGAAAATTATAGAAAACATGTTAAATGTAAAAGTTATAGGACCATCTCCAAGCAGCTTGATGTTCCTGTGACTACAGTTGCACATATTATTCAGAAATTTAAGATCCATGGGACTGTAGCCAACCTCCCTGGACGTGGATGAAAATTGATGACAAATCAAAGAGACAGATAATATAAATAGTAACAAAATAGCCCAGAAAAACTTCTGAACAGATTAAAGGTGAACTTCAAGCTCAAGGTACATCAGTGTCAGATCTCACCATCCATCGTTGTATGAGCTAAAATGGACTTCATGGGAGATGACACCATTGTTGAAAACAAAATCATAAAAAAAACAGACTGGAATCTGTCAAACTACATGTTAGGGCATGTCAGGTTAGGCTATGGGTTGAACTAGATGGACTTAAAGTCTTCCTTCAACCTTAATAACTATGTTACTATGTTGACAAGCCACAAAGCTTCTGGGAGAATGTCCTATGGACAGATGTGACAAAAATGGAACTTTTTGGCAAGGCATATCAGCTCTATGTTCACAGACGGAAAAGCATTAAGCATATCAAGAAAAGAACACTGTCTCTACTGTGAAACATGGAGGAGGCTCTGTTATATTAGGCTGCTTTCACACTAGCGTCGGTACGGGGCCGTCGCGCTGCGTCGGCCCGATGTACAGACGCATACTGTGAAAAAAATGCCCGACGTGGGCAGCGGAAGCAGTCTTAGGACGCTTCCGCTGCCCCATTGCAGGGTCCGGGGAGGAGGGGGCGGAGTTTCGGCCACGCATGCGCGGATGAAAATGGCGGTCTCGATGCTCAAAAAAAGTCACATGTAACTTTTTTTGTGGCGGCGATCCGCCAAAACACGACGCAACCGTTGCACGATGGTTGCGACATGTGGCACTGCGTCGCTAATAAAAGTCTATGGAGAAAAAATGCATCCTGCGGGCAACTTTGCAGGGTGCGTTTTTTCTCCACAACGACGCATTGCGACGTGCAGTGCCCGACGCTAGTGTGAAAGTAGCCTTATGTGGCTGCTTTGCTGCATCTGGCACAGGGTGTCTAGAATCTGTGCAGAGTACAATGAAATCTCAAGACTATCAAGGGATTCTAGAGAGAAATGTGCTGCCCAGTGTCAGAATGCTTGGTCTCAGTTGCAGGTCATGGGTCTTGCAACAGGATAATGACCCAAAACACACAGTTAAAAACACCCAAGAATGGCTAAGAGGAAAAGATTGGACTATTCTGAAGTGGTCTTCTATGAGCCCTGACCTAAATCCCATTGAGCATCTTTGGAAAGAGCTGAAACATGCCGTCTGGAAAAGGCAACCTTCAAACACGAGACAACTGGAGCAGTTTGCTCTTGAGGAGTGGGCCAAAATACCTGTCGAGAGGTGCAGAAGTCTCATTGACAGTTACAAGAATCATTTGATTGCAGTGATTGCCTCAAAAGGTTGTGCAACAAAATATTAAGCTAAGGGTACCATAATTTCTGTCCAGACCTATTTCACAAGTTTTATTATTTTTTTTTAATTCTGTGGAAGCATGGTTGAAAAGCAATTTCTGACTTTCATTTTCATCGATTTTTTTATTCATTATTACTTTTGTCAGATTCAAGTTATTTCTGTGACCATTGTGGGTTTTACTGTGATCATGTAAGAGGGTGGTGTTGTTATGGACAGTAAGAAACACACTGTCACTTTAAGAGGCTGCACCCCCTTGTCTGGTGTGATGGTATGTTCTGCTTTCCCCCCCCCTGCTCTTATCGTTGTTATGAACTGGTCGGTGCTGGGTGCAGGGGTGGAGCTGAAGCAGCGTGTGTGAGAAGAAGCTGCTAGAAAGAAGAGAGAGCTCAGAGAGAGAACTGTGAGCTGTTCTGGATGCAAGAAAGATTACACAGCTTGAGACGAACTGCGTTTGTGAAATAGACTTTCCCAGTTACAGCAAAGGTGGCTGTTCTGTGCTAGTTTGTGAAGCCACGAAGATACTGAGAAGGGGACTTACAGTTTCCAGGAGCATCTCTAGTGTCCGGAAGCAAGGAGATGACCACGCTTCGCAGAGCTTACAGGAATCCGTGCGCACCACCGTTTTGGACTTCTAGGGGCCCCCTGGGACTGGACCTGAGTCCCCAACATAACCGTGAGTCTGTTCCTGTATGGTGCACCAGTTAGGGCCTAGTGCAGGCTTCAGTAGTCAGAACACGGGAGCCGTGTGGCCTGCTTAGTAAAGGCCAGGGAGGTTATGCACAGGGTAGCATCGTTATTGGTTTTTATTGTTTAAAGTTGTTTGTGAGACAAATTCTGAGTCTGTAATTGTTGTAGAACCGTGCTATTTTACAGACAAGATTACTTATTTATATTGTTTTTTTGCTATTGTTAACCCCTGTTTGCATCTTCCTCATTCCCCTCATTCCTTGCCTCCCAAAAAATCTACCCTTTGTTGTTTGCACCTCATCTTGTGTACAGTAGTCTTCCTGCACCGTGGTGGTCCCCCGGCCATCGCTTCAAGTGGCGCTGCGAGCAGGGTACTGTCACCAAGATGGAGGCAGCAGACAGCAATGGCGGGAATGCTAACATTAATGGGGATGCTGTGGGCATTGGTGGAACCCCTGCAAGGACACTCCCTATGGGCACCATATTTAGTGTGCTACCAAAATTTGACCGCAAGAATATGCCACTGTCCGACTGGGTGTCCCGGCTGCAAAGCACCCTGAAGATTTATAACATCAGCCCAGACCTTGAAGCGGACATTGCTTTGACTGCCTTAGAGGGGGAAGCCCGCAGAAACCTCTGCCTACAACCAGAACTCACCCGCAGTACCCTGAAGGAGCTAGTGAAGTTCCTGCAAGAGATCTACGGCGAGACTGCTAGCGCGGGACATCTTCGTGCCAAATTTTTCTCTAGGCTGCAGCAGGAAGAAGAAGGAATTTCTCAGTATGCAACAGCACTGCAAGAAGTGTTCGCAGAGGTGCAGAGAAAGGAGGCAGATGGATTTGGCGGCATGGGCTCTAAAGACCGGATACTCCGGTGTCATGAATCCCAATGGCTAGGGATAGCACAGGACAAGCAAAGTACAAATATATTACGGACGAGCTCTAGGGTGATGGAACCTGGGCTGACCGCTGCCCTACGCCTGACAAACGCAACTAGAGATAGCCAGGGAGCGTGCCTACGTTGGTTCTAGACGCCACGCACCAGCCTAAGAGCTAACTAGCACTGCAGAGAAAATAAAGACCTCACTTGCCTCCAGCGGAATGAACCCCAAAAGATATAGTTGCCCCCCACATGTATTGACGGTGAAATGAGAGGAAGGCACACACATAGAGATGATATATATAGTTTTAGCAAATTGAGGCCCGCTGTAAACTAGAAAGCAGAACGATACAAAAGGGGACTGAGCGGTCAGCAAAAAACCCTAATCAAAAAAACCATCCTGAGATTACAAGAACCCATGTGCCAACTCATGGCACATGGGGAGAACCTCAGTCCACTAGAGCTACCAGCTAGCATAGAGACATAATAAGCAAGCTGGACAAAAAACCAAACAACTGAAAATCAGCACTTAGCTTATCCTGAAAGATCTGGGAGCAGGTAGGCAGGAACCAAACAGAGCACATCTGAATACATTGATAGCCGGCAAGGGAAATGACAGAAAGGCCAGGTAAAATAGGAAACACCCAGCCACTGATGGACAGGTGGAAACCAAAGGCCGCAACCCACCAAAGTCACCCAGTACCAGCAGTAACCACCAGAGGGAGCCCACAAACAGAATCCACAACAGTACCCCCCCCTTGAGGAGGGGTCACCGAACCCTCACGAGAACCCCCAGGGCGATCAGGGTGAGCTCTATGGAAGGCGCGGACCAAATCAGTCGCATGAACATCGGAGGCGACCACCCAGGAATTATCCTCCTGACCATAACCCTTCCACTTAACCAAATACTGGAGTTTGCGTCTGGAAACACGAGAATCCAAGATCTTCTCAACAACATACTCCAATTCTCCCTCCACCAGCACCGGAGCAGGAGGCTCAACCGAAGGAACAACGGGCACCTCATACCTCCGCAACAACGACCGATGGAACACATTATGAATAGCAAACGATGCTGGGAGATCCAAACGAAAAGATACAGGGTTAAGAATCTCCGAGATCCTATAAGGACCGATGAACCGAGGCTTGAACTTAGGAGAAGAGACCTTCATAGGGACAAAACGAGAAGACAACCACACCAAATCCCCAACAAGAAGTCGGGGACCCACGCGGCGACGGCGATTAGCAAACTGCTGAGTCTTCTCCTGAGATAACTTCAAATTGTCCACCACCTGATTCCAAATCTGATGTAGCCTGTCCACCACCACGTCCACTCCAGGACAATCCGAAGGCTCCACCTGACCAGAGGAAAAACGAGGATGAAACCCCGAATTACAAAAAAAAGGAGAGACCAACGTGGCCGAACTAGCCCGATTATTAAGAGCAAATTCGGCCAGTGGCAAAAAAGCAACCCAGTCATCTTGATCAGCAGAAACAAAACACCTCAAATAAGTTTCCAAGGTCTGATTAGTTCGCTCCGTCTGGCCATTCGTCTGAGGATGGAATGCAGACGAGAAAGACAAATCAATGCCCATCTTGGCACAAAACGTCCGCCAAAATCTAGACACAAACTGGGATCCCCTGTCAGAACCGATATTCTCCGGAATCCCATGCAAACGAACCACGTTCTGAAAAAATAAAGGGACCAACTCAGAGGAGGAAGGCAACTTAGGCAAGGGCACCAAATGAACCATCTTAGAAAAGCGGTCACACACAACCCAGATAACGGACATTTTCTGTGAAACCGGGAGATCAGAAATAAAATCCATGGAAATGTGCGTCCAAGGCCTCTTCGGGATGGGCAAGGATAACAACAACCCACTGGCCCGAGAACAGCAAGGCTTAGCTCGAGCACACACTTCACAAGACTGCACAAAGGTACGCACATCCCTAGACAAGGAAGGCCACCAAAAAGACCTGGCCACCAAGTCTCTAGTACCAAATATTCCAGGATGACCAGCCAACACAGAAGAATGGACCTCGGATATGACTCTACTGGTCCAATCATCCGGAACAAACAGTCTTTCTGGTGGACAACGATCCGGTTTATCCACCTGAAACTCCTGCAATGCACGTCGCAAGTCTGGGGATACGGCGGACAATATTACCCCATCCCTAAGGATACCAGTAGGCCCAGAGTCTCCAGGAGAGTCAGGCACAAAACTCCTGGAAAGAGCATCTGCCTTCACATTCTTTGAACCTGGCAGGTATGAAACCACGAAATTGAAACGAGAAAAAAACAACGACCAACGAGCCTGTCTAGGATTCAAACGCCTGGCAGACTCAAGGTAAATGAGATTCTTGTGATCAGTCAAGACCACCACACGATGTTTAGCACCCTCAAGCCAATGACGCCACTCCTCAAATGCCCACTTCATGGCCAAAAGCTCCCGATTACCCACATCATAATTGCGCTCGGCGGGCGAGAATTTTCTAGAGAAGAATGCACATGGCTTCATCACCGAGCCATTAGAACTTCTCTGTGACAAAACCGCCCCCGCTCCAATCTCGGAAGCATCAACCTCAACCTGAAAAGGAAGTGAAACATCTGGTTGACACAACACAGGAGCAGAAGAAAACCGGCGCTTAAGTTCCTGAAAGGCCTCCACGGCCGCAGGAGACCAATCAGCAACATCAGCACCCTTTTTAGTCAAATCAGTCAAAGGTTTAACAATACTGGAAAAATTAGCAATGAACCGACGATAAAAATTAGCAAACCCCAAGAACTTCTGAAGGCTCTTAACAGATGTAGGTTGTGTCCAGTCACAAATTGCCTGAACCTTGACGGGATCCATCTCAATAGTAGAAGGAGAAAAAATGTACCCCAAAAAAGAAATCTTCTGGACTCCGAAGAGACACTTTGAGCCCTTCACAAACAGAGAATTGGCCCGCAGAACCTGAAACACCTTCCTGACCTGTAGAACATGAGACTCCCAGTCATCAGAAAACACCAAAATATCATCCAAATACACAATCATAAACTTATCCAGATATTCACGGAAAATATTGTGCATAAAGGACTGAAAGACTGACGGAGCATTGGAGAGTCCAAAAGGCATTACCAAATACTCAAAATGGCCCTCAGGCGTATTAAATGCGGTTTTCCACTCATCACCCTGTTTTATCCGCACCAGATTATACGCACCGCGAAGATCTATCTTAGTGAACCACCTAGCCCCCTTAATGCGAGCAAACAAATCAGTCAATAATGGCAATGGATACTGATACTTGACTGTAATCTTATTCAGAAGGCGATAATCTATACAAGGCCTCAGGGAACCATCTTTTTTTGCCACAAAAAAAAAACCTGCTCCCAGAGGGGACGAAGATGGACGAATATGTCCCTTTTCCAAGGACTCCTTAACATAATTCCGCATAGCAGTATGCTCTGGCAGTGACAGATTAAATAAACGACCCTTAGGGAACTTACTGCCAGGAATCAATTCTATAGCACAGTCACAATCTCTATGCGGAGGGAGCGAATTGAGCTTAGGCTCCTCAAAAACATCCCTATAGTCAGACAAAAACGCAGGGATCTCAGAAGGAGTAGATGAAGCGATAGAAATCGGAGGTGCATCATCATGAACCCCCTGACATCCCCAGCTTAACACAGACATTGTTTTCCAGTCCAGGACAGGATTATGAGTTTGTAACCATGGCAGACCAAGCACTAGTACATCATGTAAATTATAAAGTACAAGGAAGCGAATCACCTCCTGATGAACGGGAGTCATGCGCATGGTCACTTGTGTCCAATACTGCGGTTTATTCATAGCCAATGGTGTAGAGTCAATTCCCTTCAGAGGAATAGGAACTTCCAGAGGTTCCAGACTAAAACCGCAGCGTTTAGCAAATGACCAATCCATAAGACTCAGGGCAGCGCCCGAATCCACATAGGCATCGACGGAAATGGAAGACAGTGAAAAAATCAGAGTCACAGACAAAATGAACTTAGGCTGCAGAGTACCAATGGCAAAAGATTTATCAACCCTTTTTGTGCGTTTAGAGCATGCTGATATAACATGAGCTGAATCACCACAATAGAAACACAATCCATTTTTCCGCCTATAATTTTGCCGTTCACTTCTGGACTGAATTCTATCACATTGCATAGTCTCAGGTGCCTGTTCAGAAGACACCGCCAACTGGTGCACGGGTTTGCGCTCCCGTAAACGCCGATCAATCTGAATGGCCATAGCCATAGACTCATTCAGACCTGTAGGCGTAGGGAACCCCACCATAATATCCTTAATGGCCTCAGAAAGACCATTTCCGAAACTTCTGACAATATATCTCCGCTTCATCATGCCCCTGAGAGAGGGCTAATAAAGCCTTTTCAGCCTGAATCTCCAGGTTAGGTTCCTCATAGAGCAATCCCAATGCCAGAAAAAACGCATCCACACTGAGCAATGCAGGATCCCCTGGTGCCAATGCAAATGCCCAATTCTGAGGGTCGCCCCGCAGGAAAGATATTACAATCTTGACCTGTTGAGCAGGGTCTCCAGAGGAGCGAGATTTTAAAGAAAGAAACAATTTACAATTGTTCCTGAAATTCAGGAAGGTAGATCTATCTCCAGAAAAGAACTCTGGAATAGGAATTCTAGGTTCAGACATGGGAGTGTGAACAACAAAATCCTGTATGTTTTAAACTTTTGCCGCGAGATTACTCAGGCTGGAAGCCAAACTCTGGACATCCATGTTAAACAGCTAAGATCAGAGCCATTCAAGGGTTAAGAGGAGGTAAGAAGCAGCTAGACAGCAATTAAGGGCTAGGCAGCAAAACTCTGAAGGGGAAAAAAAAATAAAAATTTCCCTTAAACACTTCTCTTTCTCCTGCTTCAGCCCAAACAATTAACACTTTGTGGGCCGGCTATACTGTCATGAATCCCAATGGCTAGGGATAGCACAGGACAAGCAAAGTACAAATATATTACGGACGAGCTCTAGGGTGATGGAACCTGGGCTGACCGCTGCCCTACGCCTGACAAACGCAACTAGAGATAGCCAGGGAGCGTGCCTACGTTGGTTCTAGACGCCACGCACCAGCCTAAGAGCTAACTAGCACTGCAGAGAAAATAAAGACCTCACTTGCCTCCAGCGGAATGAACCCCAAAAGATATAGTTGCCCCCCACATGTATTGGCGGTGAAATGAGAGGAAGGCACACACATAGAGATGATATATATAGTTTTAGCAAATTGAGGCCCGCTGTAAACTAGAAAGCAGAACGATACAAAAGGGGACTGAGCGGTCAGCAAAAAACCCTAATCAAAAAAACCATCCTGAGATTACAAGAACCCATGTGCCAACTCATGGCACATGGGGAGAACCTCAGTCCACTAGAGCTACCAGCTAGCATAGAGACATAATAAGCAAGCTGGACAAAAAAAACCAAACAACTGAAAACCAGCACTTAGCTTATCCTGAAAGATCTGGGAGCAGGTAGGCAGGAACCAAACAGAGCACATCTGAATACATTGATAGCCGGCAAGGGAAATGACAGAAAGGCCAGGTAAAATAGGAAACACCCAGCCACTGATGGACAGGTGGAAACCAAAGGCCGCAACCCACCAAAGTCACCCAGTACCAGCAGTAACCACCAGAGGGAGCCCACAAACAGAATCCACAACAGTACCGCCCCCTTGAGGAGGGGTCACCGAACCCTCACGAGAACCCCCAGGGCGATCAGGGTGAGCTCTATGGAAGGCGCGGACCAAATCAGTCGCATGAACATCGGAGGCGACCACCCAGGAATTATCCTCCTGACCATAACCCTTCCACTTAACCAAATACTGGAGTTTGCGTCTGGAAACACGAGAATCCAAGATCTTCTCAACAACATACTCCAATTCTCCCTCCACCAGCACCGGAGCAGGAGGCTCAACCGAAGGAACAACGGGCACCTCATACCTCCGCAACAACGACCGATGGAACACATTATGAATAGCAAACGATGCTGGGAGATCCAAACGAAAAGATACAGGGTTAAGAATCTCCGAGATCCTATAAGGACCGATGAACCGAGGCTTGAACTTAGGAGAAGAGACCTTCATAGGGACAAAACGAGAAGACAACCACACCAAATCCCCAACAAGAAGTCGGGGACCCACGCGGCGACGGCGATTAGCAAACTGCTGAGTCTTCTCCTGAGATAACTTCAAATTGTCCACCACCTGATTCCAAATCTGATGTAGCCTGTCCACCACCACGTCCACTCCAGGACAATCCGAAGGCTCCACCTGACCAGAGGAAAAACGAGGATGAAACCCCGAATTACAAAAAAAAGGAGAGACCAACGTGGCCGAACTAGCCCGATTATTAAGAGCAAATTCGGCCAGTGGCAAAAAAGCAACCCAGTCATCTTGATCAGCAGAAACAAAACACCTCAAATAAGTTTCCAAGGTCTGATTAGTTCGCTCCGTCTGGCCATTCGTCTGAGGATGGAATGCAGACGAGAAAGACAAATCAATGCCCATCTTGGCACAAAACGTCCGCCAAAATCTAGACACAAACTGGGATCCCCTGTCAGAACCGATATTCTCCGGAATCCCATGCAAACGAACCACGTTCTGAAAAAATAAAGGGACCAACTCAGAGGAGGAAGGCAACTTAGGCAAGGGCACCAAATGAACCATCTTAGAAAAGCGGTCACACACAACCCAGATAACGGACATTTTCTGTGAAACCGGGAGATCAGAAATAAAATCCATGGAAATGTGCGTCCAAGGCCTCTTCGGGATGGGCAAGGATAACAACAACCCACTGGCCCGAGAACAGCAAGGCTTAGCTCGAGCACACACTTCACAAGACTGCACAAAGGTACGCACATCCCTAGACAAGGAAGGCCACCAAAAAGACCTGGCCACCAAGTCTCTAGTACCAAATATTCCAGGATGACCAGCCAACACAGAAGAATGGACCTCGGATATGACTCTACTGGTCCAATCATCCGGAACAAACAGTCTTTCTGGTGGACAACGATCCGGTTTATCCACCTGAAACTCCTGCAATGCACGTCGCAAGTCTGGGGATACGGCGGACAATATTACCCCATCCCTAAGGATACCAGTAGGCCCAGAGTCTCCAGGAGAGTCAGGCACAAAACTCCTGGAAAGAGCATCTGCCTTCACATTCTTTGAACCTGGCAGGTATGAAACCACGAAATTGAAACGAGAAAAAAACAACGACCAACGAGCCTGTCTAGGATTCAAACGCCTGGCAGACTCAAGGTAAATGAGATTCTTGTGATCAGTCAAGACCACCACACGATGTTTAGCACCCTCAAGCCAATGACGCCACTCCTCAAATGCCCACTTCATGGCCAAAAGCTCCCGATTACCCACATCATAATTGCGCTCGGCGGGCGAGAATTTTCTAGAGAAGAATGCACATGGCTTCATCACCGAGCCATTAGAACTTCTCTGTGACAAAACCGCCCCCGCTCCAATCTCGGAAGCATCAACCTCAACCTGAAAAGGAAGTGAAACATCTGGTTGACACAACACAGGAGCAGAAGAAAACCGGCGCTTAAGTTCCTGAAAGGCCTCCACGGCCGCAGGAGACCAATCAGCAACATCAGCACCCTTTTTAGTCAAATCAGTCAAAGGTTTAACAATACTGGAAAAATTAGCAATGAACCGACGATAAAAATTAGCAAACCCCAAGAACTTCTGAAGGCTCTTAACAGATGTAGGTTGTGTCCAGTCACAAATCGCCTGAACCTTGACGGGATCCATCTCAATAGTAGAAGGAGAAAAAATGTACCCCAAAAAAGAAATCTTCTGGACTCCGAAGAGACACTTTGAGCCCTTCACAAACAGAGAATTGGCCCGCAGAACCTGAAACACCTTCCTGACCTGTAGAACATGAGACTCCCAGTCATCAGAAAACACCAAAATATCATCCAAATACACAATCATAAACTTATCCAGATATTCACGGAAAATATTGTGCATAAAGGACTGAAAGACTGACGGAGCATTGGAGAGTCCAAAAGGCATTACCAAATACTCAAAATGGCCCTCAGGCGTATTAAATGCGGTTTTCCACTCATCACCCTGTTTTATCCGCACCAGATTATACGCACCGCGAAGATCTATCTTAGTGAACCACCTAGCCCCCTTAATGCGAGCAAACAAATCAGTCAATAATGGCAATGGATACTGATACTTGACTGTAATCTTATTCAGAAGGCGATAATCTATACAAGGCCTCAGGGAACCATCTTTTTTTGCCACAAAAAAAAAACCTGCTCCCAGAGGGGACGAAGATGGACGAATATGTCCCTTTTCCAAGGACTCCTTAACATAATTCCGCATAGCAGTATGCTCTGGCAGTGACAGATTAAATAAACGACCCTTAGGGAACTTACTGCCAGGAATCAATTCTATAGCACAGTCACAATCTCTATGCGGAGGGAGCGAATTGAGCTTAGGCTCCTCAAAAACATCCCTATAGTCAGACAAAAACGCAGGGATCTCAGAAGGAGTAGATGAAGCGATAGAAATCGGAGGTGCATCATCATGAACCCCCTGACATCCCCAGCTTAACACAGACATTGTTTTCCAGTCCAGGACAGGATTATGAGTTTGTAACCATGGCAGACCAAGCACTAGTACATCATGTAAATTATAAAGTACAAGGAAGCGAATCACCTCCTGATGAACGGGAGTCATGCGCATGGTCACTTGTGTCCAATACTGCGGTTTATTCATAGCCAATGGTGTAGAGTCAATTCCCTTCAGAGGAATAGGAACTTCCAGAGGTTCCAGACTAAAACCGCAGCGTTTAGCAAATGACCAATCCATAAGACTCAGGGCAGCGCCCGAATCCACATAGGCATCGACGGAAATGGAAGACAGTGAAAAAATCAGAGTCACAGACAAAATGAACTTAGGCTGCAGAGTACCAATGGCAAAAGATTTATCAACCCTTTTTGTGCGTTTAGAGCATGCTGATATAACATGAGCTGAATCACCACAATAGAAACACAATCCATTTTTCCGCCTATAATTTTGCCGTTCACTTCTGGACTGAATTCTATCACATTGCATAGTCTCAGGTGCCTGTTCAGAAGACACCGCCAACTGGTGCACGGGTTTGCGCTCCCGTAAACGCCGATCAATCTGAATGGCCATAGCCATAGACTCATTCAGACCTGTAGGCGTAGGGAACCCCACCATAATATCCTTAATGGCCTCAGAAAGACCATTTCCGAAACTTCTGACAATATATCTCCGCTTCATCATGCCCCTGAGAGAGGGCTAATAAAGCCTTTTCAGCCTGAATCTCCAGGTTAGGTTCCTCATAGAGCAATCCCAATGCCAGAAAAAACGCATCCACACTGAGCAATGCAGGATCCCCTGGTGCCAATGCAAATGCCCAATTCTGAGGGTCGCCCCGCAGGAAAGATATTACAATCTTGACCTGTTGAGCAGGGTCTCCAGAGGAGCGAGATTTTAAAGAAAGAAACAATTTACAATTGTTCCTGAAATTCAGGAAGGTAGATCTATCTCCAGAAAAGAACTCTGGAATAGGAATTCTAGGTTCAGACATGGGAGTGTGAACAACAAAATCCTGTATGTTTTAAACTTTTGCCGCGAGATTACTCAGGCTGGAAGCCAAACTCTGGACATCCATGTTAAACAGCTAAGATCAGAGCCATTCAAGGGTTAAGAGGAGGTAAGAAGCAGCTAGACAGCAATTAAGGGCTAGGCAGCAAAACTCTGAAGGGGAAAAAAAAATAAAAATTTCCCTTAAACACTTCTCTTTCTCCTGCTTCAGCCCAAACAATTAACACTTTGTGGGCCGGCTATACTGTCATGAATCCCAATGGCTAGGGATAGCACAGGACAAGCAAAGTACAAATATATTACGGACGAGCTCTAGGGTGATGGAACCTGGGCTGACCGCTGCCCTACGCCTGACAAACGCAACTAGAGATAGCCAGGGAGCGTGCCTACGTTGGTTCTAGACGCCACGCACCAGCCTAAGAGCTAACTAGCACTGCAGAGAAAATAAAGACCTCACTTGCCTCCAGCGGAATGAACCCCAAAAGATATAGTTGCCCCCCACATGTATTGGCGGTGAAATGAGAGGAAGGCACACACATAGAGATGATATATATAGTTTTAGCAAATTGAGGCCCGCTGTAAACTAGAAAGCAGAACGATACAAAAGGGGACTGAGCGGTCAGCAAAAAACCCTAATCAAAAAAACCATCCTGAGATTACAAGAACCCATGTGCCAACTCATGGCACATGGGGAGAACCTCAGTCCACTAGAGCTACCAGCTAGCATAGAGACATAATAAGCAAGCTGGACAAAAAAAACCAAACAACTGAAAACCAGCACTTAGCTTATCCTGAAAGATCTGGGAGCAGGTAGGCAGGAACCAAACAGAGCACATCTGAATACATTGATAGCCGGCAAGGGAAATGACAGAAAGGCCAGGTAAAATAGGAAACACCCAGCCACTGATGGACAGGTGGAAACCAAAGGCCGCAACCCACCAAAGTCACCCAGTACCAGCAGTAACCACCAGAGGGAGCCCACAAACAGAATCCACAACACTCCGGGAGCAATTCATTCTGGGACTACACAGCACATCCTTGAGGCGAGCGCTGTCAGAACGGATCTGGGCAGATCCAGCCCTTACGTTTCGTCAAGTCCTGGTGGAAACAGTGGCCCGAAGTAAAGAAGAAAGCTATGCGTCTGGGGTGATGCGTATCCAGGGCGCCAATTCCAGAGGGGACCCAAACCAACAAGAGGTGCTGGTCCAGGTAGTGCAAGACTTGCAGCGGTCTCTTGTTAACGTGCAAGAGAAACTGACCCAGATGGAGCGAAGAGTGGGGGAACTACAAGAGACTGACCCACCATAC
This sequence comes from Ranitomeya variabilis, assembly GCF_051348905.1. Taxonomy (NCBI): domain Eukaryota; kingdom Metazoa; phylum Chordata; class Amphibia; order Anura; family Dendrobatidae; genus Ranitomeya; species Ranitomeya variabilis. The sequence continues at coordinate 402,559,107 of NC_135237.1, forward strand.
TCATGCAACCATTCTTCAGCCCGATCGACAAGGGATCAGTGGGAACAAGCCCCCTCCCGCCAGGCATCGGAGGCATGAGGGCAGGCTCGAAGTACCCCCCGGCGAGGAGGAGGCATTCAATGCTGGGAGTGTGGAGGACGGGGGCACCTTGCCAGAGACTGTCGGAACTATACTCAAGGCCAGCGAAAGCCGCCGTTAAACTACCAACCCCCGCAGTAGTGCGGCACTCTGCGGGGGAGGCGAGAAGAGAGGCCGCTCCATATCATAACGAACACTTGATTGCTGGGATCCCCATCCTACGTGCTGAATTTGAAGGAGTTCCGGTGGATTGCCTGGTAGATACCGGGTCACAAGTGACAACGATGCCAGAAGCATACTTCAAGCAGCATTTCCAGGATCTGGCCAAGCCAGAAAAAGAGACATCGATTCGGTTGTTCGCTGCCAACCAACAACCGATTCCGGTCACAGGGGTCGTGTGGATGAATATTCGAATCTGTGGGCAAGAAGTTGGGAGAAAAGGGATCCTGCTAGTCCGTGAGCCTATCAAGGAAGATGTGCCTGTAGTACTGGGAATGAATATCCTACGTGAACTCGATCAGATTATGTTTACCAAATGGGGACCTGGATATTGGAAGAAGGCTACTCCACATAAGCCTACTCAGGAAGCCCTTCAACGACTGATCCGCGTCTGTGGGACGCAGAAGAGTGTGCCATCTTATCAGACGGTAGGGGTCATCAGGGCTCCTGGTAAAGAACCTGTAATCCTACCTCCCGAGCGAGAAACGATAGTATACCTTCCAGTGGGGACTCACCGCAACCTTGATGGGTTGGAAGTGGTTGTTCAGCCTGTGGTAGGCGGAGGAGTGGACCAAGAAGTCATGATAGCTCGTACGATAGCTGTGGTCCAGCGAGGACATGTCCCCATAAGAGCTTTGAATGTGAGCCCCAGGGAGGTCACCTTGCCACGAGGGACAGATCTGGCCCTGGTGTACCTACATAAGGGTGAAGTGGTGAGTCAGAAGGAGATGTGTTGTGAATTTGGATTCTGGGCTCCCCCGGTGGCTACTGGTGGAATTGAACTGGTGTCTTCATCTTCTCTGTTCACCTGTTCCCATCAAGATGTGGGAGTCGCTATATAACCTTGCTGCTCTGTTAGTTGCTTGCCGGTCAACAATGTTGTCAGAGGCCTCTCTGTGCTTGTTCCTGCTCCTAGACAACTACTAGATAAGTTGGACTCTTGTCCATGTTTGTTTTTGCATTTTGTTCCAGTTCACAGCTGTAGTTTCGTTACTGTGTCTGGAAAGCTCTTGTGAACGGGAATTGCCACTCTGGTGTTATGAGTTAATGCCAGAGTTTTAAAGTAATTTCTGGATGGTGTTTTTGATAGGCTTTTCAGCTGACCATGAAAGTGCCCTTTCTGTCTTCTGCTATGTAGTAAGTGGACCTCAAATTTGCTAAACCTATTTTCATACTACGTTTGTTATTTCATCTCAACTCACCGCCAATACATGTGGGGGGCCTCTGTCTCCTTTCGGGGTATTTCTCTAGAGGTGAGCTAGGACTAATATTTTCCTCTGCTAGCTTTATTTAGTCCTCCGGCTGGGCTGGGCATCTAGAATCAACGTAGGCATGCTACCCGGCCACTGCTAGTTGTGCGTTAGGTTTAGTTCATGGTCAGCTCAGTTCCCATCTTCCAAGAGCTAGTTCCTATATATGCTTATGCTATGTTCTCTTGCCATTGAGATCATGACAGTTTGACCGGCCCGCAAAGTGTTAATTGTTTGGGCTGAAGCAGGAGAAAAAGAAGTGTTGAAGGGAAATTTTTTTTTTTCCCCTCAGAGTTTTGCTGCCTAGCCCTTAATTGCTGTCTAGCTGCTTCTTACCTCCTCTTAACCCTTGAATGGCTCTGTGTCCACCTGTTTGTAATGGATCTTCAGAGTGTAACTGCAGGTTTGAATAATCTCGCCACGAAGGTACAAAATTTGCAAGATTTTGTTTGTCATGCACCTGTATCTGAGCCGAGAATTCCTTTGCCGGAATTTTTCTCGGGGAATAGATCCGGGTTTCAGAATTTTCGAAATAATTGCAAATTATTTTTGTCTCTGAAATCTCGCTCTGCCGGAGACCCTGCACAGCAGGTCAGGATTGTGATTTCCTTGCTCCGGGGCGACCCTCAAGACTGGGCTTTTTCATTGACACCAGGGGATCCTGCGTTGCTCAATGTGGATGCGTTTTTTCTGGCCTTGGGGTTGCTTTATGACGAACCTCATTTGGAGCTTCAGGCAGAAAAAACTTTGATGTCCCTATCTCAGGGGCAAGATGAAGCGGAAATTTACTGCCAAAGATTCCGTAAATGGTCTGTGCTTACTCAGTGGAATGAGTGCGCCCTGGCGGCGACTTTCAGAGAGGGTCTCTCTGATGCCATTAAGGATGTTATGGTGGGGTTCCCTGTGCCTGCGGGTCTGAATGAGTCCATGACAATGGCTATTCAGATCGATAGGCGTTTGCGGGAGCGCAAACCAGTGCACCATCTGGCGGTGTCCACTGAGAAGTCGCCAGAGAGTATGCAGTGTGATAGAATTCTGTCCCGAAGCGAGCGGCAGAATTTTAGACGGAAAAATGGGTTGTGTTTCTATTGTGGTGATTCTACTCATGTTATATCAGCATGCTCTAAGCGCACTAAAAAGCTTGGTAAATCTGTTTCCATTTGCACCTTACCGTCTAAATTTATTCTATCTGTGACCCTGATTTGCTCTTTGTCATCTATTACCACGGACGCCTATGTCGACTCTGGCGCCGCTTTGAGTCTTATGGATTGGTCCTTTGCCAAACGCTGTGGGTATGATTTAGAGCCTTTGGAGACTCCTATTCCTCTGAAGGGGATTGACTCCACCCCATTGGCTAATAATAAACCACAATACTGGACACAAGTAACTATGCGTATTAATCCGGATCACCAGGAGATTATTCGCTTTCTGGTGCTGTATAATCTACATGATGATTTGGTGCTAGGATTGCCTTGGCTGCAATCTCACAACCCAGTCCTCGACTGGAGAGCTATGTCTGTGTTGAGCTGGGGATGTAAGGGGGCTCATGGGGATGTACCTGTGGTTTCCATTTCATCATCCATTCCCTCTGAAATTCCTGAGTTCCTGTCTGACTATCGTGACGTCTTTGAAGAATCCAAGCTTGGTTCGTTACCTCCGCACCGAGAGTGCGATTGTGCCATAGATTTAATCCCGGGTAGTAAATACCCAAAGGGTCGTTTATTTAATCTGTCTGTGCCTGAACATGCTGCTATGCGAGAATATATAAAGGAGTCCTTGGAAAAGGGACATATTCGTCCATCGTCATCTCCCTTAGGAGCCGGTTTTTTCTTTGTGTCAAAAAAAGACGGCTCTTTGAGACCATGTATTGATTATCGGCTTTTGAATAAAATCACTGTTAAATATCAATACCCATTGCCGTTGCTGACTGATTTGTTTGCTCGCATAAAGGGGGCCAAGTGGTTCTCTAAGATTGACCTTCGTGGGGCGTATAATTTGGTGCGAATCAGGCAGGGGGATGAGTGGAAAACCGCATTTAATACGCCCGAGGGCCACTTTGAGTATTTAGTGATGCCTTTTGGTCTTTCTAATGCTCCGTCAGTTTTCCAGTCCTTTATGCATGATATTTTTCGCGATTATTTGGATAAATTTATGATTGTGTATCTGGATGATATTCTGATTTTTTCGGATGACTGGGACTCTCATGTCCAGCAAGTCAGGAGGGTTTTTCAGGTTTTGCGGTCTAATTCTTTGTGTGTGAAGGGTTCTAAGTGTGTTTTTGGGGTACAGAGGATTTCCTTTTTGGGATATATTTTTTCCCCCTCTTCCATTGAAATGGATCCTGTCAAGGTTCAAGCTATTTGTGATTGGACGCAGCCCTCTTCTCTTAAGAGTCTTCAGAAATTTTTGGGCTTTGCTAACTTTTATCGTCGATTTATTGCTGGTTTTTCGGATATTGCTAAGCCATTGACCGATTTGACTAAGAAGGGTGCTGATGTTGCTGATTGGTCCCCTGATGCTGTGGAGGCCTTTCGGGAGCTTAAGCGCCGTTTTTCCTCTGCCCCTGTGTTGCGTCAGCCTGATGTTGCTCTACCTTTTCAGGTTGAGGTCGACGCTTCTGAGATCGGAGCTGGGGCAGTGTTGTCGCAGAAAAGTTCTGACTGCTCCGTGATGAGGCCTTGTGCCTTCTTTTCCCGTAAATTTTCGCCCGCTGAGCGGAATTATGATGTTGGGAATCGGGAGCTTTTGGCCATGAAGTGGGCTTTTGAGGAGTGGCGCCATTGGCTTGAGGGGGCCAGACATCAGGTGGTGGTATTGACTGACCACAAAAATTTGATTTATCTTGAGACCGCCAGGCGCCTGAATCCTAGACAGGCGCGCTGGTCATTATTTTTCTCTCGGTTTAATTTTGTGGTGTCATACCTACCGGGTTCTAAGAATGTTAAGGCGGATGCCCTTTCTAGGAGTTTTGAGCCTGACTCGCCTGGTAACTCTGAGCCCACAGGTATCCTTAAGGATGGAGTGGTATTGTCAGCCGTTTCTCCAGACCTGCGGCGGGCCTTGCAGGAGTTTCAGGCGGAGAGACCTGATCGTTGCCCACCTGATAAACTGTTTGTTCCTGATGATTGGACCAGTAGAGTCATCTCTGAGGTTCATTCTTCTGCATTGGCAGGTCATCCTGGCATTTTTGGTACCAGGGATTTGGTGGCAAGGTCCTTCTGGTGGCCTTCCCTGTCACGAGATGTGCGAGGCTTTGTGCAGTCTTGTGACGTTTGTGCTCGGGCCAAGCCTTGTTGTTCTCGGGCTAGTGGATTATTGTTGCCCTTGCCTATTCCTAAGAGGCCTTGGACGCACATCTCGATGGATTTTATTTCAGATCTGCCTGTTTCTCAGAAGATGTCTGTCATCTGGGTGGTGTGTGACCGTTTTTCTAAGATGGTCCATTTGGTTCCTCTGCCCAAGTTACCTTCTTCTTCCGAGTTGGTTCCTCTGTTTTTTCAAAATGTTGTTCGTTTGCATGGTATTCCTGAGAATATCGTTTCTGACAGAGGGACCCAATTCGTGTCTAGATTTTGGCGGGCATTCTGTGCTAGGATGGGCATAGATTTATCTTTTTCGTCCGCTTTCCATCCTCAGACGAATGGCCAGACCGAGCGGATTAATCAGACCCTGGAGACATATCTGAGGTGTTTTGTGTCTGCTGACCAGGATGATTGGGTTGCTTTTTTGCCATTGGCGGAGTTCGCTCTCAATAATCGGGCCAGCTCTGCCACTTTGGTGTCCCCGTTTTTCTGTAATTCGGGGTTTCATCCTCGATTTTCCTCTGGTCAGGTGGAATCTTCGGATTGTCCTGGAGTGGATGCTGTGGTGGAGAGATTGCATCAGATCTGGGGGCAGGTGGTGGACAATTTGAGGTTGTCCCAGGAGAAGACTCAGCTTTTTGCCAACCGCCACCGTCGTGTTGGTCCTCGGCTTTCTGTTGGGGATTTGGTGTGGTTGTCTTCTCGTTTTGTCCCTATGAGGGTCTCTTCTCCTAAGTTTAAGCCTCGGTTTATCGGCCCGTATAAGATATTGGAGATTCTTAACCCTGTTTCCTTCCGTTTGGACCTCCCTGCATCCTTTTCTATTCATAACGTTTTTCATCGGTCATTATTGCGCAGGTATGAGGTACCGGTTGTGCCTTCCGTTGAGCCTCCTGCTCCGGTGTTGGTTGAGGGTGAGTTGGAGTACGTTGTGGAGAAAATCTTGGACTCTCGTGTTTCCAGACGGAGACTCCAGTATCTGGTCAAGTGGAAGGGATACGGCCAGGAGGATAATTCTTGGGTGAATGCATCTGATGTTCATGCCTCCGATCTGGTTCGTGCCTTTCATAGGGCCCATCCTGATCGCCCTGGTGGTTCTGGTGAGGGTTCGGTGCCCCCTCCTTGAGGGGGGGGTACTGTTGTGAATTTGGATTCTGGGCTCCCCCGGTGGCTACTGGTGGAATTGAACTGGTGTCTTCATCTTCTCTGTTCACCTGTTCCCATCAAGATGTGGGAGTCGCTATATAACCTTGCTGCTCTGTTAGTTGCTTGCCGGTCAACAATGTTGTCAGAGGCCTCTCTGTGCTTGTTCCTGCTCCTAGACAACTACTAGATAAGTTGGACTCTTGTCCATGTTTGTTTTTGCATTTTGTTCCAGTTCACAGCTGTAGTTTCGTTACTGTGTCTGGAAAGCTCTTGTGAACGGGAATTGCCACTCTGGTGTTATGAGTTAATGCCAGAGTTTTAAAGTAATTTCTGGATGGTGTTTTTGATAGGCTTTTCAGCTGACCATGAAAGTGCCCTTTCTGTCTTCTGCTATGTAGTAAGTGGACCTCAAATTTGCTAAACCTATTTTCATACTACGTTTGTTATTTCATCTCAACTCACCGCCAATACATGTGGGGGGCCTCTGTCTCCTTTCGGGGTATTTCTCTAGAGGTGAGCTAGGACTAATATTTTCCTCTGCTAGCTTTATTTAGTCCTCCGGCTGGGCTGGGCATCTAGAATCAACGTAGGCATGCTACCCGGCCACTGCTAGTTGTGCGTTAGGTTTAGTTCATGGTCAGCTCAGTTCCCATCTTCCAAGAGCTAGTTCCTATATATACTTATGCTATGTTCTCTTGCCATTGAGATCATGACAGAGATGTCTTTATCACCGAAAGAAGGCGTGGGGTGGACCCTAGCAGTTGCTGTGGGAGACGAAGAGACACCATCCCCGGAGTGGAGTGGACGGGTCATCCTTGATCAAATGGAAGTGGATGTGAAGGCTATGGGCCCTGAGCGTGTACAAGCAATAGAAGCTATGCTGTGGGAAAATCAGGCTGCATTCGCCCGTCACGCCGAAGATTTCGGCTGTACCGAAGCCATCACGCATGAGATACCGACTGGGGAAGCTCGTCCAATTCGAGAACGATACCGGCAGATCCTGCCCAAGATGTATCAAGAGGTGAAGACATTACTGAGGCAGATGCTGGATTCAGGAGTGGTGCAGAGTAGTCAGAGCCCTTGGGCAGCCCCGGTGGTGCTCGTCAAGAAAAAGGATGGGACCATCCGGTTCTGTGTAGATTACAGGAAACTCAATGCCTGCACTGTTCGAGACTCGTATCCGTTGCCCCGCATCGAGGAATCCTTGACAGCGTTGGGGAAAGCCAAGTACTTCTCCACCCTGGACTTAGCAAGCTGATACTGGCAAGTAGTCGTGGCAGAGAAAGACAGAGAGAAAACCGCCTTCATCCTCCCTATGGGGCTGTTCGAGTTTAACCAGATGCCCTTCGGGCTCTCCAATGCTCCAGGCACCTTTCAACGGCTGATGGAAAAGTGTTTGGGAGATTTAAATTTTGAGGCTACCCTGATCTATCTGGATGACATCATTGTGTTTTCAGCCTCATTCGAAGACCACCTTGCCCGGCTTGGACAGGTACTCGGAAGACTGCGGGCTCATAACCTGAAGGTGAAGCCAAAAAAATGCCACCTCTTCAAGAGAGAGATCGAGTACCTAGGCCACATAGTGTCACAAGATGGAGTTCTACCCTCGCCAGAAAAAGTGGCTGCTATCCAGAAGTGGCCAGTCCCTCAAACAGTGAGAGAACTCCAGGCCTTCCTGGGACTCGCTGGGTACTACCGCCGGTTTGTTAAAGACTTTGCGAAGGTGGCAGGTCCTCTCAATGTGTTGCTGAGGGGGACCGCGGGAGTGCCGAAGACCCAGCGCGTCCACTGGGCACAGGGACAACACGAGGCCTTCCAGGCTATAAAGAATGCCCTTACTTCGGCCCCGATTTTGGCCTACGCAGACTTCGATCAACCGTTCCTGTTGTACACCGATGGTAGCCTTCATGGACTCGGTGCAGTACTTTCTCAGATACAGGATGGACATGAGAGAGTCATCGGGTATGCTAGCAGGTCCCTGCGAGACAGCGAAAGAAACCCTCACAATTACAGCTCCTTCCAGTTAGAGCTCCTGGCCCTGGTGTGGGCCATGACAGAAAAGTTTGCAGGCTTCCTGACAGGTACAAAAATTTAAGTTCGAACAGACAATAATCCCCTGGCCCACCTTGAGAATGCTAAATTGGGGGCCTTAGAACAACGGTGGATGGCTCGCCTAGCCAAGTTCGACTTTACCATCCGTTATCGCTCTGCTACCGAAAACGCAAATGCGGATGGGCTGTCAAGAGTGCCTGTGGAGACTCCAGTGGGGGATCTTGATGAGCAACTTGAAGAGGAGGAAACCCCAGACTTTAGTAAGTTTAAGCCCCCAATGGTTGTGGCCCAGTCAAGAAGGGAGGCCTGCACATTACCCCGGTCCCTGGGGAGAACCAATGAGGAATGGGGACACGTTCAGGATGAAGACGAAGGGCTGAGACAGATGAAATGGTGGGTAACGCAAAAGCGGAAGCCTGGCAAACAAGAGAGAGATAATCTGGACTCTGAAATGAGGAGTGTGTTGCACCAGTGGGATAGACTGGAAGTGCGAGAGTCAGTACTATATCGTAAAAGGCAACAGCCAAAAGATATGGAAGTAAGGTGGCAAGTGGTCATCCCAGGAAGAATGGCTCAAGAAATAGCTAAAGAAGCCCACGAATTCAGAGCGCACTTCGGCCCCACAAAGACCTACCAATGGTTGCAGCGGTATGTGTATTGCCCCCTGATGGAGCTTGTGGTGGAAGAGGTTTGCCGGCAATGTCGAGTATGTGACCTCATTAAGAGTACTGAACAGAGGGCACCCATCCAGACCATACAAACTAAGGAACCGCTGGAAGTCTTGATGATTGACTATCTCCTCGTGGGACACTCGGCCCGGGGGCTGCAATACTGTTTGGTGATGACCGATCATTTCTCTAAGTTCGCAGTAGTCACTCCGACTAGAGACCAGACTGTGGAATCGGCGGCGCGAGCCATCTGTCAAGACTTCATCCGGGTGTATGGGTGCCAAAGCGCATCCACTCCGACCAAGGCGCATGTTTCCAAGGCAAGGTGATGGAAGAATTGTATCGCATGTATGGCATCGAGCGGTCCCGGACCACCCCTTACCACCCTCAAGGCAATGGAGCTTGTGAACGCTTCAACAGAACCTTGCTTCAGATGCTGAGAACGTTGGAGGAGGATAAGAAGTCGTGTTGGCCAGACTATCTGCCAGAATTGGTCTGGACCTACAACAATCGGGTCCAATCCACCACAGGTTATACCCCCTATCTACTGTTGTTTGGAAGAGCTGGACGAGAGATCATTGAGCTGAATTTGGAACAGCCAGAGGAGCTGATGGAGCGAACTGTCAACTCATGGGTGAAGGAGCACCAGCAATGATTGCAAACGATACTGTGGTTGGCGGGTCAGCAACTGCAAGAAAAAGAACACACAGCCCGCAAACCGACTCAAGAGTTACCGCTCCAAACTGGAGACCGAGTATTGGTCAGAGAGAAACGCCCTAAGGGAAAACTAAGTGAGAGATGGGAAGTACAGCCGTACAAGGTTATCGAGCGAGTGTATGCTAACGGCCCTGTCTACAAGGTACAGATTGAAGATGGGGCATCCGCCCCTAGAGTACTTCACAGAAATATGCTGGGACCTTGCCGGTCTGAGGTCTGTTCTATGCCATTGTCACCTGAAGGCGCCACTCCACTTCCTGAATCTGTCATGCCTGATGGTCAAATCGATGATGAGTGGTGGACCGTCCCTGACACAGTAGGGGGTCCTCAGCCGCCCAGAGACGGTAATCCCATGGATGTATCAGTATCGCCATGCGAGGATGAGACCAGACAAGAGCTCACAATGTCCCCTGCAACAAGTGTTCCTCTGGAACATAGTCAAGCCTTGCCTGACAGCCAAGAGCTTCGGAGATCCCAGAGGTCTAACGCAGGGGTTCCACCAGTCCGATATGTAGAACAGTGTGCTCTGTCTGTTTTTACACCTTTGTTGCCTCCTCCATTACGCTTTTACCCTGATGCTGTGATGGCCGAGGACGACCATCATTAAGAAGGGAGGCATGTAAGAGGGTGGTGTTGTTATGGACAGTAAGAAACACGCTGTCACTTTAAGAGGCTGCACCCCCTTGTCTGGTGTGATGGTATGTTCTGCTTTTCCTCCCCTGCTCTTATCGTTGTTATGAACTGGTCGGTGCTGGGTGCAGGGGTGGAGCTGAAGCAGCGTGTGTGAGAAGAAGAAGCTGCTAGAAAGAAGAGAGAGCTCGGAGAGAGAACTGTGAGCTGTTCTGGATGCAAGAAAGATTACACAGCTTGAGACGAACTGCGTTTGTGAAATAGAATTTCCCGGTTACAGCAAAGGTGGCTGTTCTGTGCTAGTTTGTGAAGCCACGAAGATACTGAGAAGGGGACTTACAGTTTCCAGGAGCATCTCTAGTATCCGGAAGCAAGGAGACGACCACGCTTCGCAGAGCTCACAGGAATCCGTGCGCACCACCGTTTTGGACTTCTAGGGGCCCCCTGGGACTGGACCTGAGTCCCCAACATAACCGTGAGTCTGTTCCTGTATGGTGCACCAGTTAGGGCCTAGTGCAGGCTTCAGTAGTCAGAACACGGGAGCCGTGTGGCCTGCTTAGTAAAGGCCAGGGAGGTTATGCACAGGGTAGCATCGTTATTGGTTTTTATTGTTTAAAGTTGTTTGTGAGACAAATTCTGAGTCTGTAATTGTTGTAGAACCGTGCTATTTTACAGACAAGATTACTTATTTATATTGTTTTTTTGCTATTGTTAACCCCTGTTTGCATCTTCCTCATTCCCCTCATTCCTTGCCTCCCAATAAATCTACCCTTTGTTGTTTGCACCTCATCTTGTGTACAGTAGTCTTCCTTGTTGTGAATTCCGCTCTTGGGCTCCCTCCGGTGGTTGTAAGTGGCACTTTTGTGAGTTCTGCTCTTGGGCTCCCTCCGGTGGATTTAAGTGGAACTGCTGCTCCTTGGATTTAGCAGTCAGCAGCTGCTTCCACTGATCATCTATTCTGGCTCGGCTATTTATCCTGGCTCTATCCTTCAGCTAGTGCCAGTTGTCAATGGTTCCTGCTTGGATTCACATCTCTCTTGGATTTCCCTGATGTTCTGACCAGTTCAGCAAAGTTAAGTCCTTGCTTTGTTCTTTGCAGTCCACATTTTGTGGACTTTATTGTTCAGCACTTTCTATGTTTTTTCTTGTCCAGCTTGTCAGTATGGATTTATTCAGTTAAGCTGGAAGCTCTGGGAAGCAGATTTACCCTCCACATCTTTAGTCAGGTGTGGAGATTTTTGTAAACTCTGTGGTGGATTTTTTCTAGTTTTTAATACTGACCGCACAGTATTCTGTCCTATTCTATCTATCTAGCTAGAGTGGCCTCCTTTGCTTCATCCTGGTTTCATTCTGCATATGTCATTTCCCACTCCACTCACAGTCAATATTTGTGGGGGGCTGTCTAACCTTTGGGGATTTTCTCTGAGGCAAGATAGCTTTCCTGTTTCTATCTTTAGGGGTAGTTAGTCCTCCGGCTGTGATGAGGTGTCTAGGGAGTGACAGGAACATCCCACGGCTACTTCTAGTGTTGTGATAAGATCAGGAACTGCGGTCAGTACAGGTACCACCTCCTCCAGTGCTCGTCCCATGTTGCTCCTAAACCACCAGTTCATAACAGTACAACTGGCCAAAAATGAATTAAATGCATCTCAAAAGAAGGAAAAAAAAGTTCTGAGTCATTTTTTTTTCTGCAGTCTGTTTTTTTCTTTTTTTTCCTCTTAATCTCTGGGTGGTTCAGGATTTTGGCGCTGGCATGGATTCAGGGTTTGTTTTCTCGTGTGGATCAACTTGCTACAAGAGTACAGAGTATCCAAGATTATGTTGTCCAGACTCCGGCTTTAGAGCCTAAAATTCCTACTCCTGATTTGTTTTTTGGGGATAGATCCAAGTTTTTGAACTTTAAAAATAACTGCAAATTGTTTTTTGCTTTGAAACCCCGTTCCTCTGGTGATCCCATTCAGCAGGTTAAAATTGTCATCTCTCTGCTGCGTGGTGACCCTCAGGACTGGGCATTCTCCCTTGAATCAGGGGATCCAGCATTGCTGAATGTAGACGCATTTTTTCAAGCGCTCGGATTATTGTATGGTTGAACCTAATTCTGTAGATCATGCAGAAAAAACCCTGTTGGCCCTGTGTCAGGGTCAGGAAGCGGCAGAATTATACTGCCAGAAATTTAGAAAATGGTCTGTGCTCACTAAATGGAATGAGGATGCTCTGGCAGCAATTTTCAGAAAGGGTCTTTCTGAAGCCCTTAAAGATGTTATGGTGGGGTTCCCCATGCCAGCTGGTTTGAGCGAATCTATGTCTCTAGCCATTCAGATTGATCGGCGTCTGCGCGAGCGCAAAGTTGTGCACCATATGGCGGTATCCTCTGAGCAGAGTCCTGAGCCTATGCAATGTGATAGGATTTTGACTAGAGCAGAACGGCAGGGATTCAGACGTCAGAATAGGCTGTTTTTACTGTGGTGATTCTGCTCATGTTATTTCTGATTGCCCTAAGCGTACTAAGAGGGTCGCTAGGTCTGTTACCATCAGTACTGTACAGCCTAAATTTCTCTTATCTGTGACCCTGATTTGCTCATTATCGTCCTTTTCTGTCATGGCATTTGTGGATTCAGGCGCTGCCCTGAACTTAATGGACTTGGAATTCGCCAGGCGCTGTGGTTTTTCCTTGCAGCCTTTGCAGAGCCCTATTCCTTTGAGGGGGATTGATGCTACACCATTGGCCAAGAATAAACCTCAGTATTGGACTCAGCTGACCATGTGCATGGCTCCAGCACATCAGGAAGATTGCCGTTTTCTGGTGTTGCATAACTTGCATGATGTTGTTGTACTGGGTTTTTCATGGTTACAGGAACATAATCCGGTGCTGGATTGGAAATCTATGTCTGTGACTAGTTGGGGTTGTCAAGGGGTACATTGTGACGTTCCTTTGATGTCAATTTCCTCTTCCCCTCTTCTGAAGTCCCTGAGTTTTTGTCGGATTTCCAGGATGTATTTGATGAGCCCAAGTCCAGTTCCCTTCCTCCACATAGGGACTGTGGTTGTGCTATTAACTTGATTCCTGGCTGTAAGTTCCCTAAGGGCCGACTTTTCAATCTGTCTGTGCCAGAGCATGCCGCCATGCGGAGTTATGTCAAGGAGTCTTTGGAGAAGGGGCATATTCGGCCGTCCTCGTCACCATTGGGAGCGGGATTCTTTTTTGTTGCCAAGAAGGATGGCTCATTGAGACCCTGTATTGATTATCGCCTTCTTAATAAGATCACGGTCAAATTCCAATACCCTTTACCTTTGCTTTCTGATTTGTTTGCTCGGATTAAGGGGGCTAGTTGGTTTACTAAGATTGACCTTCGAGGGGCATATAATCTTGTTCGTATTAAACAGGGTGACAAATGGAAAACTGCATTTAATACGCCCGAAGGCCATTTTGAATACCTTGTGATGCCTTTCGGGCTTTCTAATGCTCCTTCTGTATTTCAGTCCTTCATGCATGATATTTTCCGCAATTATCTTGATAAATTCATGATTGTGTATTTGGATGATATTTTGATTTTTTCCGATGATTGGGAGTCTCATGTGAAGCAGGTCAGGATGGTATTCCAGATCCTTCGTGATAATGCTTTATTTGTGAAGGGGTCTAAGTGCCTATTTGGAGTTCAGAAGGTCTCTTTTTTGGGTTTTATTTTTTCTCCCTCGTCTATAGAAATGGATCCTGTTAAGGTCCAAGCCATTCATGACTGGATTCAACCCACATCGGTGAAGAGCCTTCAGAAATTTTTGGGCTTTGCTAATTTTTATCGCCGTTTCATTGCCAACTTTTCCAGTGTGGTTAAGCCCCTGACCGATTTGACGAAGAAAGGCGCTGATGTGACGAATTGGTCCTCTGCGGCTGTTGAGGCCTTTCAGGAGCTTAAACGCCAATTTACTTCTGCCCCTGTGTTGCGTCAGCCGGATGTTTCTCTTCCTTTTCAGGTTGAGGTTGACGCTTCTGAGATTGGGGCAGGGGCCGTTTTGTCTCAGAGGAATTCTGATGGTTCTTTGATGAAACCGTGTGCCTTTTTTTTCCAGAAAGTTTTCGCCTGCGGAGCGCAATTATGACGTTGGCAATCGGGAGTTGTTGGCTATGAAGTGGGCATTTGAGGAGTGGCGACATTGGCTTGAGGGAGCCAAGCACCGCGTTGTGGTCTTGACCGATCATAAGAATCTGATTTACCTCGAGTCGGCCAAGCGGCTGAACCCTAGACAGGCTCGATGGTCTCTGTTTTTCTCCCGTTTTGATTTTGTGGTCTCGTATCTTCCGGGATCTAAGAATGTTAAGGCTGATGCCCTCTCTCTGAGTTTTTTGCCTGATTCTCCTGGGGTCCTTGAGCCGGTTGGCATTCTTAAAGAAGGGGTGATACTTTCTGCCATCTCCCCTGATTTGCGGCGGTTGCTTCAGGAATTTCAGGCTGACAAACCTGACCGCTGTCCTGTGGGGAAGCTGTTTGTTCCTGATAGATGGACTAGTAAGGTAATTTCTGAGGTTCATTGTTCAGTGTTGGCTGGTCATCCTGGGATTTTTGGTACCAGAGATTTGGTTGCTAGGTCCTTTTGGTGGCCTTCCTTGTCACGGGATGTGCGTTCTTTTGTGCAGTCCTGTGGGACTTGTGCCCGGCCCAAGCCTTGCTGTTCCCGCGCTAGTGGGTTGCTTTTGCCTTTGCCGGTCCCTGAGAGGCCCTGGACGCATATTTCCATGGATTTTATTTCGGATCTTCCTGTTTCCCAGAAGATGTCTGTTATCTGGGTGGTTTGTGACCGGTTCTCTAAAATGGTCCATTTGGTACCTTTGCCTAAATTGCCTTCCTCCTCTGATTTGGTTCCATTGTTTTTTCAGCGTGTGGTTCGTTTGCATGGCATTCCGGAGAATATTGTGTCTGACAGAGGTTCCCAGTTTATTTCTAGGTTTTGGCGGGCCTTGTGTGCTAGGATGGGCATTGATTTGTCTTTTTCTTCGGCGTTCCATCCTCCGACAAATGGCCAAACTGAGCGAACTAATCAGACCTTGGAAACCTATTTGAGATGCTTTGTGTCTGCTGATCAGGATGATTGGGTGGCTTTCTTGCCGTTGGCCGAGTTTGCCCTTAATAATCGGGCTAGTTCGGCTACTTTGGTTTCGCCTTTCTTTTGTAATTTTGGTTTTCATCCTCGTTTTTCTTCGGGGCAGGTTGAGCCTTCTGATTGTCCTGGTGTGGATTCTGTGGTGGACAGGTTACAGCAGATTTGGACTCATGTAGTAGACAATTTGACGTTGTCTCAGGAAAAGGCTCAACGTTTTGCTAAAAGCCGTCGGTGTGTTGGTCCCCGGCTTCGGGTGGGGGATTTAGTCTGGTTATCTTCTCGTCATGTTCCTATGAAGGTTTTTTCCCCTAAGTTCAAACCTCGGTTTATTGGTCCTTATAAGATTTCTGAGATTATCAATCCGGTATCTTTTCGTTTGGCCCTTCCAGCCTCTTTTGCCATCCATAATGTTTTCCATAGATCTTTGTTGCGGAGATATGTGGTGCCCGTTGTTCCCTCTGTGGATCCTCCTGCCCCGGTGTTGGTTGATGGGGAGTTGGAATATGTGGTGGAGAAAATTTTGGATTCTCATTTTTCGAGGCGGAGGCTTCAGTATCTTGTCAAGTGGAAGGGTTATGGCCAGGAGGATAATTCTTGGGTTGTTGCCTCCAATGTTCATGCTGACCATTTGGTTCGTGCCTTTCACTTGGCTCGTCCTGATCGGCCTGGGGGCTCTGGTGTGGGTTCGGTGACCCCTCCTCAAGGGGGGGGTACTGTTGTGAATTCCGCTCTTGGGCTCCCTCCGGTGGTTGTAAGTGGCACTTTTGTGAGTTCTGCTCTTGGGCTCCCTCCGGTGGATTTAAGTGGAACTGCTGCTCCTTGGATTTAGCAGTCAGCAGCTGCTTCCACTGATCGTCTATTCTGGCTCGGCTATTTATCCTGGCTCTATCCTTCAGCTAGTGCCAGTTATCAATGGTTCCTGCTTGGATTCACATCTCTCTTGGATTTCCCTGATGTTCTGACCAGTTCAGCAAAGTTAAGTCCTTGCTTTGTTCTTTGCAGTCCACATTTTGTGGACTTTATTGTTCAGCACTTTCTATGTTTTTTCTTGTCCAGCTTGTCAGTATGGATTTATTCAGTTAAGCTGGAAGCTCTGGGAAGCAGATTTACCCTCCACATCTTTAGTCAGGTGTGGAGATTTTTGTAAACTCTGTGGTGGATTTATCTAGTTTTTAATACTGACCGCACAGTATTCTGTCCTATTCTATCTATCTAGCTAGAGTGGCCTCCTTTGCTTCATCCTGGTTTCATTCTGCGTATGTCATTTCCCTCTCCACTCACAGTCAATATTTGTGGGGGGCTGTCTAACCTTTGGGGATTTTCTCTGAGGCAAGATAGCTTTCCTGTTTCTATCTTTAGGGGTAGTTAGTCCTCCGGCTGTGATGAGGTGTCTAGGGAGTGACAGGAACATCCCACAGCTACTTCTAGTGTTGTGTTAAGATCAGGAACTGCGGTCAGTACAGGTACCACCTCCTCCAGAGCTCGTCCCATGTTGCTCCTAAACCACCAGTTCATAACACTTCCTGCACCGTGGCGGTCCCCCGGCTATCGCTTCAATTAAACGAGTGGTACCAACAATTTTGACCATGTGTGTATATAAAGCATAATAGTATGCTGTAAAAAAGAGCTTCCAGGTGCTGGCTGCACTTTATATAGGGAAAACTAGCTGACAGATTCCCTTTAAAGGTTTTGTGCGGGCATGGGATAAAAGTCTGCATTCACTTTATGTGACTGCCGACTGCCAAATCATGACAGGACTCGGTGCTCCTGCTGTAATCAGTCCCCCAAGTAACTGGTGCTATTTTGCATGTGTCGAATAGATAAGTTTGGCTTTTCTCAATACAAGAGAACTGAGAGAAGCCGAAAGAGTCTACTTGACATGTGACCTCACGTATGACCGCCTGTTCACATAACCGATGCTGGGGACTCATGGACCATTATTACTGTACATGTGGGGATTCGGAGAACGTTATTAAATGTTAAGTGGGCACTTAAAGGGAAACTGTCACCGGCATTTTACTAACTAAAGTACAGACAGAGTGTGGAGACATGGGGTCGGCAGGCGCCCCAGTCTGCTAGTCGAAACCACATGGATCAGGGATTGTCCCGCCGAACGCCCCCTCTCCTTTTAACATGGGGAGAATGCTACTCAGACAACACAGGGTGAGGGTAACACAGTGTGGCAATGCTTTATTGAGCCACAAAACAAGCCGGTAACAAGTAGAACCGTTCCAGCAAAATACCCCAAAATGGTTCACATTACAGTCTCACCCTTCCACTGACTCGCCAGGATAATGGCAGCTGTTACGCCAGAGCTCCCAGGGTTGACTACCCCATCAGTGGCACACACACAGAGAGATGGTAACGACAAGCTTAGGAAGATAACAGTTAATTGAGGTACAAGAGTTGTTGACAACCTGGCTTTGCCGAACATCTGGAGCCAGGCGACAAGCGAGTCCCAATCCTGGCTTTCTTCAAACGTATCCATGGTTCAGCGATGGTCAATGGAGCAGATCTGTATTCTTTCAACTGGAACCGAGGTCCCTTAGGTTGTTTCCTGTAGAATGCTAGATCCGTGTCCCTCGTGATGGAGCCATAATATATTGGCAGCAGTCCTGTAGTGTCCCCTGGATGTTTGGATATCTTGGCAGAATCTCAGGCTGTCTCTCTCTCTCTCTATAGAGGCATGTAACCTCTTTTTAGACTTAACAAGTGCCCTTTATTCAGTATTGATATAAAGGGTAAGAATGGAGATGAGTTCAAGTAGTATTACTTGATTATTTAATCTATTTGTACAGTTTTCCCCCCTCTGTTTTCAAAGTCACCAAACTATCTAGCCTACACAATGCATAATTATCATATCAGTAAACATCACTGGTCGTCAAGGATAAGAGCACATTATGTTCTATGAAATCTCAATATTACAGACTTACACAAGCAATAGTCTGTTTTCTTGACCAACACATAAATTCAAAAGCCAACATACAGATAACAGTCTATTCTTCTTGGTTTCCTAAAAATAGACGTCTGGTTAATTACGATACAATGCTGTGTCACCACACAGGGCTATATTGGTTGGTAATTAAAATTGCACCTCTCCAATCTATTCTCGCACCCCTCCAATCTATTCTAAACTCTGCTGCCCGACTAATTTACCTATCCCTCTGCCATTACCCGGCCTCTCCCTTTTGTCAATCCCACCACTGGCCCCCATTACCCAGAGACTCCAGTTCAAAACCCTAACCATGGCATACAAAGCCATCCACAAGCTGTGTCCTCCCAACAACTGTGACCTAGTCTCCCAGTATTTACCTGTATGCAACCTCCGATCCTCACAAGATCTCCTTCTCTACTCCCCTCTTATCTCCTCTTCCTACAATCACATACAAGATTTGTTCCACACATTCCTCCTACTCTGGAACTCTCTACCCCAACATATCAGCCTCTAGCCTACCATGGAAACCTTCAAAAGGAACCTGAAGATCTACCTCTTCTGACAAGCCTACAACCTGCAATAACCCTCGTCCAACCAAACCACTGCACGACCAGCTCTACCCACACCTACGGTATCCTCACCCATCCATTGTAGATTGTGATCCCTCACGGACAGGGTCCTCTCTCCTCCTGTACCGGTCGGTCACTTGTTTTGTTTAAGATCACTGTACTCATTTTTTTATGTATACCCCTCTTAGCATGTAATGTGCCATAGAATAAATGGTGCTTGTGACAAAGTCACTGGTAAGGTAATAGAGGGGAGATATGTGTTACTGCGCTTAGTGACGTCAGTGATATGAAACCAGAGTGGAGCGCCCCCATGGGGCCGTGGGGTACTCGGTACCGGGTCCTTCGGTTCACAGGGGGGATGTCACGGTGGCTGACCCGGTCCGTGGCCCTGGGACGTCCGTGTAAAAGGGAAAGGTCTTTAAAGGGATAAAGTTTGTGTTCATGACGCCACCTGTGGTATTCGGTCAGGGTGACCGACGCTGCTGTAAGGGGTCCGCTGGGGTGATGTTATGGCAGCTAGATGGTATACCTTCCCACAGGTGAAGTATGTCCCCAGGGCTTCCCAGTATGTAGATGGTGGATGGTGAGAGGCGCAGAGAAGAACGAGGACACAAGGTTGCAGTCTCTTTACCTTTAATGAAAACTTCAGCATTCACAGTCCAGGGCACCAGATCACAGGGCAGGCAGAGTCTGGCCTGTTTGGAGGCAAGTCCAGAGTCCCCTTGTCCAGGTGGAAATCAGTAGCCTTCCCTTGCGCTGTAGTGTTGTAGTTCCTTACTGCCTAAGGCTTCACATAAGGTCCTCACAGATGTAATGTCTTTCTCTCTGTCCCCCATATAATATAGGACAAACCCGTATGACCGGTGGCTTGAGGCGGTTTATAGGGACTCTATCATGCCCCAGCCTCTAAGGGGTGCCACCGTGCCTCCTGGGTGTAGGGCGGACAGGTAACTTGCAATTAGCTGTCCTGCCGGTCTCTGGAGCAAAGCATAAAGGTCGTTACTCCCTCGGTGTTCTGGCTACCGGGCTTCTGCGCCTCAGAAGGAGGCAGCCTGTGTAGGGCTGGTCCCCTTCTGGTATCCTCTCCTTTGCTACGACTTCCTTCACGCTCGCTGCAATACAGTTCTCCTTCAGTGTCTCTTTCTAGGAGCTGCAGCTGTCAGGGCATGCACAGCTCCGTGTCCTTCTGTTTCAATTTCTGACAGGATCCCACCCCTGTCAGGGACCAACTACCTGAGCGAAGCTCAGCCAGCAACTAACTCACTTTTTCCTACAGGCAACCAGTTTTACCAAAGTGTGAGGAGTGACCTAATATATAGGAGCAGAGCTCCCCCTGGCGGCCTGGAGTGTGAAATGTGTTGCATGTTTGTGATACCTGGATGCAGTTGTCCTTCTTTGCCTCCAAACGTAATATCACTCTCCCCTAGAGGAAAATGACATTACTGCAACGACCAGGATCCTGGGGGGGCAATATTGCCTTGCGCAGGCGTGTACTCCGGAGGACAGAGAATGAACTTCAATCCAATATTGCGGCCAGCATGCAGCCAGCGGGTAAGGAAAGGGTGAATCAAACACCCGAAAACCCCGCCCATATGACCCAAAACTGGTCCCGCCAAATTCAGGTGACAGGTTCCCTTTAAGTTTAAGTTGCATAATGGGCTGGTTTCATGTGGACCTTCATGAGCGGGTGGGAGGAGGTCCACTTTATCTCCACCTGCAGAGCTGCCAGGACCTGTGTGTTGTCATGATCATGTGGTCAGGCACATGATGGAAAGACATGGTCTTGGGTTTAAACAAATAGACTCTACAGGCAGTCTTGGTTCAGCAAGACTGGAGAGAGGAGTCTCCAGTGGTTTGTGTCTTGAGAAGGAAAGACTGAACCTGTGTTGCTCCTGAGCAGGGTGCCACCCCCAACATATGGACTGTGTTGCCCCATTTTTGTTTTACTGTGTTATTTTCCTGTTTTAGCCAGAAAGGCTGAGTTTATGTTCCCCTCTTGTTGGTTCTTGCCACACAATAATAAACCAACCTAGGATTTAAAGAGACGGTCTTCCTATTTTCTACCTCCGCATACATCCACGTAAGTTGAACTACCACATGCTATAATAATAAATAATAATAATAATAAAAATAATTATAATAAAATGATACCTCAGGTGAAGAAATCCATTTTGTAGATTTTCTTTAATCTAAGTTTGAAGTTTTGAAGGGTGAGGCATAAGGATATCAAGCCCATTCATCAAGGTGTGCAGAATTATTAGGCTACTTTCACACATCAGGTTTTTGCCATCAGGCACAATCCGGCGAGTTTTGAAAAAAGCGGATCTGTTTTTTTCCCGCCGGATCCGTTTTTTTTCTCATAGAGTTGTATTAGCGCTGGAATGCCCCTGATGGCCACCCGTTTCATCCGTTTTTTGCCGGATCCGTCTAAAATTAGTTTTCCGGCGGCCGGAGAAAACGTTCATAGGAATGTTTTTTTCTGTCCGGCGAAAAAACGCCAAGCAACAGTTCCAGCTATAAACGGATGAAACTGATAAGTGAAATGATGAATCCGGCCTCCGAATCCGGTTTTCCATGCATTCTCCATACAATCATGCAAAATTTCTGTTCTTTCTCTCTCTCTCTCTCTTCCCCGGAACAGGAAGTCCAAACTCTATTCCCGGGTTCATTAAAAAAAAACGGATCCAGCAAAAAACGGCTCTGTTGCATCAGTTTTTCACAATTTGCAACAGATCCATTTTTTTTACAAATTTGCCGGATCCTGCCTGACGGCAAAAACCTGATGTGTGAAAGTAGCCTTAGACAGCATTTTTTCTCAGGCAAATTGAGCCAAAAAAGAGATTTAGCTGACTCTGAAAAGTAAATGTCATGACTCTGTTGTCGGGTGTCCCAGTACAAGGGGCTCCTTCCCTGTCCCTAACGTTAGGGGTGACCTAGCTCACCATGTTCCCTGGATTACTTCTGATGGTGAAGATGCCAGGGCCACGTACCTTGCCTTAGCTTCTGAATCCACCCTCAGTCTATACCCTTCCCCCACCCAGGGAAGAGGGAAGTAGTGGTGTACCATAATACACCAACCAGATTAAAAAGGTAATACAAACAGTGATAAAGGAAAATACCAATCATACAAATATACACACATAAACAACAGAGGTAAACAATGGGAGCGGAGGACGGGGTTAAACCAAAGTAGGAGAAGAAAGGGAATTATCACACACTCAAAACATAGCAACAGTCACAGATAAATCCACCAAATGACTTCTCCAATGGCAACCACCAACAACCTCCAGCTATGCAGCATAAGCTACTCTGACAATGAGTGCTAGCCAGGGCCTGGTGTATATCAGAGGTGGGAGTGGCTAACAGTTCACAGCTGAGCCTTAATGCAGGAAAGCTTCCAGGAGCTCTCAACTGAGCAGATTAACCTATGAGCAGAATAACCCCTGCACTAGATCTACGCTAGGGATGGGCTGCACCTCAATGGGGAGGGTGCAGCTTGCTGAGGGAGAAAATGGCTAGAAGGTTGGAGAAGTGTTTAAACTAGGGAGGGGGGTATTCATTTTATAGGAGGGGAAGATAGTGCAGATAGTGACTACTTTTAAATGTTTTTAACAAAATGTGTTGTGCATGTTCTTTTTGTGTCTAATGAAAATAATAATAATAATAATAATAATAATAATAATGATAATAATAATAATAATAATAATAATAATGCTGATCTCATGCTTCAGGTGATCCTCTATGGATCCTCTCCTTTGCCTCTCCTCTTTATATAGTCATTTCTAGTATAGGTCAGGTTGGATCCCTTTATATCTGTGGTGCCCCCTCTTATTTATTTTGTTGGCAGATAGTGACCTAGGCACAAATAAAGTATTTGGGGGGTGCCATGGGGGTGGGGTTAGAACAGTTAATAATTTAAGAAAGAATAGAGGTACAGAGAGATACATAAAGTGCATGTATACTAATGCCAGGAGCCTCACCAACAAAATGTAGGAATTAGAATTAATTTTGTTGGAACATAATTATGACATGGTGGGGATATCTAAAACATGGCTGGACGAGAGCCATGATTGGGTTGCTAATTTACAGGGCTATAGTCTATTCAGAAATGACGGTATAAATAAGCGAGGGGTGGTGTGTGTTTATATCTAAAATCATCCTTGAAACTTATCCTGCGTGATAATATAGGTGAATCTAATGAAAATGTTGAGTCCCTGTGGGTGGAGATAGAGGAGGGGGGAAAAAATAATAAATTACTGATAGAGAATATCCTCGTAAAGAAAATAGATGAAGCAGCGACTCAAGGAGAAGTCATTATTATGGGGGACTTCAACTACCCTGAAATACATTGGGGAACAGAAACCTGCAGTTCCAGCAAAGGTAATTGGTTTTTGACAACTATGAGAGACAATTACCTTTCACAACTGGTTCAGGACCCAGCAAGAAGAGGGGCACTGTTAGACCTAATATTAACCAACAGGCGTGTTCTGCACGCATATCTGAGTGGTCAGTGTAACACCTGCCCCCTTTTATGACCTTTGTTTAACTGTGAACATGTAGTCTGGCCCCGCACACCCACATTCTCTCACAGCTGAGTAGTGTTAATCCCAGATATATTCAGAGCCATGAGTCTGATTCAGACGTAGACTGATTCAGGCATCTTTCAAATTCCATCTTTCAAATTACAGATTTCTAATTACACTACTCTGAATTAGACTAGAATTGGACTGGAATTTGACTGTAAGGTAATGGAATATAAAAGCACTACAATGTTTCGGTTTCTTTTCACTTTCACCCCCAGGCTACTCTATTTATCCCTACCGCCTATAATCTCCCCACCTAGTAAGGACCTAGTTATTTCCCCCTCTATCCTCCCCAGCCATCTCATACCCTCCTCACAGCTGTTCCTCCACATACACTCCTTTTTCTCCAAACACACATCGCCGCATCATGTCCTATCCTACTCCCACATTCTAACGCTCCGTGTGCAACAAACTATCGTTTATCCATGACCTCTTCATCACCAAAAAACTTTCCTTCATTGGCATCACTGAAACCTGGTTCACCCCCTCTGTCTCAGCCTCTCCAGCTGCACTTTCTTATGGCGGATTCCATCTCTCTCACACCCATCGCCCCAGCAAAAATTGCGGTGGAGGAGTTGGCTTGCTCCTGTCCGACACCTGCTCCTTTACTCCAATTCTGCTACCACCCTCCGCTACTCTTCTCTCGTTTGAGGCGCACTCCGTCCGCATCTATTCCCCTTCCAGCTCCAGCAGGCTGTCATCTACCGCCCCCCAGAACTAGCCATCTCCACCTTTCTCGACCACTTCACCACATGGCTACTTGACTTCCTCTCTGCTGACATCCCCACTATCATCATGGGCGACTTCAATATCCCCATTGACACTTCCACCTCAGCTGCCTCTAAACTTTTATTGCTCACTGCCTTCTTCAGCCTCACTCAGTGGTCCTCTGCGGCCACTCACCAAGATGGATTCACACTGGACCTTATCTTGACCCGCTTCTGTTCCCTTACTAATCTCACTAACTCACCCTTCCCCCTGTCTGACCACAACCTACTGACATTCTCTTCCCTCTCCTCTCCTAGTGGGCAACGTCCAAGCCACAAACTCACTCAACCTTGCAGAAATCTCAAACACCTCAATTTACAATCTCTCTCTGAGTCCCTTCTCCCTCTTACAGACATAGCTTCCCTTCATGACACAGATGCCGCTGCCACTTTTTATAACACCACAATAACAGCAACACTTTATTCGGCCACCCCTCTCATGCATAGCAAAACTCGTACAATCAACAGGCAGCCCTGGTTGACCAGCCTGACCAAAGAACTGAGATGGGCTGCCGATCACTTCATTACATACAAGCAGTCCCTCGCCAGCTTCAAGTCCACGCTCACTGTCGCAAAACAAACAAACTTCTCATCTCTCATGTCCTCCCCGTCTCACAACCCTAAACAGCTTTTCAACACTTTCAATTCTCTACTCCGTCCCCCAGCACCTCCTCCCTCTCCTCTCATTTCTGCTGAAGACTTTGCCTCTTCCTTTAAGCAGAAGATTGATGTGATTAGAGAAAGCTTTGGCCCGCAGCCCCCAATGCCCCTGTTAGCCACTCAACCCTGTTGCTCCAAAACCAGCTTCTCCACCATGACAGAAGATCAGCTCTGCACCCTCCTGTCAAGATCACATCTCACCACTTGCACACTTGACCTGCTCCCGTCCCGCCTCATCCCTAATCTCACCACAGTCTTCATCCCAACCCTAACACACCTCTTCAACCTCTCATTCACAACTGGTGTCTTCCCCTCATCCTTCAAGCATGCCTCAATTACACCCATCCTCAAAAAGCCCTCCCTCAACCCATCCTCTGCGTCTAGCTATCGCCTGATATCTCTTCTCCCTTATGCCTCAAATCTACTGGAACAGCATGCCATGTTGAACTGTCCTCCCACCTCTCCTCCTGCTCCCTCTTTGACCGGTTACAATCTGGCTTCTGACCCCATCACTCAACTGAAACTGCCTTAACTAAAGTCACCAATGACCTACTAACTGCCAAGAGCAAGCGACACTACTCTGTCCTCATTCTCCTGGACCTGTCTTCTGCCTTTGACACTGTTGACCATTCCCTCCTGCTACAGATTCTCTAATTTCTTGGCATCACAGACTTGGCCCTATCCTGGATCTCGTCATACCTAACAGATAGAACATTCAGTGTCTCCCTCTCCCACACCACCTCCTCACCTCGCCCCTTGTCTGTTGGTGTTCCTCAAGGCTCAGTTCTAGGACCCCTACTCTTCTCCATCTACACCTTCAGCCTGGGACAGCTCATAGAATCTCACTGTTTGCAGTATCATCTCTACGCCGATGACATGCAGATCTACCTATCCGGACCTGACCTCACCTCCTTACTCACCAAAAACCCACACTGTCTGCTATCTCAGCCTTCTTTTCTGCTCACTTTCTAAAACTGAACATGGACAAAACAGTATTCATCATATTTCCCCCATCTCACTCTACCCCTCCACCATCCATCAATGTCAATGGCTGCTCACTTTCCCCAGTCACACACGCTCGGTGCCTCGGGCTGATCCTCGACTCTGCCCTCTCTTTCAAGCCACATATCCAAGCCCTTGACTCCTCCTGCCGTCTCAAACTCAAAAATATTTCAGCGCATTCCTTGACCATGAAACCACAAAAACACTAGTGCACGCCCTTATCATCTCCCGCCTTGACTACTGAAACCTCCTACTCTCTGGCCTCCCCTCTAGCACTCTGGCACCACTCCAATCCATCCTACACTCTGCTGCCCGACCAATCTACCTGTCTCCGTGCTATTCCCCAGCCTCTTCCCTATGCCAAGCCATTCACTGGCTTCCTATCGCCCAGAGACTCCAGTTCAAAACCCTTACTATGACATACAAAGCCATCCACAACCTGTCTCACCTCTTCCGACAAGCCTTGGCATGCAAAAAATAAGCCCTCACCCAACCCGAGATCACGAAAAATGGAGACGCTATGGGTCTCGTAAAATGGCGCCATTTTTTTAGCAAACTTTGGAATTTTTTTCACCACTTACATAAAAAAGAACCTAGACATGTTTGGTGTCTATGAACTCCCAATGACCTGAAGAATCATAATGGTCAGTTTTAGCATTTAACGAACCTAGCAAAAAAGGCAAACAAAAAACAGGTGTGGGATTGCACTTTTTTTTGCAATTTCACCGCACTTGGAATTTTTTTTTCCGTTTTCTGTTACACAACATAGTAAAACCAATGATGTCGTTCAAAAGTACAACTCGTCCCGCAAAAATGAAAAAAGTTTCCAGTCATGAAGGGGTAAAAGTAGAGGCATGTTAGAGTTAACATATAGTAGGTGTGAGGCTTGTGGAATGACAAACGTGTATGTGGGCTCCTTTGGTGTGCCCTGAATAAATCATTAGAATATGACTATGCAGATTAAATTTTTAACAAATTATTGCTCAGACAGATAGATCATTGATACAAGCTCAGAGTGGATCTGAGACCCTCACCTCTTCACCTGACCAGATGGCCCTTTTACCTTTATGTTAAATCTGTGCATTAAATGTTTTCCTGCTCCACATTTTTCTTTTTCTTATACTTTCGTTTGTTTTGGTTATTTGGTATTTTCAGAAAGCTTGGTTTTATTTACATAATATGCTGTTATGCTAGTTATTTACTGTAAATTTGTTTGCTACAGGAAACCAATTATTAAAATACGAAGGCAATGAGTAAGTTAAATTATCATTCCCGAAAATGAAGCAGGCAGCTTAGTGTTAAAGATATGTTGTAAATAAAGACAATATTGCATTGTGCTCCTTGGTGCGCTTAAGTTGCTACTTTCATCTAATGGGGTGTTATGTATAAATAAAAGTGTGCATTATGTATGTTGTCAGTAGAAGTATATTTTTAACAGCTTTTACATATGTTTTAAAATTGCAGTACCAGGAAAAATGGAAAAAAACCCTGAAAATGTTAATTTTAAAACAGTAGGAAAAGTAAACAGATTGGGTCATAGGACTGAAAATAACACAGCTCTTATCTATATGGAACAAGGAGGACTGAGCTTCTAAAATATAACTAAATATTACTATGCTGCAGTTGTAGCCCATCTCTGTCTTTTGCATGTTGGTGACACTTAAATGTTTCTGACAACCAAACAAGTGTAAATATTAGACAAAGATAACACAAGTAAACACGAAATGCAGTTTTTAAATGAAGGTCTTTATTATTAATGGTAAAAGAAATCCAAACCCACAGGGCCCTGTGTGAAAAAGTGATTGCCCCCTAAGGGCTCATTCTCACCTGCGAGAAACTCGGATGAATCTCGCACGTCAATGCCCGGCACTGCACCCGGCACTCAGGAGCGGAGCGTGTGGCTGCATAGCAATACATGGAGCTGCACGCTCCGCTCCTGAGTGCCAGGTGCAGTGCCGGGTATTGCCGTGCGATACTCATCCGAGTTTCTCGCAAGTGAGTATGAGCCCTAAATCTAATAACTGGATGGGACACACTTATCAGCAACAACTGCAATCAAGCATTTGCGATAGCTGGCAATGAGTCTTTTACAACGCTCTGGAGAAATTTTGACCCACTCATCTTTGCACAATTGTTGTAATCCAGCTACATTGGAGGGTTTCCTAGCATGAACCGTCTTTTTAAGGTCATACCACAACATCTCAATTGAATTAAGGTCAGGACTTTGACTCAGCCACTCCAAAGTCTTAATTTTGTTTTTCTTAAGCCATTCAGAGGTGGACTTGCTGCTGTGTTTTGGATCATTGTCCTGATGCATAATCTAAGTGCGCTTCAGCTTTAAGTCATGAACAGATTGCCTTACATTCTCCTTCAGAATTTTTTGGTAGACAGCAGAATTCATAATTCCATTTACTACAGCAAGTCTCTCAGGTCCTGAAGCAGCAAAACAGCCCCAGACCATTACACTACCATTTTGTAATGTAATGCATTTTGTGTCTACCTTTATTATCTTTGCCTAATAAGATGGGAATGTCCAGCCATCATACCTCTCAGGAAGGAGACAGGTTCTGTGTCTCAGAGATAAACATGCTTTGGTCCGACATGTGCATACCAACCCAAGGGTAAAAGCAAAAAGACCTTGTGAAGATGATAGCGGAAGCTGGTAAGAGTGTGTCAATATCCACAGTGAAATGAGTACTGTATCAACATGGGCTGCAAGGCCACTCTACCGGGAAGAAGCCATTAAGGCTGAGTCACACATAACGATATCGTTAACGATATTGTTGCAACGTCACGCTTTTGGTGACATAGCAACGATCCCGCTAACGATCTCGTTATGTGTGACAGCGACCAACGATCAGGCCCCTGCTGGGAGATCGTTGGTCGTTGGGGAATGATCAGGACCATTTTTTGGTCGCTGATCACCCGCTGTCATCGCTGGATCGGCGTGTGTGACGCCGATCCAGCGATGTGTTCACTTGTAACCAGGGTAAATATCGGGTTACTAAGCGCAGGGCCGCGCTTAGTAACCCGATATTTACCCTGGTTACCATTGTAAAAGTTAAAAAAAAACAGTACATACTCACATTCCGATGTCTGTCACGTCCCCCGGCGTCCACAGGGTTAAAACTGCTTTCGGCAGGAGCGCTGCTAATGCACGTGCTGCTGCCGAGAGCTTCCCTGCACTGACTGTGTCAGCGCCGGCCGTAAAGCAGAGCACAGCGGTGACGTCACCGCTGTTACTGCCGGCGCTGACACATTCAGTGCAGGGAAGCTCTCGGCAGCAGCGCATGCATATTAGCAGCGCTCTTGCCGAAAGCAGTTTTAACCCTGTGGACGCCGGCGGGGGACGTGACAGACATCAGAATGTGAGTATGTAGTGTTTTTTTTTTTTTTACTTTTACAATGGTAACCAGGGTAAATATCGGGTTACTAAGCGCGGCCCTGCACTTAGTAACCCGATGTTTACCCTGGTTACCCGGGTGCTGCAGGGGACTTCGGCATAGTTGAAAACAGTTTCAACGATGCCGAAGTCGTTCCCCTGATCGTTGGTCGCTGGAGAGAGCTGTCTGTGTGACAGCTCCCCAGCGACCACACAACGACTTACCAACGATCACGGCCAGGTCGTATCGCTGGTCGTGATCGTTGGTAAGTCGTTTAGTGTGACTCCAGCTTTACTCCAAAAGAAACGTAAAAAAGCCAGATAAATGTTTGCAAATGCACACAGGTGTAACACAGGTACACAGATGCAGTGACACAGACACGCAGAGCAAGGGTTAACTATTGTTTACTTAATGAGCAGTAATGAACTCCTCACAGGGAGGCAACAGGGAGGGGGAAAACAGGTTAAACAGTGTAATGGTGATTTAACTCAACAGTCTTTTCTATCAGATTCAGCTTATCTTGAATCTGCTGTTATTTTCTCGCTTGCAGTCCAATGGGTGATGGGATGCATCTTCAGGCTTCCCTGCCTAAAGGTACCTTCACACTAAGCGACGCTGCAGCGATACAGACAACGATGCCGATCGCTGCAGCGTCGCTGTTTAGTCGTTGTGTAGTCGCTGGAGAGCTGTCACACAGACGGCTCTCCAGCGACCAACGATGCCGAAGTCCCCTGGTAACCAGGGTAAACATCGGGTTACTAAGCGCAGGGCCGCGCTTAGTAACCCGATGTTTACCCTGGTTACCATTGTAAAAGTAAAAAACAAAACCACATACTCACATTCCTGTGCCCGGCGTCCGCTTCCCTGCACTCCTCCTGCATCCTGTGTCAGCACCGAACATCTCCGGCATCTCCCACAGAGCAGAGCGGTGACGTCACCGCTCTGCTTTACGTCCGGCACTCACACAGGATGCAGGAGGAGTGCAGGGAAGCGGACGCCGGGCACCGGAATGTGAGTATGTGTTTTTTTTTTTTACTTTTACAATGGTAACCAGGGTAAACATCGGGTTACTAAGCGCGGCCCTGCGCTTAGTAACCCGATATTTACCCTGGTTACCAGTGAAGACATCGCTGGATCGGTGTCACACACACCGATTCAGCGATGTCAGCGGGAGATCCAGCGACGAAATAAAGTTCTGGACTTTCAGCAACGACCAGCGATCTCACAGCGGGATCCTGATTGCTGCTGCGTGTCAAACACAACGATATCGCTATCCAGGACGCTGCAACGTCACGGATCGCTATCATTATCGTTGTAAATTCGCTTAGTGTGAAGGTACCTTTACACACGGTCCCGCTTCTGGCAGCAGCGGGCGGTCACTGGTTTTGCCCGCTGAGCCCCTAGTCTATTGAACTGCAGAGCTGAAGAGTGAAGCTCTGCAGAAATCTCTACTCGGCGTGTGCTTTCCTGTGCACCCGCCAATACCTGGATGCCCGCACCGCAGTACTGCACTTGCCGCCCAACTCTCAGCAACCTGCTGGTACCTGGATGTCCGCACTGCAATGCTCTGCTCGGCGCGCGTCTCTCTATGCTCTGTGACCGGGAGCCTTTCCCAACAAACTTCTGCTCGGCGTGCTCTGACCTGCACACTCGGCAATGCACCCCGGGTCCTTACTGACCCCGACCCTTATTGCTGCCGCGTGGCCTATCGCTGCTCGCTGCACGGCACAGGTCCTCACTCACTAAGCCATCCGGCGGGAAGCCCCTCTTTGTTCCCGCATAAACCTCCTTATACTATCCTGACTTACCACGCCCTTTCTCTACAGGACATGGGTCTCCTCCATCCTCCATTTCCTTCCCCCATGCAACAGGAGGCGTGGCCTCTGCAGTTCCGGACTCAGCAGCACTTGCAGCCTGGTTCTCGCTTCTACTCAGGAACAAAGACCTGAAAGCGAATCTGTCAGATCTTTTGGCGGCTATAAGATACAGCCACAGGAGCCCTGTATAAAGTATATAAAGTATATAGTGTCCAGGTAAATACAGGGATCACCATTGATATTATATACAGGAGCTCTCTACATAGTGTAAAGTGTACAGGTAATATAGTGATCACCGGTGACATTATGCACAGGAGATCTGTATATAGTATATAGTGTATAATGTAAGTGTACAGGTAACACATTGTCTCACCAGTGACGTCTCAAGTTGAAGTCCATCATCTTCACTTTTCTTCTTCATCCAGCGCAGACCGCCATCACTTCTTCCAGCCAGGACGTGACTCTGCAGAAAATAACACAGTTATCTAGAGCACCATTTCCAGAGCACAAGCTACACATTCCACAACTTCTACACTATGTCAGATGAAGAAAAAAGTGACACACTGCTGCCCTGCAGTAACAGGACCCCTCTCACTGAAAACAGTATCCTCAATAATAAAATACATCACAGCATTAATAATATCTCTTATTTTACCCCTGTAATAATAATGTCCCACGTCCATAACACAGCACTATACGTATCAGAGGATACTATGTAATATAAATGTCGCTATACAGTTGAAACTAGAAGATTACCATACATACACTATATAAACAGATACATATGCATATTTTTATCAATATCTGAAATGAAATCAGAATAAACCTTTCCTGTTTTAGGTCAATTAGGATTACCATAATTATTAATATTTCCCAAATGCCAGAATAATGAGAGAGAGAGAATGCTTTAAGGTATTTTTATTACTTACTGCAAAGTCAAAAGTTTACATACATTTCATTAGCATTTGGTACCATTGCCCTTAAACTGAATGACATGGGTCAAACGTTTGGGATATCCTTCACAAGCTTCTCACAATGCCTGTACACTGACACTATATACAGAGCTCTTGCATATAATGTCACTGGTGAGTCAGTGTGTTTTCTGTACACTTACACTGTACTCTGTATACTACAGTGGGTACGTAAAGAATTCAGACCTCTTTACATTTTTCACACTTTGTTTCATTGCAGCCATTTGGTAAGTTCAAAAAAGTTCATTTTTTTCTCATTAATGTACACTCTGCATTACATCTTGACTGAAAAAAAAACAGAAATGTAGTAAGTTTTGCAAATTTATTAAAAAAAACAAACTCAAATATTACATGGTCATAAGTATTCATACCCTTTGCTCAGTGTTGAGTAGAAGCACCCTTTTGAGCTAGAACAGCCATGAGTCTTCTTGGGAATGATGCAACAGGTTTTTCACACCTGGATTTGGGGATCCTCTGCCATTTTTCCTTGCAGATTCTCTCCAGTTCCGTCAGGTTGGATGATGAACCTTGGTGGACAGCCATTTTCAGGTCTCTCCAGAGATGCTCAATTGGGTTTAGGTCAGGTCTCTGGCTAGGCCAGTCAAGAATGGTCACAGAGTTGTTCTGAAGCCACTCCTTTGTTATTTTAGCTGTGTGCTTAGGGTCATTGTCTTGTTGGAAGATGAACCTTCGGCCCAGTCTGAGGTCCAGAGCACTCTGGAAGAGGTTTTCATCCAGGATATCTCTGTACTTGGCTGCATTCATGTTTCCTTCAATGACAACCAGTCGTCCTTTTCCTGCAGCTGAAAAACACCCCAATAGCATGATGCTACCACCACCATGTTTCACTGTTGGGATTGTATTGGGCAGGTGATGAGCAGTGCCTGGTTTTCTCTACACATGCCACTTAGAATTATTACCAAAAAGGTCTATCTTCGTCTCATCAGACCAGAGAATCTTATTTCTCATAGTCTGGGAGTCCTGTGTCATGTGTTTTTTAGCAAACTCTATGCGGGCTTTCATATGTCTTGCACTGAGGAGAGGCTTCCATCGGGCCACTATGCCATAAACGCCCAACTGGTAGAGGGCTGCAGTGATAGTTAACATATATAATACATCCAGAAAGGTGCATAACAGGCGCCCCCGGAAGAAGCTGAAGGCGAAACGCGCCGTGGGGCGCCAGAGGGGAACACCTGACACATTACCTGCACGGTCTCTTCACATTTCCAGTGGCCTAGGGAAAGGTAATACTATGGGCTTTTCTTTATGCACTTTTCTGGATGTATTATGATCATGGGATCTGTTCAGTCATTATACTAGAGATGGATTAGTTATAGGGATGCTGTTTAGCACCTTTTATTTATACTGGTCCTTGTCCTTTAGTATTTATTACTGTGTATCCTAATATCATTTCATATATTTATGATTGTGTGCATAGCTATTTCTTTTTTTCCCTATGCATATTATACCACAGGATCTTTATGGTCTTGACCGGGTGTTCCTCTTTGATTTGGGGTACATGTTTGTGAAAACTATTTATGTGGTGTTTTGGTTCTTTTTAATAGTTTATTAAATAAATGTTATATTTTAATGAATTTGGTATTGGTTGGCTTAATTGAGTCAGCAGTATACTTACTGCTGCCTGGGTTGTAAATGTGTATAGAGTAGAGTAGGGCCCAGCCAAAAGAGTCTGCTTGTCATGGTGGTGGCCTAAAAAAACTTTTGTCCAAAACAAAAGCTGATGTGATATGTATGTGATATGGTGTTCAATGGGAATTGTTAATGTTTAATTGGTGAGGAGTGGACATGATGCAAAAGTGGAGTTTTGTCGGTGGGTGTCACGATCCAATTTTGGATTTGTGGCAGATCTGGTTTGCCTCAGTATAAGACCTTTTTTCCTTTCTGGTCCGGTGGCCGCTGGTGTTATTGCATTGCTGCTGGGTCAGCTGATGTTTGTGGTGACCACTCCCTCCATCCTTTAAGAGGTCACCTGGTTCATCAGCTGACTGTCGGTGTTAGTTCATTCTTCAGTGACCAAGCTGGGAGTAGGAGCTTGCTGGGAACTGTTGTTCTACTGCTGTGTCCAGTGAATCTGGCGTTTCTTCCTGCTGTGCCTTGCCTTGCAGCATTAAGCTAAAGGCCCCGTCTCACATAGTGAGATCGCTAGCGAGATCGCTGCTGAGTCACAAGTTTTGTGACGCAACAGCGACCTCAGTAGCGATCTCGCTATGTGTGACACGTACCAGCGACCAGGCCCCTGCTGTGAGATCGCTGGTCGTGTCGGAATGGCCTGGGCCGTTTTTTGGTCGTTGAGGTCCCGCTGACATCGCTGAATCGGTGTGTGTGACACCGATCCAGCGATGTCTTCACTGGTAACCAGGGTAAACATCGGGTTACTAAGCGCAGGGCCGCGCTTAGTAACCCGATGTTTACCCTGGTTACCAGCGTAAATGTAAAAAAAAACAAACAGTACATACTTACCATCTGATGTCCGTCAGGTCCCTTGCCGTCTGCTTCCCACACTGACTGAGCGCCGCAAAGTGAAAGTGAAAGTACAGCACAGCGGTGACGTCACCGCTGTGCTCTGCTCTCACTGTACGGCCGGATCTCAGTCAGAGCGGGAAGCAGACGGCAAGGGACCTGACGGACATCAGATGGTGAGTATGTACGGTTTGTTTTTTTGGTAACCAGGGTAAACATCGGGTTACTAAGCGCGGCCCTGCGCTTAGTAACCCGATGTTTACCCTGGTTACCCGGGTGCTGCAGGGGGACTTCGGCATCGTTGAAGACAGTTTCAACGATGCCGAAGTCGTTCCCCTGATCGTTGGTCGCTGGAGAGAGCGGTCTGTGTGACAGCTCCCCAGCGACCACACAGCGACTTACCAACGATCACGGCCAGGTCGTATCGCTGGTCGTGATCGTTGGTAAATTGCTATGTGTGACGGGGCCTTAAGTGTTGTTTTCCTTTACCTTGTCTGTATTTCCTTACCCCGTGTTGTATTAGTGCAGCGGTGGGACCAGTGCTCTCACCTGCCAGTTCCCTACTTAGGGATAGGTGCAGGGCAAGTGAGGGACTAGGTATCCTGGTCGGCGACAGGTTGAAAGAACCCGTATAGGGATGTAGCAAGATCAGGGTACATCTGCATGCCAGTGCAGGAGGTGCCCATTCCCCCAGTCCCTACCGACAGGGCCCACCATTGTAATTGTGTCCCCGGTGTTCCCTTGTGTGTTGTGCTGTTTGTGACAGACCTACGGTTGGGTCGTTTTATACCAGGTCAGTCACTCCGTGACAGTGGGACTCTGGAAGGTTTGAGGGGTGGAGGCGGAGCTCGGGTGAAGACTGAGCTGGAGTGGAGCCTGGGCGGAGTCTCAAGGGGGCCAAAAATTGTGCCAGTATGTGGCCCAAAATTCCAGGTGGCATACTGGGTGATCATTGTGAAAGGCCCGGCCTAGTTCTACCCTGGCACAGCACATGTGGTACTGACGCCGAGGATTGTTCGCCCTACTTCTATCAGGGTTTCTTCCAACTCCTACACTAGTTCCTGTGCCCCCTCCTTCTCCTCATCCTCCATCTCTGATTTGTTATCTCAGAGCACTTCATTCACATCAGCCGAAATCTGGAAGTTCTACAACGCTGCTTCACCGAAGCAGTAACAGGCTCTGCTAAAGCTAATTTGTCTAGGAGACAAACGGCACACCACCGCAAATGTATTAAATAGAATATCAGACCAGACAGATCTGTGGCTTTCGCTGCTGAACTTCCAACCAGGCATGGTCATATGTGATAATAGGCATAATCTGCTGTGAAGCTTGGCAAGTTCTCACATGCACTATGCTTGCCCCACATGCTCTACTTGGTAGTTCAGTGTTTTCTCTAAACTTACCCAGATTTGCCAGAGCTTCTGGTCAAGGTGTACCGCATCAACCCCCATTTTGGCAAGTCAGCTACAGCTGCCCCTGCTCTGCTCTATGCTGCAGCAGCACATACAAGTGCCAGCTCACTGACTGCTGTGCGATGTAATCATGTGCTGGATCTCCACATAGCACATGTTAGCAAAGCTTTGTGAGCAGCAGGGGCCAGTGGTTGAATACCAACTCCAACACGCCCATTGGTATTCTAGTCTGCCTCCGCGCATAACACCTGAACAGTGGGCATGGATGTCTGACATTTGTGCTTTTCTCCAAGACTTTGAGAATTCCTCAAAGATGGTGAGCAGCAATGACGCCATAATCAGAGCAACGATCCCACTTCTGTGCCTACTTAAACAGTCACTGCTCAAAATTAAACATTAAAGGGCACCTGTCACCTCGTTTTTTCAGTATGAGATAAAAATACTGTTAAATAGGGCCTGAGCTGTGCATTACAACAGTGTATTTTGTGGACCCCGATTCCCCACCTATGCTGCCAAAATACGTTACCAAAGTAGCCGTTTTCGCCTGTCAATCAGGCTGGTCTGGTCAAAAGGGCGTGGTGTCTTCCCCCAGATCTTGCTTAGTTTTCCGTTGGTGGCGCAGTGGTTTGCGCATGCCCAAGGTCCCGAATGCACTGCACAGGGGAGTTAAAAGAGCGCGATGTGCACTATTTCATTGATGCTCGGTGGGGGCGGCCATCTTCCTTTGGCCGCGCGTGCGCAGAAGCGGCGCTCTGCTGGCCGCGGCTTCAGGAAAATGGCCGTGGTATGCCACGCGTGCGCAGATGGAGATCGCGGCGGCCATTTTCCTGAAGCAGAGTTCGCATCTCTGCTTCAGGAAAATGGCCGCCGCGATGCAGTGCATTCGGGACCTTGGGCATGCGCAAACCACTGCGCCACCAACGGAAAACTAAGCAAGATCTGGGGGAAGACACCACGCCCTTTTGACCAGACCAGCCTGATTGACAGGCGAAAACGGCTACTTTCGTAACGTATTTTGGCAGCATAGGTGGGGAATCGGGGTCCACAAAATACACTGTTGTAATGCACAGCTCAGGCCCTATTTAACAGTATTTTTATCTCATACTGAAAAAACGAGGTGACAGGTGCCCTTTAAGTTTTGCATGTGGATCAGGTGGAGATGGAGGAAGACATGAGACAGGGAGATACTACCCAGCCCAACCTCATCTCATCTGCTCAGCACGGTTTGGGTAACAATGAGGAGTTGTAGGCTGAGGGGGAGGAGGAACAGGAGCTGTTTGCTAGCACAACAGAGGCTAGTACCCACACATGCTTCATCCCATTTCTCCTATGTGGATGGGCTGAGGAGGGAAATAAAGTGCAAGAGAGGGAGGATGAGGAGATGAAGAGTTGTCATCATGGTGGAGACAGGGAAGTATTGACTATAGGGATCTTGGCACATATGGGCGAGTTTATGTACTGCTGCCTTCCTCGTGACCCTTGAATTTGTAAGGCTAGGGTCACATTGCGTTATGTGACCGCGTTTAACGGACTACGTTACACTGCGGCATAACACGGTGTAACGTAGTCCGTTAATGCCGCCATTGCCTGTAATGGCGAACGCATCGCTAGCGCCCGCCCACATTGGGCGTGTGCTAGCGATGTGCCGTCATTTGAGTGACGGCCCGCGAACGCTGCAAGCAGCGTTCGCGGTCCGTTCCTCGCTAGCGCAGATCGGGGATCTGCGCTAGCGGGATCGGCTAACGCGATCCCTTTTGGAACATTGCGTTAGCGCAGTCCGTAGCGCTATGCGCTAAACGGACTGCCCTAACGCAATGTGACCCTAGCCTAACACTCCAGGTAACCGGTTGTTAGGGTATGTGCACACGTCAGGATTTCTTGCAGAAAATTCCTGAAGAAAACCGGACATTTTCTGCAAGAAATCCGCATGCGTTTTTCTCTTGTTTTTTTTTGTCCCGGAGCTTCCCAATGCATTAAATAGCAGGAAAAACGCAAAAAATCCGCAAAATTAATAAACATGATGCGTTTTTTACCGCAATGCATTTTTTTTTTAAGGAAAAAAGCGCATCATGTACACAAAAATTGCAGAATGCATTATAATTGATGGGATGCATATGTATGCGTTTTTTATGCGTTTTTATCGCATTTTTATAGCGAAAAAAATGCAACGTGTGCACACAGCCTTACAGAGATATTGCATTCTTTTTGGGGAGGGTGATATCACGCTTGTGGGCAAGGAGGATTCTCTTTACCAGGTAAGCACCTGCATGCAACACATTCCGAATCCAGGCCAGAAGGGGGAGCTCTGAACCCAGATTCAGGAGAGCGTCCCCCAGCTATATGTGTTCTGGTCTGGCAGCCAGGATTGAATAGGAATAGGAAATAGGAAAGGCTTGTGGACCTCACCTAGGAGAGGGACCCTCTATTGCTTCCAAGCCGGCCGGACCACAGCTATCCCTGCATTTGGTACCCTGGACTGAGGCTGACCATCCACCACACCATCTGTGCCATACACCTTGGGAGCCCTGGGACCCCGCTTCACCAGTGGGAAGCATCACCATCTTGCTGCATAACATCACCCCAGAGGACCCCTTTAAGCAGCGTTTGTCCCCTACTGATGGAAAACCACTGGTGGCGTCACGAACATAGACATTATGTACTGCTCACGCTGAGACTGGTTGGCGTGGGCGTCTGGGGGTGTGGCCCCACTGAACCACAGACCAAACATCCCTGGAAGGGGTGTAACTATGTAGCTTCCTAGGTGCTCGCTGGAGCTTCTGATGGTGAGGTCAGACTTGTGCAATAGGAAACTACCAGGTACCACTCCAGGGTGGAGTCGGACTGTGGATGCTGATCCCACCTGTGACAAGACACAGGCAGACACGGCTGTGACACTGGCTGACGGACAGGTACGGCAGAGGCCCTGACGGGCAGACTGGCTTGATGGAGATACAGGCAGGCAGATGGGCACGGCTGGCACTCTGGCAGACAGGTGGGCACGGCTGGCACTCTGGCAGGCAGGCGGACAGGGCTGATACTCTGGTAGGAACTGATATACAGGCGGGTGTATGGAAACAGGTAAGAACCTGAATATAAACAAACAGGTAGAGACCTGTATGGCAAGTTGCTGAACAGAGGTAGAGCAAGAGCGGATGCAAAGCAGAACCACAGGAGGCGGAGCAAGAGCAGAGAAGGAGAAGGCGGAGCAGAGAAGGAGAAGGCAGAGCTAAGAGCAAAGAAGGAGAAGGCGGAGCTAAGAGCAGAGAAGGAGAAGGCAGAGGAGGTGGAGCCAAGGACAGAGCTGCTGGGGGCGAAGCCAAGAACGGAGCCGCTGGAGGCAGAGCCAAGTGCGAACCGCAGGAGACAACGCCAAGAGCCAGAACCGCAGGAGGCAAAGCCAAGAGCCAGAGGGTGCAGAACCACAGGTTGTGGCGAGCAAAGCTGAGAAGCACAGAACCTGTTGTGAACTCTATTTTTGGGCTCCCTCTAGTGGTCACAAGCGGTACTGTGTAGTGTTGTCTTTCTGCAGGTTGGCAGCATCAGCTGGTTCGTTATCCTTGGTTGGTTTCCTATTTAGCTCACCTGGATACTCAGTTCCTTGCCTGCTCTCAATGTATTCAGTGCTCTTCAGATTCCTTGTGACTACCTTGCTCCCAGTCTCTCCAAGACAAGCTAAGTTTTTGTTTGTTTATTTTTTGATTATCAGCATTCATCATGTTTCTTGTCCAGCTTGCTAAAATGTGATTTCCTCGCTTTCTGGTTGCTCTAGGGGACTGAGTTTCTCCCCCCACACCGTTAGTTGGTGCGGGGGTTCTTGAAATCTCAGTGTGGATATTTTGTAAGGGTTTTTTACTGACCGCACAGACCCCTTTTCAATTTTCTGCTATCTAGTATTAGTGGGCCTCATTTGCTGAATCTGCTTTCACCCCTGTGTATGTGCCTTCCTCTTACCTCACCGTTATTATTTGTTGGGGGCTTCTATATCTTTGGGGATTATTTCTCTGGAGGCAAGTGAGGTCTTCCTTTCTCTCTAGGGGTAGTTCGTTCCTCAGGCTGGCTCGAGACGTCTAGGATTTTAGTCACGTTCACCGGCTACCTCTAGTGTGTTGGATAGGTTCAGATTTGCGGTCAGTCCAGTTTACCACCTCCCTAAAGCTTGTCCTATGTTTTGTTACTTAGCTGGAGTATTTTGTGATCCTCAACCACTAAGGATCATAACAGTAGAGCAGGCCAAAAAGTGTTTAATGCATCGCAGAAGTGGGATAAAAAGAAGACCTGAGTACATTTTTTTTTTTCCTCCCGCTTTTCCTTTGCTGCAGTCTGTTTAGCTTCTTTCATCCCCTTGAACTCTGGGTGGTTTTGAGCTCAGCTGCAGACATGAATGTTCAGACTCTGACTTCTAGTGTGGATCATCTTACTGCACGGGTGCAAAATATTCAGGATTTTGTTATTCATAGCCCTATGTCAGAACCAAAGATACCCATTCCTGAGATGTTTTCTGGAGATAGATCTAGGTTTCTAAATTTTAAGAATAATTGTAAGTTATTTCTATCTCTGAGACCTCGTTCCTCTGGTGATTCCGCTCAGCAAGTTAAAATTGTTATCTCCTTGTTGCGTGGCGACCCTCAAGATTGGGCTTTCTCTCTGGCGCCAGGAGATCCTGCATTGCTTAATGTAGATGCATTTTTTCTGGCTCTTGGACTGCTTTATGAGGAGCCTAATCTTGAGAATCAGGCAGAAAAAGCGTTGCTGGCTATCTCTCAAGGTCAGGATGAAGCAGAGGTGTATTGTCAAAAATTTCGGAAATGGTCGGTGCTTACTCAATGGAATGAGTGTGCCCTGGCTGCAAATTTCAGAGAAGGTCTTTCTGAAGCCGTTAAGAATGTTATGGTGGGGTTTCCCACCCCTACAAGTCTGAGTGATTCTATGGCTTTAGCCATTAAGGTTGATCGGCGTTTGCGGGAGCGCAAATCTGCTCATCCATTGGCGGTATTTTCTGAACAGAGACCTGAGTCTATGCAATGTGACCGAACTCTGACCAGAATTGAGCGACAAAGTCATAGACGTCAAAATGGGTTGTGCTTTTACTGTGGTGATTCTACTCATGTTATCTCAGCATGCTCTAAATGCTTAAAAAAAATCGCTAAACCTGTCACCATTGGTACTATGCAGCCTAAATTTATTTTGTCTGTTACTTTGATTTGTTCTTTGTCGTCCTACCCGGTTATGGCTTTTGTGGATTCAGGTGCTGCCCTGAATCTGATGGATTTGTCGTTTGCCAGGCGCTGTGGTTTTGTCCTGGAGCCTTTGGAATTTCCTATTCCTCTGAGGGGAATTGATGCTACGCCATTGGCTGAGAATAAGCCTCAGTATTGGACGCAAATGACCATGTGCATGACTCCCGTACATCAGGAGGTGATTCGCTTTCTTGTTCTGCATAATTTGCATGATGTTGTCGTTTTGGGTCTGCCATGGCTGCAGGCTCATAATCCAGTTTTAGATTGGAAAGCTATGTCTGTGTCAAGTTGGGGTTGTCAGGGAATTCATGGCGGTGCTCCATTGGTGTCTATTGCTTCTTCCACTCCTTCTGAGGTCCCTGAGTTTTTGTCTGACTACCAGGATGTATTTGATGAGCCCAGGTCCAGTGCCCTGCCCCCTCATAGGGATTGTGACTGTGCTATAAATTTAATTCCTGGTAGTAAATTCCTTAAGGGACGACTTTTTAATCTGTCTATACCAGAGCATGCCGCGATGCGGAGTTATATAAAGGAGTCTTTGGAGAAGGGACATATTTGCCCATCCTCTTCCCCTCTTGGTGCAGGATTTTTTTTTGTGGCCAAGAAGGACGGTTCTTTAAAACCTTGTATAGATTATCGTCTTCTGAATAAAATCACAGTCAAATTTCAGTATCCTTTACCACTATTGTCTGATTTGTTTGCTCGGATTAAGGGTGCCAGTTGGTTCACCAAGATAGATCTCCGTGGTGCGTATAACCTTGTGCGCATTAAGCAGGGAGATGAATGGAAAACAGCATTTAATACGCCTGAAGGCCATTTTGAGTACTTGGTGATGCCTTTTGGACTCTCTAATGCTCCTTCTGTGTTTCAGTCCTTCATGCATGACATCTTCCGAGAATATCTGGATAAATTTATGATTGTTTATCTGGATGACATTTTGGTCTTTTCTGATGATTGGGAGTCCCATGTGAAGCAGGTCAGGATGGTGTTTCAGGTCCTGCGTGCTAATGCTTTATTTGTGAAGGGCTCAAAATGCCTCTTCGGAGTACAGAAGGTCTCCTTTTTGGGTTTTATTTTTTCTCCTTCTACTGTGGAGATGGACCCAGTCAAGGTCCAGGCTATTCATGACTGGACTCAGCCCACGTCTGTTAAGAGTCTTCAGAAGTTCTTGGGTTTTGCTAATTTTTACCGTCGTTTCATCGCTAATTTTTCTAGCGTGGTTAAACCTTTGACGGATTTGACCAAGAAGGGTTCTGATGTGACTAATTGGTCTCCTGCGGCCGTGGAGGCCTTTCGGGAGCTGAAGCACCGGTTTTCTTCAGCTCCAGTCTTATGTCAGCCAGATGTCTCTCTCCCCTTCCAGGTCAAGGTTGATGCTTCTGAGATTGGAGCAGGGGCTGTTTTGTCGCAGAGAAGCTCTGATGGCTCTGTGATGAAGCCATGTGCTTTCTTTTCAAGAAAGTTTCGCCTGCCGAGCGGAATTATGATGTTGGTAATCGGGAGTTGTTGGCTATGAAGTGGGCATTTGAGGAGTGGCGACATTGGCTCGAAGGAGCTAAACATCATGTGGTGGTCTTGACTGATCACAAAAATCTGATTTACCTTGAATCTGCCAAGCGCCTGAATCCTAGACAGGCTCGTTGGTTATTGTTTTTCTCCCGTTTCAACTTCGTGGTCTCATACCTGCCTGGTTCGAAGAACGTGAAAGCTGATGCACTTTCTAGGAGTTTTGTGCCTGACTCTCCGGGAGTTTCTGAGCTGGCTGGTATTCTCAGAGAGGGAGTGATTGTGTCTGCCATTTCCCCAGATTTGCGATGAGTGCTGCAGAAATTTCAGGCGGATAGACCTGACCGTTGTCCACCAGAGAGACTGTTTGTCCCGAATAGATGGACCAGCAGAGTTATTTCCGAGGTTCATTCTTCGGTGTTGGCGGGTCATCCTGGGATTTTTGGTACCAGAGATTTGGTGGCTAGGTCCTTCTGGTGGCCTTCCTTGTCGCGGGATGTGCGTTCCTTTGTGCAGTCTTGTGGGATTTGTGCTCGGGCTAAGCCTTGCTGTTCTCGTGCCAGCGGTTTGCTTTTGCCTTTGCCTATTCCGAAAAGGCCTTGGACGCACATTTTCATGGATTTTTTTTCGGATCTTCCAGTATCTCAGAAAATGTCTGTCATCTGGGTGGTGTGTGATCGTTTTTCCAAGATGGTCCATTTGGTGCCCTTGCCTAAGTTGCCTTCTTCCTCCGATTTGGTTCCTCTATTTTTTCAGAATGTGGTTCGCTTGCACGGCATTCCTGAAAATATTGTGTCTGATAGAGGATCCCAGTTTGTGTCCAGGTTTTGGCGGACTTTTTGTGCTAAGATGGGCATTGATTTGTCTTTTTCGTCGACCTTCCATCCTCAGACTAATGGCCAAATCGAGCGAACTAATCAGACGTTGGAAACTTATTTGAGATGTTTTGTTTCTGCTGATCAGGATTATTGGGTGACTTTTTTGCCATTGGCCGAGTTTGCCCTTAATAATCGGGCTAGTTCTGCTACTTTGGTTTCGCCTTTTTTCTGCAATTCTGGTTTCCATCCTCGTTTTTCCTCGGGTCAGGTTGAGTCTTCTGACTGTCCTGGGGTGGATTCTGTGGTGGATAGGTTGCAGCAGATTTGGAACCATCAGAACCAAAGAACACGAAGTATATAACTCATAAAAGTTAAAAAAAAATTTATGTTTATTATTAAATATACAGGAAAAACAAACAAAACAAAAATAATTACAATCCAGAAAAATAAGCAATAATTACCGCAGAGTCATATGAATATTGAGAACTGGGTGCACCAGAACCAGTGTTGCACCATGGACAAAAGAGGGGAGTCTATAATTTAAAGTGCCAGTGCTTGCTATACCACAGTAATAGGTATAATTATAAGATAGGA
Source organism: Ranitomeya variabilis (assembly GCF_051348905.1). NCBI lineage: Eukaryota > Metazoa > Chordata > Amphibia > Anura > Dendrobatidae > Ranitomeya > Ranitomeya variabilis. The sequence goes on from NC_135237.1 coordinate 402,603,001, forward strand.
CGGGATATACCCTATGGTCCAGTGACCGTCATCCTAACAATATAAGGGAGCTAGTCTCATGTTGTCCTCTTACCCTTTTCCTTGTCCATGTGTGTCAACACGCGCCCCTACGCGCGTTTCGCCCACAGCTTCGTCGGGGGGCTCGGGGTAAGAGGACAACATGAGACTAGCTCCCTTATATTGTTAGGATGACGGTCACTGGACCATAGGGTATATCCCGTCCTATCTTATAATTATACCTATTACTGTGGTATAGCAAGCACTGGCACTTTAAATTATAGACTCCCCTCTTTTGTCCATGGTGCAACACTGGTTCTGGTGCACCCAGTTCTCAATATTCATATGACTCTGCGGTAATTATTGCTTATTTTTCTGGATTGTAATTATTTTTGTTTTGTTTGTTTTTCCTGTATATTTAATAATAAACATAATTTTTTTTTAACTTTTATGAGTTATATACTTCGTGTTCTTTGGTTCTGATCTAATTTGAAGTATCTCAGGGTACCATCCCGATGAGTCCTGGATGATCCAGACAGGACTATTTCCTATATAGTTATGGTTTCTGTACCTGAGGTTTTGTTTCTAGATTTGGAACCATGTGGTGGACAATTTGAGGTTGTCACAGGAGAAGGCTCAGCGCTTTGCCAACCGCCGCCGCGGTGTGGGTCCCCGACTTCGTGTTGGGGATTTGGTGTGGCTGTCTTCTCGGTATGTTCCTATGAAAGTCTCCTCTCCTAAATTCAAGCCTCGCTTCATCGGTCCTTATAAGATCTTGGAAATCCTTAACCCGGTGTCTTTTCGTTTGGATCTCCCAGCATCGTTTGCCATTCATAATGTGTTCCATAGGTCTTTGTTGCGGAGGTATGTGGTACCTGTGGTTCCTTCTGTTGAGCCTCCTGCTCCGGTGCTGGTCGAGGGCGAATTGGAGTACGTGGTGGAGAAGATTTTGGATTCTCGTATCTCTAGACGGAGGCTTCAGTATTTGGTTAAGTGGAAGGGCTATGGTCAGGAGGATAATTCCTGGGTTGTCGCCTCTGATGTTCATGCGGCCGATTTGGTTCATGCCTTCCACGCGGCTCATCCTGATCGCCCTGGGGGTCTTGATGAGGGTTCGGTGAGCCCTCCTCAAGGGGGGGGTACTGTTGTGAACTCTATTTTTGGGCTCCCTCTAGTGGTCACAAGCGGTACTGTGTAGTGTTGTCTTTCTGCAGGTTGGCAGCATCAGCTGGTTCGTTATCCTTGGTTGGTTTCCTATTTAGCTCACCTGGATACTCAGTTCCTTGCCTGCTCTCAATGTATTCAGTGCTCTTCAGATTCCTTGTGACTACCTTGCTCCCAGTCTCTCCAAGACAAAGCTAAGTTTTTGTTTGTTTATTTTTTGATTATCAGCATTCATCATGTTTCTTGTCCAGCTTGCTAAAATGTGATTTCCTCGCTTGCTGGTTGCTCTAGGGGACTGAGTTTCTCCCCCCACACCGTTAGTTGGTGCGGGGGTTCTTGAAATCTCAGTGTGGATATTTTGTAAGGGTTTTTTACTGACCGCACAGACCCCTTTTCTATTTTCTGCTATCTAGTATTAGTGGGCCTCATTTGCTGAATCTGCTTTCACCCCTGTGTATGTGCCTTCCTCTTACCTCACCGTTATTATTTGTTGGGGGCTTCTATATCTTTGGGGATTATTTCTCTGGAGGCAAGTGAGGTCTTTCTTTCTCTCTAGGGGTAGTTAGTTCCTCAGGCTGGCTCGAGACGTCTAGGATTTTAGTCACGTTCACCGGCTACCTCTAGTGTGTTGGATAGGTTCAGATTTGCGGTCAGTCCAGTTTACCACCTCCCTAAAGCTTGTCCTATGTTTTGTTACTTAGCTGGAGTATTTTGTGATCCTCAACCACTAAGGATCATAACAAGAACCACAGATTGTGGCAGAACTGAGCAGAGAGAAGCAGAGCCACAGACAGTGGTGAACAGAGCAGAAAGATAAGGCGGAGGTACACACAGCAGAGTGAGAAATGACAAATAAGGAACAGGAACAGACATAGACCAGAGTTCAGACAGGAACGGACACGGATACACAAACAACACACATGAAGGCCTGCTAATTGCAGCCCTCAGAGACAGGAAACAGACATGACCTGGCAGCTCAGTAGCAAGTGCTAACTGAGGGAAAAAGTTTGCTCAGGCATCCTCCAATGGGTGAGGATGCCTTAAGTATCAGAGGCCTCTAGGCTATTGGCCAGGGACAACTTAGGGAGGTGCATACAGTCTCAATAAGAATCCGGAGTTGCTGGCGCCGCCCCCCTATGCACACAGCCAGGAAGTGTACACAGAGCAAGTGGCCATGGAGCACATGGCATGGAACCGGCAGCAGACAGATCTCACAGAATGGCACTGGGTGAGTGAGTTGATGTAACAGGTAGGTGGGGAATGGAAGGCCATGCAGTGATGCCGGCAGGGTTGTTACACATTACAAATCCCCTTAAAGACCTTTCCCTTTAATTGGGCGCCCAGGGCCACGGACCGGGTCGCAGCCACCGTGACATCCCCTTTAAGAGCGACCGGACTCGGTACTTAGTATCCCCATTGCCCTGTTGGGCGACTCACATTATATTCATCTTGGCCCAAAAAAGGAGTACTGGTTATTCAGCCTGCTAGACCCATGCTGCAAGGAGAACCTTGCATCTCTTCTTTCTGAGTTGTAGAGATTTACTGAAATGGTGCTATACTACAAGGCCATTGTGGAAAACATGTTGAAAAATTCCCATCAGACAACACTAGTGGCAGGGGGCAAGCTTGCGACACATTGCTGATCAGGTTGACAGATTACTGGATGGGGCTGGTGAGAACCCAGCGGTCATGGTGCACATTGGCACAAATGACAAAGTTAGAGGTAGGTGGAAGTTCCTTAAAGATGATTTCATGGAATTAGGCTGTAAGCTTAAAGCAAGGACCTCCAAGGTAGTATTTTCTAAAATACTGCGTGTACCACGTGCCACACCAGAGAGGCAACGGGAGATTAGGGAGGTTAATAAGTGGCTCAAAAATTGGTGTAGGAAGGAGGGGTTTGGGTTCCTGCAGAACTGGGCCGACTTCTCAGTTGGCTACAGGTTCTACGCTAGGGATGGGCTGCACCTCAATGGGGAAGGTGCAGCTGTGCTGGGGGAGAAAATGGCTAGAAGGTTGGAGGAGTGTTTAAACGAGGGATTGGGGGGAGGGTATTCATTTTATAGGAGGGGAAGATAGGGCAGATAGTGACCTGGGCACAAATAAAGAAGGTGGGGGTGGCATGGGGGTGGGGTTAGAACATTTAATAATAAGAAAGAATAGAGGTACAGAGAGATACATAAAGTGCATGTATACTAATGCCAGAAGCCTCGCCAACAAAATGGAGGAATTAGAATTAATGTTGTTGGAGCATAATTATGACATGGTGGGGATATCTGAGACATGGCTGGATGAGAGCTATGACTGGGTTGTTAACTTGCAGGGCTACAGTCTGCGGTGTGTGTCTATATGTAAAATCATCCTTAAAACCCATCCTGCGTGATAATATAGGTGAATCTAATGATAATGTAGAATCCCTGTGGGTGGAGATAAGGGGAGGGGGAAAAAATAATAAATTACTGATAGGGTTTTGTTACAAGTCCCCAAGAATAATGGAAGCAATGGAGAATATCCTCGTAAAGCAAATAGATGAAGCAGTGACTCATGGAGAAGTCATTATTATGGGGGACTTCAACTACCCTGAAATACCTCGTGTTCTCTCCCTCTACTAACCTACCTTTGCCTGACATTGCCATCTCCGTGTGCGGTTCCACCATTACTCCAAAGCAACATGCCCGCTGCCTTGGGGTCATCCTTGATTCCGAGCTTTCATTCACCCCCCACATCCGATCACTGGCTCGCTCTTCTTATCTGCATCTCAAAAACATTTCTAGAATTCACCCTTTTCTTACTTTTGACTCTGCAAAAACTCTTACTGTCTCACTTATTCATTCTCGTCTGGACTACTGTAACTCTCTACTAATCAGCCTCCCTCTTACCAAACTCTCCCCGCTCCAATCTGTCCTGAATGCTGCTGCCAGAATCATATTCCTCACCAACCGTTACACCGATGCCTCTACCTTGTGCCAGTCATTACACTGGTTACCCATCCACTCCAGAATCCAGTACAAAACTACTACCCTCATCCACAAAGCACTCCATGGCTCAGCACCACCCTACATCTCCTCTCTGGTCTCAGTCTACCACCCTACCCGTGCCCTCCGCTCCACTAATGACCTCAGGTTAGCATCCTCAATAATCAGAACCTCCCACTCTTGTCTCCAAGACTTTACACGTGCTGCGCCGATTCTTTGGAATGCATTACCTAGGTTAATACGATTAATCCCCAATCCCCACAGTTTTAAGCGTGCCCTAAAAACTCATTTGTTCAGACTGGTCTCAATGCATTAACCTAACCATCCCTGTGTGGCCCATTAAAAAAAACAAAAAAAAAAAAAAAACCATAATCAGGTTCCTCGCATCATGTTCTCATACACTTTATGCAGTTAATAGCACTCTGTGTCTGTATTGCTACATACTTAGGCAGTGAACTGGTTCATGCAGCTTTACATGAACACCCGAGCCTTAAGGTACCGTCACACTAAGCGACGCTGCAGCGATACAGACAACGATGCCGATCGCTGCAGCGTCGCTGTTTGGTCGCTGGAGAGCTGTCACACAGACCGCTCTCCAGCGACCAACGATGCCGAGGTCCCTGGGTAACCAGGGTAAACATCGGGTTGCTAAGTGCAGGGCCGCGCTTAGTAACCCGATGTTTACCCTGGTTACCAGTGTAAAATGTAAAAAAACAAACAGTACATACTCACCTTCGCGTCCCCCGGCGTCCGCTTCCTGCACTGACTGAGTGCCGGCCCTAACAGCAGAGCGGTGACGTCACCGCTGTGCTGTGCTTTCACTTTACGGCCAGCGCTCAGTCAGTGCAGGAAGCGGACGGCGGGGGACGCGAAGGTGAGTATGTACTGTTTGTTTTTTTACATTTTACACTGGTAACCAGGGTAAACATCGGGTTACTAAGCGCGGCCCTGCGCTTAGTAACCCGATATTTACCCTGGTTACCATTGTAAAACATCGCTGGTATCGTTGCTTTTGCTGTCAAACACAATGATACACGGCGATCTGACGACCAAATAAAGTTCTGAACTTTAATCAACGACCAGCGATATCACAGCAGGATCCTGATCGCTGCTGCGTGTCAAACACAACGATATCGCTAGCCAGGACGCTGAAACGTCACGGATCGCTAGCGATATCGTTTAGTGTGAAGGTACCTTTACACTATGGCCGGTCCAAATAACTAAAGCAATTGTTACCATCCACCTCTCGTGTCTCCCCTTTTCCTCATAGTTTGTAAGCTTGCGAGCAGGGCCCTCATTCCTCCTGGTATCTGTTTTGAACTGTGATTTCTGTTATGCTGTAATGTCTGTTGTCTGTACAAATCCCCTCTATAAGTTGTAAAGCGCTGCGGAATATGTTGGCGCTATATAAATAAAAATTATTATTATTATTATTACATTGGGGAACAGAAACCTGCAGTTACAGCAAAGGTAAGTTTTGACAACTATGAGAGACAATTACCTTTCACAATTGGTTCAGGACCCAACAAAAGGGGGGCACTGCTAGACCTAATATTAACCAACAGGCCAGACCGCATAGCAAATATTATTATTATTTATTATTATAGCGCCATTTATTCCATGGCGCTTTACATGTGAGGAGTGGTATACATAATAAAAACAGGTACAATAATCTTGAACAATACAAGTCACAGCTGGTACAGGAGGAGAGAGGACCCTGCCCGCGAGGGCTCACAATCTGCAAGGGATGGGTGAGGATACAGTAGGTGAGGATAGAGCTGGTTGTGCAGTGGTTTGGTCGATCGGTGGTTACTGCATGTTGTAGGCTTGCCGGAAGAGGTAGGTCTTCAGGTTCTTTTTGAAGGTTTCGATGGTAGGTGAGAGTCTAATATGTTGTGGTAGAGAGTTCCAGAGTAGGGGTGATGCGCGAGAGAAATCTTGTATGCGATTGTGGGAAGAGGAGATAAGAGGGGAGTAGAGAAGGAGATCTTGTGAGGATCGGAGGTTGCGTGCAGGAAAGTACCGGGAGACGAGGTCACAGATGTATGGAGGAGACAGGTTGTGGATGGCTTTGTATGTCATGGTTAGGTTTTTGTACTGGAGTCTCTGGGTAATGGGGAGCCAGTGAAGGGATTGACAGAGGGGAGACAGGTGGATTAGTCGGGCAGCTGAGTTTAGAATAGATTGGAGGGGTGCGAGAGTGTTAGAGGGGAGGTCACAGAGCAGGAGGTTACAGTAGTCGAGGCGAGAGATGATGAAGGCATGGACTAGGGTTTTTGCAGATTCTTGGTTTAGGAATGTACGGATCCGTGAAATATAAGGGTTGGGGTCACTTGGGGAATAGTGATCACAAAATAATAAGTTTTCATGTATCCTTTAATAAGATGTGTATTAGAGGGGTTACAAGAACACTAAATGTCAGGAAGGCAAATTTCCAATGGATGAGAGATGATCTTGGTGCAATTAACTGGGACGATATCCTGAGACATAAAAATACACAAAGAAAATGGGATACATTTGTTAGCATCCTGAATAGGACCTGTGCACAATATGTACCGTATGGGAATAAACATACTAGAAATAGGAGGAAACCAATATGGCTAAATAGAGCTGTAAAGGGCACAATAAGTGACAAATAGAAAGCATTTAGAGAATTAAAGCAAGTAGGTAGTGATGAGGCATTAAATAAATACAGAAAATTAAATAAATTCTGTAAAAAGCAAATCAAGGCAGCACAGATTGAGACAGAGAGACTCATTGCCAGAGAGAGTAAAAATAATCCCAAAATATTCTTTAACTACATAATTAGTAAGAAACTAAAAAATGATAGTGTTGGCCCCCTTAAAAATAGTCTGGGTGAAATGGTGGATGAGGATGAGGAAAAAGCCAATATGCTTAACGACTTTTTTCTTCAGTATTTACACAAGAAAACTCCATGGCAGACAATATGATCAGTGATAACAAAAATTCCCCATTAAATGTCACCTGCTTAACCCAGCTGGAAGTACGGCGCGTCTAAAAAATCACTAAAATTGACAAATCTCCGGGCCCGGATGGGATACACCCCCGAGTACTGCAGGAATTAAGTACAGTCATTGATAGACCATTATTTTTAATCTTTAAAGACTTCATAATAACAGGGTCTGTACCACAGGACTGGCGTATAGCAAATGTGTTGCCAATATTCAAAAAGGGGACAAAAACTGAACTTGGAAATTATAGGCCAGTAAGCTTAACCTCTACTGTGGGTAAAATCCTGGAGGGTATTCTAAGGGAAGCTATGCTGGAGTATCTGAAGAGGAATAACCTCATGACCCAATATCAGCATGGGTTTACTAGGGACCGTTCCTGTCAGACTAATTTGATCAATTTCTATGAAGAGGTAAGTTCCGGACTGGACCAAGGGAACGCAGTGGACGTAGTGTATATGGACTTTTCAAAAGCTTTTGATACGGTGCCACACAAAAGGTTGATACATAAAATGAGAACAATGGGGATAGGGGAAAATATGTGTAAGTGGGTTAAGAGCTGGCTCAGGGATAGAAAACAAAAGGTGGTAATTAATGGAGCACACTCGGACTGGGTCACAGCAGTGGGGTACCACAGGGGTCAGTATTGGGCCCTCTTCTTTTTAACATGTTTATTAATGACCTTGTAGGGGACATACAGAGTAGAATTTCAATATTTGCAGATGACACTAAACTCTGCAGGGTAATCAATACAGAGGAGGACAATTTTATATTACAGGAGGATTTATGTAAACTAGAAGTTTGTTATGATAAATGGTAAATGAGCTTTAATGGGGATAAATGTACTTGGGTGGAGCAAATAAGATGTATAATTATGTGCTCAATTGTAAAACACTGGGCAAAACCTTCAATGAAAAAGACCTGGGAATATGGGTGGACGACAAACTCACATTTAGTGGCCAGTGTAAGGCAGCTGCTAAAAAAGGAAAATAAAATAATGGGATGCATTAAAAGAGGCATAGATGCTCATGAGGAGAACATAATTTTACCTCTATACAAGTCACTAGTGCGACCACACTTAGAGTACTGTGTACAGTTCTGGTCTCCGGTGTACAAGAAAGACATAGCTGAACCCTCGCGGGCAGGGTCCTCTCTCCTCCCGTACCAGTTGTGACTTGTATTGTTCAAGATTATTGTACTTGTTTTTATTATGTATACCCCTCCTCACATGTAAAGTGCCATGGAATAAATGACGCTATAATAATAAATAATAATAATAATAACTAGAGGGGGTGCAGAGAAGAGTGACCAAGGTTATTAGAGGACTGGGGGTCTGCAATACCAAGACAGGTTATTACACTTGGGGTTATTTAGTTTGGAAAAACGAAGGCTAAGGGGTGATCTTATTTTAATGTATAAATATATGAGGGGACAGTACAGAGACCTTTCTGATGACCTTTTTACTCAATGAGTGATTTATTACTAAAATTTAAGAGGGGACTGGATGCCTTTCTTGAAAAGCATAATGTTACAGGTTATATACACTATTTTCCTTGATAGGGCATTGGTCCAGGGAACTAGTCTGATTGCCGTATATGGAGTCAGAAAGGATTTTTTTTCCCCAATGTGGAGCTCAGTGTTTGCACATGGGGATTTTTCACCTTCCTCTGGATCAACATGTTAGGGCATGTTAGGTTAGGCTATGGGTTGAACTAGATGGACATAAAGTATTCCTTCAACCTTAATAACTATGTTACTATGTAACTAAGGAGTAGAGGTGAAGGAGGCTCACTGTGTGCAGAGCCTTTATGAGTGTAGGAGTACCACTCCTACTCTTTGTTCACAATATTTGAATGAGATCCTCTAGTTGTTGCCTTTAGTGGTGTATGGATGACCCTGCTTTTAATTTTTGGCAGGCTTTGCACTGTGCACAGAGCTTTATGAGTGTAGGAGTACCACAACTACACTTTGTTCACAATATTTGAATGAAGAACTAGAGTTGATGCCTTCAAGGGTGTATGGATGATCCTGCTTATAATTTTTGGCAGGGTTTGCACTTAGTGCATAAACTTTGAGTCTAGGAGTACCACTACATGACAATTTGAACAGAATGTATATGAGGCCCTCTTTAATGTCTAATACAGGGTGTATCTGAGTCGCTCTTCAATGTCATTTTGGCAATTCTTGCTTCCTTCATAAATTTCCACCGAAATTTCCAATTTTGTAATAAAAAAATAAATTTTAGTTTACTTAAATTATTATTTTTTAAAAACGTATTTTTAAATGTTGCATTATATACAAGTCATTATACAGGAAAGAACGTTTCTTACCATTTGTTTTATGTGAACTCAAATTTCTCTTTGATTTTGAATGTTTCATTGTCAGTCCTTAATGTGTGACACCATTGTTCTCAGTAACGATCTGGGAGTCAGAGATGCTTGCAGGGGTCTTCCACATGCTGTTCTCCACCCATTCAGCACTTTTTCCATCCATTTCAATATTTTTACTGGACCCCAGATGTCCTGTTTGGGTCTGCCGGAAAAATGCTCAGATTTTCCATAATGACATAATGTCTCCCATAATGACAGTTCTGTGCTGTGTTGTATATAAATATGTGATTCTTCAGAATTTGCTTTAGTCTATGCCTGATGAAGAGACCTGTGTAGTCTCGAAAGCTTGCAATTTGTTACTATCTTTTCAGTTAGCCATTAAAAGGTATCAACCACTGAGGACTCTCAATTCTAAATATTTTTCTATCTACTGGCTAACACGGTACCAAGATATTTATCTTTCAGGTATCAGATTTTCCCTTAACACCCGTTATACACGTTACTCAAAATGAGCATCTGAGTATTAGGGATTACTCAATTCGAGCAAAAAGCATTTTGGTGCTTGCTCATCAAAACTAACAATTGCTGGTAGTCACCTCAGTTGCACACTAGATGGCAGCCACGTGCTTTGAATAGACTTAACCAGTGATTTTTTCCAATCCTCAAAAATGATGGGCACTAGAAGTTATTGTATTTTCCTTAGATTCGACTGACAAAAAGATGATAGAAATATGAATCTTTACAGTGTGAATAGCGAATAAGGGGGTAAAGTGAAGAGATGTACAAGGTACCTAGCGGCTTATTATAATCAGATGAAGTATAGTCATGTTTTAAGAGGTTTACGAGACTTGTGATAGGCCACCACGGTTTGGTGACTTTTGCAGTGCGTCGTCAGGGATGTCACTGATGACACGCTGTTATAGGTTATGGTATAACTCAGGAGAAAAAAGAGTAACCCGGTTTTTTATAAAAGTATGCAAAGAATTTTATTAATAAATATATAACACCATAGCAAACAATTTATATATAGTAGATAGCAGGGGAGAACCCCAAGAAAGGAAACACAGGACTCCCAAAACAGGCCCGGTTACCAGATGCTAAGCACATCATAATTTCAAAGCATGGCATAAAGTGCACAGTGCTAGATCAGAGCCGCATCCAGGCAGCATATCAATATATAACCCCATGCGTCGCAGCGCAATACTGTGGCGGTAAATAGCCCCTTAGGGTGAAATGCTTACCGGGCAGTCAGAGTTAGGAGGTCTTGGGTCAGGTGTACGGACCCCGACGCGCGTTTCGCGGGTAACAAGCCCCGCTTTCTCAAGGGAATATCATATTGTGTTAGGCCAGGCAGGACCTTATATTACCCTTTGAACCGGCATGTGACATCGGCCGGCCAATCACAAGTGGGATTAATGGCGCATGCGCACCGCGGTTACAAAACCCCCGGCCGGAGGAGCAGAGCGTCATCGTCATCACATGGAAGGGGGGAGGAGGAGCAATCCCCCGTCCCATGGACAAGGATGAAGACGCGCCGCTCCATAGCCGAGGGTCAGCACCGCGGCACGCAAGCGCACACCCACTATGTCACCAATGGTAAATTTCATAAAGTAAACAAACATAAGATATGTGACATTTTACAGGGATACAAGCTCATAGACAGAGGTATACACATTGGACATAAAGATAGCAGCAATATAAGGGATATAATAATCCAATACAGTCCAAATCGATATATAGCGCTGCGTGATGTCCCATCTTTGTAGCTTGTAGTCGGACATTCTGAGGACCATAGTATTGAGATTACTGGCGAAAACAGTGATGAATGGATAAAAACCAATAAAGATATCATGCCTGGGATAACAAGAGAGGTAATAGAAAAGAAAAAAGGAAGTTAAAAAACAGTAAATTAAAAACACGAACACATACCCAAACCCTAGGGGAAGGACAGGACATCAGAAGACATATTGTTTCTTTTTTTTCCCCCCTTCAAGAAGTATAATAAATATCAATATCTACAATGTATATTTAAAGAAATGAGGAAAAGGAAAGTGACTCATTTAATCCTCTTGGGGTCATGGTATCTAGGACCACAATCCACTTGGCCTCTACCTGTGCGAGTGTTCTTTTATAATTCCCCCCTCTAATCCCCAAGTGGATTACATCAATGCCCCACACCATAAATGATGTGGGGTCACAGCCATGAAATTGCTTAAAGTGGCGTGGGATAGTTTTGAGGAGGGATAGGTCGGTCACTGTCCTGGCCGCGTCAATGTCCCGCACATGCTCACGCACACGTTTTCTAAGTTCTCTTGAAGTCAAACCGACGTAAATTTTGGAGCAGCCACAAGTGGCATAATAAATAATATTAGTACTCCCGCACGAAATACGGTGCCTTATATTAAACTCCCTTTTACCGTCGGATGATTTAAATGTGGTGCATCGCAGGACATTCGCGCAGGCTAGGCAGTGACCGCAGGGTATAGATCCAACAGTAGGCCCTCTCGACCCAAAAGGGTTGACTCGAGATGGAACATAATGGCTTTTCGCCAGGAGGTCTTTTAGATTTTTGGATCTCCTAGCGGTCATGAATGGGCCTACCCCTACCATGGCATGCAAAGAGGGTTCAGCCCCCAGAATAAACCAATGTTTTTTAAAAATGTTTCGCATCTCCTCCCATTTATGATTATATGTTGAAATATACCTAATCGGGCCATTGTCACGGGTCACATTTCTAGTCCTTGAGGGCTGTAGTAGGTCATTGCGTAAGGTAGCTCTAGCCCGTTGGTATCCACGCTTAATGCATCTATTCGAGTAGCCACGTGCGGAAAAACGTTGTTTGAGGTCCGCACTCTGGCTCTCAAATTTTGCATCAGACGAGCAGATCCGCCTCATCCTCAAGAACTGACCGACCGGGACGGCCCTGATTGTGGATGGATTATGGGCTGAGGATGCATGGATAAGTGCATTAACCGATGTTGGTTTGCGGTAAACATCCGTCTGGATACAGCCACTATTGTCCACCTCAAAAGTGACATCCAAGAAATTTACTTTCTTGATATCGTAAGTATAAGTTAGACGGATGTTTAGAGCATTTTGGTTAAGTGTCCCCATAAATTCCCCGAGCTGTTGCACCGTCCCGTCCCACAAAAAGAAAATATCGTCTATATAACGATGCCAGCACAGCACATGGGAGGCGGCCCGTGGGCCCTCGTCGCCAAACAAATATCTCTCCCAGGAGCCCAAGAAGAGATTTGCATACGAGGGCGCACAGGCCGCGCCCATAGCTGTTATAGGTTCTAACCGTCCCAGATTCAGCGGAGCTGTCCTGATTTGAGGGTGCAGTACTGCTTTCAGGCTGGTACCGACTTTCATTCACTCTTTATGAAAGAAAAAAGAAAGAAGAAAGCTCACTTTGCACAGATCATACTAGGGAGGCACAAATCTCAGTGTTGAAGGTTCTCACCTGAGCATGTTGTGCAGAGGTAGGCAGAACACTGAGGAAATATGGAATCAATCTGAATAGCTGCTGCTCTACTTGTTGGACTCCATGTAAGATCCAGATAGAAATCCAATGAAGGGAAAAGAACAGTGGTTTGATTCAGGGCTACCACGAAAGGGGAGGTGATATACCACTGGAGTACTAGATTAAAAAACTTTTATTCAATGCTACGCTTTACAGAGCTGTCATTCATGAAGTGACAAGAGAAAGGAAGCACTCACCCATGTCCCTTAGGCTAAAAGTCTTTTATTTAATTCATATGAACACCTTCTTTGCAGTATGCAGGTAAAACAAAGGGGTTACAGTGTCCATATTTATTTCTCTCTCCCGCTGTAATCCCTTTGCTTTTACCTGCATATCGCAAAGAAGGTGTCCATAAAGGACTTTTAGCCTAAAGGATATGAGTGAATGCTGCCTTTATTTAGTCACTTCATGAATATATGCTACACTTGCAGCTTTGCACCACCCACTACAAGAAGCTATATTTATTGGAAGCATTAACCAAAAAAAATGTGGAAAAATTGGTGCCCCTTTGCTCGTTCTGCGTTCTTTATGGAGCTGGTCTAGCTCCTTCATGATAGCATTGAATAAAAGTTTTTTAATCTAGCACTACAGTGGTATATCACCTCCCCTTCCGTGGCAGCTCTGAATCAAGCAACCATTCTTTTCTTTTTGGGCACATACTCACTTGCATGAAATAGGGCTGAGTCTCGCAGGTTAAAATCCGGCTCTGCCGCCGGCACCCCAGAGTGGAGCGTGCAGCCGCACAGCAATATATGAAGCTGCATGCTCCGCTCCCACGTGCCGGCGGCTGAGCCGGGTGTTACCATGCGAGACTCGGCCGTATTTCACGCAAGTGAGTATGAGCCCTTTCTTGGATTCACTCTCTATGTGATGTCTTCTCTCCTATGTCTTCATTGCTCTGTAGCTCCTCCTCGGGGGCTCTGCACAGGCTCGGACTGGCCAATAGGGTAACAGGGGAATCCCCCGGTAGGCCCTTGTGTAGATCTGGGCCCCCAACCCCACTGTATGGGCAGTGCTTGGCATAATTCACTTGATTCACTCTGTACAGAAAAAAAGCAGCATTTTATCATTCATTAACCAAACTACCCAGTTTATTACTATATAGAGATACAGGTAAATTTGTGAACGAGGGAAGTGTAATAATTGTATGAGGTGAAAAATGGGCCCCCACAAGTCAATGTTACTGGTGGGCCCTTGGCAACCCAGACCGACATAGGCTCTGCATACACTTATATTCAATTAAAAGGAACATGTCATGTAAAATAATGCTCTTAAACTGCAGATATGGGGTTAATTTCTAGGTTAATAGCATTCTGACACCATGTGTTGCCGGCACTGGAAGCCCCGCTGCTGGGAGGAAATTAACTTTATTCCCCCCAGCAGTGCTGGCATTTTAGCACCGCTCTGGTTGTAAACTGTACATCCAGATATGGATTACGGCATGGGACTGAACGCCGGACAGGTATGGGTATATTGTTGGTTTATTATTTTTATTTTTTTTACAGGAACTTGAGGGCGTCGCTTGGATTAGCAGTATAATAAAGATGGCAAAACTGTGTGGTGTATGATTTAATTAAAATACTTTATTCTTACTGTGTGGTGTTTGTTTAACCTTTTACCAACTATAAGATTAGTAATGGATAGGTGTCTTATTGACACATCTCCATTACTAAGCTGAGCTTAATGTCACCTTACAATAGGAAGGTGACATTAACCCCGCATTACCCCACTTGCCACCGCTACAGGGCAAGTGGAAAGAACCGGGCAAAGCTTCAGAATTGGAGCATCTAATAAATGCGCCTTTTCTGGGCAGCTGCTGGCTGCTGTTTTTAGGCTGGGGGCCCATATCCATGGCCTCTTACCAGCCTGAAAATAACTTCGGGGGAGAGGAGAGAAGGACCCAGCAGGGATCGGCTCTCTGGCGCCACTTGCCTCAGGTAAGTCAGGGAACTGCACCGAAGGAAAATAGTCGCCGGAAAGGCTTCCCTTATAGGTACGAGTTAGTGAGGCGATCTCAGTGCGGGGGGGATATATATCACCAGTCCAGCCTGGGGACATATAGCTAAACCTCCCGACCATCACTGCCAGAGTTCCTCACTAAACAGTATGGTATTCTGCCACCAGTTCCTCATTTAAAATAAGCCCCATCTGACAGCAGGCTTATATCGGGTCAGGAACCAACCCTGTGGTAGCATATAATATAACCAATGGAGCAAGCGGACATGGGGATTCGTGGATTGATATAAAAGAGCAGCCCAAGATTAATTTTATATTTAATCACCGAGGAGGCGCACTAGAAAATACAGCTATACATACAAGAGCAAATATGCACAGTCAGGAGTGTAGTACAAGGATAGGGTATAGATAGGTTGCAATTACCGTGTTATGTAGCATGTGACCACAGGGAGGCGCTGATGGATCACAGGTCCAAATCTTAGCTGCAGGCTTTCCGGGCTGCGTCAGCAAACGTATCCTCCAGCCATCAAAAAACTCAGTCCAAAATGAGTGGCTGCCTTATATCTCCTAGGCTGCTACCTCACACATCTGCTCCCACCCCTGGGTGGTGCAGCTTCTCTCCTCCCATGTCTGAGACTATGATTTTCTGCCTAGAACGATAGCTGGCCCATAAATTTGCACCCGACGCTCTGAATGGATTGGTTGTACTGCCACTGGATTCCGCTGGATTTTATCTGCGCATAGAGACTAAATATGACTACCATATGGAATTACTGCTAGCTATGCTTTATAACTTCATAATCCAGAGTGCTACAGGTGGCTAAATAATATGAGCACGTGGGGAAAGGAACGCCGATTTGGAATATGTGCTCGGCTCATCTTAGAGATATTACATTCTGTTATTATAGGTCATTTTCCAGATTCCATACCTCATAGCCTTGCTGTGGCATGTGCTTGGTCACATAAAGAGGTTCAGGTTTTTATAGCTGCAGAAGAGTTCGCACCCTTGTGTTAACAGCTTCAAAAGAGCTTGTCCTAGCTCTTTTAGTTAAAAGAAAACAATGAGCCTGTGGAATCCCAAGGGTGGGGGCACATTTCACGAGTGGAAGGAGATGTCCTAAACTTAAAATGCAAAATGGATTCTCCCTTGTCCCTCACAGACCCCACGTCAGGTTTTTCATTCATTCTTTCTCCACTGCTCACACTGCTCACCGACAGAGCAGGGGAGAATGGATGAAAGACGCATTCAGCACCAGCCACTGGGAAACAGCGGCTTACAGTAGTGCTACTTCATCGGCGGCCATGAGTTTTTGGTAAATTTTTAATATTGCAGAATTTGTGCAGCATTTCTGCACCTATTAAATGAATTAGGTTACTTGCATTTTTTCATTGTGTTTTTAATGCATTTTTTTTTACATGCGTTTTTATTGCAGTTTTGACACAGGGTATTTGTCTCTTTTTGGTATGTCCTGTTTTAACCCCTTTCTGCTATTAGACGTACTATTCCGTCCATGTGGGGTGGGCCCTACATCCCATGGACGGAATAGTACGTCATAGCCGATCGCCGCCGGGTGTCAGCTGATTATTACAGCTGACGTCCGGCACTATGTGCCGGGAGCAGTCCGTGGCACATTAACCTCCGGAACACTGCGATCAAACATGATTGCAGCGTTCTGGCAGGATAGGGAAGCATCACGCAGGGAGGGGGCTCCCTGGGTGCTTCCCTGAGACCCTCGGAGCAACACGATGTGATCGCGTTGCTCCGAGGGTCTCCTACCTCCTCCTACCTGCAGGCCCCGGATCCAAAATGGCCACGGGGCTCCTTCCGGGTCCTGCAGGGAGGTGGCTTGCAAGCGCCTGCTCAGAGCAGGCGCTTGCAAGCCTGCAGCACTGCCTGTCAGATCGCTGATCTGACACATTGCTGTGCAAAGTGTCAGATCAGCGATCTGACACTATAACATGATGCCCCCCCCTGGGGCGGGCAATGTTATAAAGTTAAAAAATATATATTTACATATGTAAAAAAAAAATAAATAAAAAATTCCTAAATAAGGAAACAAAATATATATTGTTCCACTAAATACATTTCTTTATCTAAATTAAAAAAAAACAATAAAAGTACACATATTTAGTATCGCCGCATCCATAACGACCCGACCTATAAAACTGTCCCACTAGTTAACCCCTTCAGTGATCGCCGTAAAAAAAACCGAGGCAAAAAACAACGCTTTATTATCATACCGCCAAACAAAAAGTGGAATAACACGCGATCAAAAAGACGAATATAAATAAACATGGTACCGCTGAAAACGTGATCTTGTCCCGCAAAAAATGAGCTGCCATACAGCATCATCAGCAAAAAAATTAA
The DNA here is from genome assembly GCF_051348905.1 of Ranitomeya variabilis. Taxonomy (NCBI): domain Eukaryota; kingdom Metazoa; phylum Chordata; class Amphibia; order Anura; family Dendrobatidae; genus Ranitomeya; species Ranitomeya variabilis. The sequence goes on from NC_135237.1 coordinate 402,620,283, forward strand.
AAAGGTATAGTCCTCAGAATAAAGCGATGCAAAAATAATTATTTTTTATACAAAATAGATTTTATCGTATAAAAGCGCCAAAACATAAAAAAATGATATAAATGAGGTATTGCTGTAATCATACTGACCCGAAAAATAAAACTGCTTTATCAATTTTATCAAACGTGGAACGGTTTAAATGCCCCCCCAAAAGAAATTCACGAATTGCTGGTTTTTGTTCATTCTGCCTCACAAAAATCAGAATAAAAAGCGATCAAAAAATGTCACATGCCCGAAAATGGTACCAATAAAAATGTCTACTCGTCACGGGGAGACTAGGTGAGCAAGAGCTAATAACCCAGGCCCCTGCAGTTTACCTCAGACTAGGGAAATCCTGACTGACCATCTACCTGGAGTTTACACTGATGGTGTGCATGTCCAGGCCTCGAACCTCACCCTGACTCCTGTTTTAACCCTAGGCTGATACCTCCGCCCTCCACCCAGTGAAGAGGTAATATTCCAATACCCACAGTTAGCACAGACAAGGATAAAGGAAAATATACACCACGCCGCAGTCACTCAGGAATACACTATAAATGTGCAGGGCAAAATAAATACAAATATAGGAAGGAGTAAATAAGGCAGAGGAAAATACACCACCAGCAACGAATCTCCAACAACCAGCTCTCCACTCCAGACCGAGATAACAACGCACAAGACAGAAGCTATAATCGGCGACGCCCAATGAACAGGAGAACTATTTAAAGGCCATGGGAATGGCCCAGCTTCCAATCCGAGGATTAGGTAAATTAACCCCGGAACAGCTAGATAAAATCTAGCAGACGCCAATGAGCAAATAGTGGTCAAAAGCGGAATTACTGCTGTCTGTCGGACGACCTGGTCTGAACAGCGTCCGACATGACAGTACCCCGCCTTCTACGAGGGACCCTGTTGTGAATTCTGTTTGTGGGCTCCCTCTGGTGGCTACTGGTGGTGCTGGTTGACTTCTGTCTTCTATCTCCAGTGCACCTGTTCCCATCAGGAAATGGGAGTTTCCTATATAGTCTGGCTTCTCACTCATTTACTTGCCGGCTATCAATGTTACCAGAGCTCCTCTGTTACTTGCTACCTGCTCCAAGTCTGCTGAGTCAGATAAGTTTGATCATTTGTACCTTTTGTCCAGCGTGCATTCATATTAATCTTGCTGCTGGAAGCTCTAGTGAACTGAAATGACCACTCCGGTGTCATGAGTTGATACCGGAGTTTAAAGTCATTTCAGGATGGTATTTTGTAGGGTTTTGAGTTGACCGCGAAGTCCACTTTTGTATTTTCTGCTATCTAGTTAGTGGGCCTCTCTTTGCTGAACCTGTATTCATACTGCGTATGTGTTTTTTCTTAACTAACCGTCATTATATGTTGGGGGCTACTATTACTTTGGGGTTTTCTCTGGAGGCAAGCCAGGTCTGTGTTTCCTCTATTAGGGGTAGCTAGATCTCCGGCTGGTGCGAGACGTCTAGGGATAAAACGCAGGTACGTTCCCCGGCCACTGGTAGTTGTGCGTTAGGTTCAGCATCGCGGTCAGCTTAGATTCCATCTTCCTAGAGCTAGTCCTGTTTTTGCCCATGTCCCTGCCATTGGAAATCATGACAGTATAGCCGGCCCCAAATGTGTTAAGTATTGGCTGAAGAAGGAGAGAAAAGAAGTCTCTGACACCTTTTTTTTTTTTTACTCTGAAGTCTGTTTAGCCATAATTGCAGTCTGCTTCTTTCCCCTCCTCTTAATCCCTGAATGGCTCAGATCTCAGCTGCTGAGAAATGGATATCCAGAGTTTAGCTTCAAATCTGAATAATCTTGCTTCTAAGGTTCAAAATATACAAGATTTCGTCATACATGCTCCTATGTCTGAACCTAAAATTCCTATACCAGAGTTTTTTTCTGGAGATAGGTCTCGTTTTTTGAATTTTAAGCACAATTGTAAATTGTATCTTTCTCTGAGACCTCACTCCGCTGGAAACCCTGCTCAGCAGGTTAAGATTATTATTTCCTTGCTGCGGGGTGACCCCCAGAATTGGGCATTTGCATTGGCGCCAGGGGATCCTGCGCTGCTCAATGTGGATGCGTTTTTTCTGGCGCTGGGGTTGCTCTATGAGGAACCGAATTTGGAGATTCAAGCTGAAAAGGCCTTGATAGCCCTCTCTCAAGGGCATGATGAAGCTGAAATATATTGTCAAAAGTTTCGTAAATGGTCTGTGCTTACTCAGTGGAATGAGTGCGCCCTGGCGGCGAATTTCAGAGAGGGTCTCTCTGACGCCGTTAAAGATGTCATGGCGGGGTTTCCTACGCCCACAGGTCTGAATGAGTCCATGACAATGGCTATTCAGATTGACCGGCGTTTGCGGGACCGGAGAATATGCAATGTGATAGAATTCTGTCCAGAAGTGAACGGCAGAATTATAGGCGTAAAAATGGGTTGTGTTTCTATTGTGGCGATTCTGCTCATGTTATATCAGCATGCTCTAAATGCACTAAAAGGGTTGATAAGTCTTTTGCAAGTAGCAACTTGCAGTCTAAGTTTCTTTTGTCTGTAACTTTGATTTGTTCGTTATCATCTATTAATGTGAATGCCTATGTGGACTCTGGCGCCGCCTTGAGTCTTATGGATTGGTCCTTTGCCAGGCGCTGTGGGTTTAGTCTAGAGTCTCTGGAAGTCCCTATTCCTTTGAAGGGTATCGACTCCACACCATTGGCTAGGAATAAACCTCAATATTGGACACAAGTGACTATGTGTATGACTCCAGACCATCAGGAGGTGATTCGATTCCTTGTGTTGCATAATTTGCATGATGTCTTAGTGCTTGGATTGCCATGGTTACAAACTCACAACCCAGTTCTTGACTGGAAAACAATGTCCGTATTAAGCTGGGGATGTCAGGAGGTTCATGGGGGAGTACCTTTGGTTGCCATTGCTTCATCTACTCCCTCTGAGGTTCCGGCATTTTTGTCTGACTATTGTGATGTTTTTGAGGAGCCTAAACTTAGTTCGCTCCCTCCTCACAGGGATTGCGATTGTGCTATAGATTTGATTCCTGGCAGCAAATTTCCTAAAGGTCGTTTGTTCAATCTGTCTGTGCCAGAGCATGCTGCTATGCGAGAGTATATTAAGGAGTCCTTGGAAAAGGGACATATTCGTTCATCCTCATCCCCTTTAGGAGCAGGTTTTTTTTTCGTGGGTAAAAAGGATGGTTCCCTGAGGCCTTGTATTGATTATCGGCTGTTGAATAAGATTACAGTCAAATATCAGTATCCTTTGCCACTGTTGACTGATTTGTTTGCTCGTATTAAGGGGGCAAGGTGGTTCTCTAAGATTGACCTTCGGGGTGCGTATAATTTGGTGCGGATTAAGCAGGGAGATGAGTGGAAAACTGCATTTAATACGCCCGAGGGCCATTTTGAGTATCTGGTAATGCCTTTGGTCTTTCTAATGCCCCTTCAGTCTTTCAGTCCTTTATGCACAATATTTTCCGTGAATATCTGGATACATTTATGATTGTGTATCTGGATGATATTTTGATTTTTTCCGATGACTGGGAGTCGCATGTTCAACAGGTCAGGAAAGTTTTTCAGGTTTTGCGGGCCAATTCTTTGTTTGTAAAGGGTTCAAAGTGTATTTTTGGGGTTCAGAAGATCTCTTTTTTGGGGTATATTTTTCCCCTTTCTTCTATTGAGATGGATCCGGTCAAGGTTCGGGCTATTTGTGATTGGACGCAACTGACTTCCCTTAAGAGCCTTCAGAAATTCTTGGGCTTTGCTAATTTCTATCGTCGATTTATAACTGGTTTTTCAAGTGTCGTTAAGCCTCTAACGGATTTGACTAAGAAGGGTGCTGATGTTTCCAATTGGTCCTCGGCGGCTGTGGAGGCCTTTCGGGAGCTTAAGCGCCGCTTTTCTTCTGCTCCTGTGTTGCGCCAACCTGATGTTTCACTTCCTTTTCAGGTCGAAGTTGATGCTTCAGAGATCGGAGCAGGGGCGGTTTTGTTGCAGAGAAGTTCTGATTGCTCGGTGATGAGACCATGTGCGTTCTTTTCTCGAAAATTTTCGCCCGCCGAGCGAAATTATGATGTTGGTAATCGGGAACTTTTGGCTATGAAGTGGGCCTTTGAGGAGTGGCGTCATTGGCTTGAGGGTGCTAGGCATCAGGTGGTGGTCTTGACTGATCACAAGAATCTGATTTACCTTGAGTCAGCCAGGCGTCTGAATCCTAGACAGGCGCGCTGGTCGTTGTTTTTCTCCCGGTTTAATTTTGTGGTCTCATATCTACCAGGTTCAAAAAATGTGAAGGCAGATGCCCTTTCTAGGAGTTTTGAGCCTGACTCCCCTGGTGATTCTGAGCCTACGGGTATCCTTAAGGATGGGGTGATATTGTCTGCTGTCTCTCCAGACTTGCGACGTGCTTTGCAGGAGTTTCAAGTGGATAGGCCTGATCGTTGTCCGCCTGGGAGACTGTTTGTTCCAGATGAGTGGACTAGTAGAGTCATCTTGGAAGTTCATTCTTCTGTGTTGGCAGGCCACCCTGGAATCTTTGGTACCAGAGACTTGGTGGCCAGGTCCTTCTGGTGGCCTTCCCTGTCTCGGGATGTGCGTACTTTTGTACAGTCTTGTGATGTTTGTGCTCGGGCCAAGCCTTGTTGTTCTCGGGCTAGTGGATTGTTGTTGCCCTTGCCTATTCCGAAGAGGCCTTGGACGCACATCTCTATGGACTTTATTTCGGATCTCCCGGTTTCTCAGAAAATGACCGTCATCTGGGTGGTGTGTGACCGTTTTTCTAAAATGGTTCATTTGGTACCCTTGCCCAAGTTGCCTTCTTCATCGGAGTTGGTTCCTCTATTTTTTCAGAATGTGGTTCGTCTACATGGTATCCCGGAAAACATCGTTTCTGACAGGGGATCCCAATTTGTGTCTAGATTTTGGCGGGCGTTCTGTGCCAGGATGGGCATTGATTTGTCTTTTTCGTCTGCTTTCCATCCTCAGACGAATGGCCAGACAGAGCGTACTAATCAGACCTTGGAGACTTATTTGAGGTGTTTTGTGTCTGCTGATCAGGATGACTAGGTCGCCTTTTTGCCGCTGGCGGAGTTTGCCCTTAATAATCGGGCTAGTTCTGCCACTCTGGTTTCTCCTTTCTTCTGCAATTCGGGGTTTCACCCTCGTTTTTCATCTGGTCAGGTGGAATCTTCGGATTGTCCTGGAGTGGACACTATGGTGGATAGATTGCACCAGATTTGGAGTCATGTGGTGGACAACTTGAAGTTGTCCCAGGAGAAGACTCAACAGTTTGCTAATCGTCATCGTCGTGCTGGTAATCGTCTTCCCATTGGGGACTTGGTGTGGTTATCTTCTCGTTTTGTCCCTATGAAGGTCTCTTCTCCTAAGTTTAAACCTCGGTTCATAGGTCCTTATAAGATTTTGGAGATTCTTAATCCTGTATCGTTTCGTTTGGACCTACCGGCATCTTTCACTATTCATAATGTCTTCCATCGGTCTTTGTTGCGGAGGTACGAGATTCCGGTTGTTCCTTCTGTTGAGCCTCCTGCTCCTGTGTTGGTGCAGGGTGAATTGGAGTATGTTGTGGAGAAGATTTTGGACTCTCGCATTTCCAGACGGAGACTTCAATATTTGGTTAAATGGAAGGGATACGGTCAGGAGGATAATTCTTGGGTGACTGCCTCTGATGTTCATGCCTCTGATTTGGTTCGCGCCTTTCATAGGGCTCGTCCAGATCGCCCTGGTGGTTCTCATGAGGGTTCGGTACTGTTGTGAATTCTGTTTGTGGGCTCCCTCTGGTGGCTACTGGTGGTGCTGGTTGACTTCTGTCTTCTATCTCCAGTGCACCTGTTCCCATCAGGAAATGGGAGTTTCCTATATAGTCTGGCTTCTCACTCATTTACTTGCCGGCTATCAATGTTACCAGAGCTCCTCTGTTACTTGCTACCTGCTCCAAGTCTGCTGAGTCAGATAAGTTTGATCATTTGTACCTTTTGTCCAGCGTGCATTCATATTAATCTTGCTGCTGGAAGCTCTAGTGAACTGAAATGACCACTCCGGTGTCATGAGTTGATACCGGAGTTTAAAGTCATTTCAGGATGGTATTTTGTAGGGTTTTGAGTTGACCGCGAAGTCCACTTTTGTATTTTCTGCTATCTAGTTAGTGGGCCTCTCTTTGCTGAACCTGTATTCATACTGCGTATGTGTTTTCTTCTTAACTAACCGTCATTATATGTTGGGGGCTACTATTACTTTGGGGTTTTCTCTGGAGGCAAGCCAGGTCTGTGTTTCCTCTATTAGGGGTAGCTAGATCTCCGGCTGGTGCGAGACGTCTAGGGATAAAACGCAGGTACGTTCCCCGGCCACTGGTAGTTGTGCGTTAGGTTCAGCATCGCGGTCAGCTTAGATTCCATCTTCCTAGAAGTAGTCCTGTTTTTGCCCATGTCCCTGCCATTGGAAATCATGACAGGACCCCATGGCCCTCACGGCTTATAGGACCCGGCTTGTCTGGATGGCGACGATGAAAAAACCCGACCACCAGATCCGCATGAATGTCCGAGGCTGGTACCCAGGACCTCTCCTCAGGACCATAACAACGCCAGTGTACCAAGTACTGTAAAGTGCGACACACTACACGAGAGTCAACCACCTTGGAGACTTCAAACTCCAAATTACCATCCACCAAGACTGGAGGTGGCATAGGCGCTGCGTCCACAGAACCCACGACCTTCTTTAGAAGAGACCTGTGGAACACGTTGTGTATCTTATACACCGTAGGGAGCTCCAATCGGTACGCTACTGGGTTAATGACGGCGGTGACCCTAAATGGACCAATAAACCGTGGACCCAATTTAAGGGACGGTATTTTGAGTCTAATTTTTTTGTGGATAACCACACTCAGTCATCCACACTCAGGTCCGGACCTGGCACACGCCTACTGTCAGCCACACGCTTGTACCTAGCACCCACACTCAACAGGCGCTGCTTAACTCTCCTCCAGACTGATGACAATTGTGTCCCCAACTAGTCCTCCTCCGGAACGCCGGAAGAGCCCCTCTGACTCAAGGTACAAAATTGAGGATGTAGCCCGTAAACACAAAAAAACGGAGACTCCCCAGAAGACTCCTGGCGGTGATTATTGATGGCAAACTCAGCCAAAGGAAGAAAGGTAGATCACTCCTCCTGGTTATCAGAGACAAAGCAGCGTAAGTACTGTTCCAAATTTTGGTTCATACGCTCAGTCTGACCATTTGACTGAGGATGAAACGCCGAAGAATGAGATAACTTGATCCCCAGCCGTGAGCAAAATGCTCTCCAAAATTTTGCTACAAACTGAGACCCCCTATCAGACACGATGTCAGACGGAACCCCATGAAGTCTGACCACCTGCACAAATACCTGAGCCAGAGTCTTAGCGTTAGGCAACGAAGGCAAAGACACAAAGTGCGACATTTTAGAAAACCGATCAACAATCACCAAGATGACCGTGTTCCCAGCTGATGAGGGCAAATCAGTGATGAAATCCATGGAGATTTCCGTCCAAGGCTTACTAGGTACCTCAAGAGGAAGTAGTGTGCCAACAGGACGGGAGCGAGGCGTCTTAGCCCTAGCGCACGTGGTACAAGCTGACACGTATGAGACCACGTCCTGTCGGATCTTGGGCCACCAAAACTGACGTGACACCAACTCCAAGGTACCTCTAACCCCTGGGTGGCCAGCCAGGACAGCATCATGATGCTCCGCCAAAACCTTTAGGCGGAGATGAAGCGGTACAAAAGATTTGTTGACGGGAAGCTCAGATGGTACCTCCTCTTGAGCCTCGGCAATCTCAGCCTCAACCTCGGTAGTGAGAGCCGAAACCACAACACCCTTTTGGAGGATGGGTACTGGATCCTCCCGAGGTTCTCCCCCCGGAAAACACCTGGACAGAGCATCCGCCTTAGTGTTTTTAGACCCCGGTCTGTAAGTGACCACAAAATTGAACCGCGTGAAAAAACAATGCCCAGCGAGCCTGCCTGGGGGACAGACGCTTGGCTGACTCCAAATACAGCAGATTCTTATGATCGGTAATAACAGTAACCTGATGTACCGACCCCTCCAAGAAGTGTCGCCATTCCTCAAAGGCCAACTTAATTGCCAACAACTCCCTGTTGCCGATATCGTAGTTACGTTCGGCGGACGACAGTTTCTTGGAGAAATAGGCGCACGGACGTAAACCACTCAAAGATGAGCCTTGAGATAGTACCGCCCCCACACCAACCTCAGACGCATCGACTTCCACAACAAAGGGTTTAGATACGTCTGGCTGCACAAGAATGGGGGCTGAAACAAAACTGTTCTTAAGAAATTCAAATGCGCGCACAGCAGCCTCAGGCCAAACAGAGAAATTGGTACCCTTTTTAGTCATGTCAGTTAGCGGTTTAGCAATGATGGAAAAATCCTTGATAAATTTCCTATAGTAGTTAGAAAACCCAAGGAACCGCTGAAGTGCTTTCAGGTTATCAGGCCGTTCCCAATGCAGCACCGCTTGCACCTTAGCGGCGTCCATTTTAAAACCAGAAGCAGACACAATATAACCCAAGAAAGGCAACTCTTGAACAGAAAATACACATTTCTCAAGTTTAGCATACAGCTTATTCTCTCTGAGAAGCTGTAACACCTGCCTGACATGATCTAAATGAGCATCACGGTCGCAAGAATATATGAGAATGTCATCTAGATACACGATAACGAATTTCCCCAAAACATGCGAGAACACATCATTGATGAAATGTTGGAACACTGCAGGTGCGTTAGTCAACCCAAACGGCATCACCAAATTTTCAAAATGACCCTCAGGGGTATTAAAAGCCGTCTTCCACTCATCACCTTGACGGACTCTTATGAGGTTGTACGCCCCCCTGAGGTCAAGCTTGGTAAACCACTTAGCACCTGCCACCTGGTTGAACAAATCTGGTATCAGAGGCATAGGGTATGGATCACGAACCGTAATCTGGTTCAACTCCCTGAAATCCAAACACGGGCGTAATCCGCCATCTTTCTTCTTCACGAAGAAGAACCCTCCTGCCACCGGCGAGGATGACGGCCTGATGTGCCCTTTGCTCAAGCTTTCAGCAATGTAATCTTTTAACGCTTGTCTCTCCGGACCGGAGATGTTAAACATCCTTGCTTTAGGCAATTTGCACCTGGTTTAAACCTGATAGAACAGTCATAAGGACGAGGTGGCGGCAACTCTGAACAACCCTTCTCAGAGAACACATCCACAAAATCCAGAAGTGACTCCGGAACGCTTGAAGTCACCGCAGCCACACATGTGGCCAGGCAATTCTCCTGGCAGAACTCGCTCACCGAATTATGTCCTGAGTTTTCCAGTCAATTACCGGGTTGTGCATAGACAACCAAGGAAAACCCAAAACCACCTGAGCAGGAAGATTCCTGAGCACCTTACATGTAACCCGCTCGGAATGTAGAACTCCTATGTGGAGTTTCACCTCAGCCACAAATTCAGTTATCTCCCCCTGAGAGAGAGGAGCAGCATTGATGGTGACCACGCGGATAGGATGAGATAGTTTTTCAATCCTAAAACCTGCTGTGCGCGCAAACTCCTCATCAATGAAATTTGTGGCTGAACCACTATCCACAAAAACAGTAATTGGCAGCTCACTGCCAGCAATAAAATCCTTAGCAGGGAGCATGCATTGAGAAACCACCATGGAGGATATACATAAGCTCAGATTGGTCTCCTCCACACCCTCTGAGCTTAGAAGTTTTCCGCCGTTGCGTTTTTCTTAGACAGCAGAGGACAGATGTTAATAAAATGACGAGTTTTACCACAGTAAAAACAGGCTCCCTGCTTCCTGAGCTCAGGGGCTTGACGCTTGACATGTGACACCCCTGCGATTTGCATAGGCTCCGTGGGCTCACCTGCAGCAACCTCACGTGAACCTAAGCCCTCTCCCATAGGCGGTGTCTCATGCTCCCCCTGACGCAAACGGCGATCAATGCGGACAACCAGACTCATAGCGGAATCTAGAGAAGCAGGAGTCTCGTACATCAGAAGGGCTTTTTTAACCCTTCCAGAAATCCCATGTATAAACTGACTCCGCAATGCTGGATCATTCCATTGTGTATCGATCGCCCAGCGATGAAATTCAGAACAGTAATCCTCTGCAACTCGCTCCCCCTGGCGAATAGTGCGTATCTTAGATTCTGCTAGAGCCATTCTGTCAGGTTCATCATAGATTTTCCCAAGAGAAGAAAAAAAACTCTCCACAGAGTCAAATGCAACAGAATCAGATGGCAAAGAAAACGCCCATGCTTGGGGATCCCCGCTTAACAATGACAACACCAGGCCCACACGCTGAGCCTCATTGCCCGAGGAGATCGGGCGCATACGGAAATATAGTTTGCAAGCTTCACGAAAAGAAACAAATTAACTGCGTTCCCCAGTAAATCTTTCAGGCAAAGGAAATTTAGGCGCAGCAACTCCTCCTGTCGCTCCAGCCTGCACATTAGATACTGCTAGTCCCTGTTGCTGCACTCCCCCCCTCAACTCAGTGACCTGTAGGGACAGCGCCTCCAACTGGCGGGTTATGGAAGTCATGGGATCCATGACAAAACACAAAAAAAAAAAAAAGAAACCCCTTTTTTTTGTTGTTGTTGTTGGGCCGATTATAATGTCACGGGGAGACTAGGTGAGCAAGAGCTAATAACCCGGGCCCCTGCAGTTTCCCTCAGACTAGGGAAATCCTGACTGACCCTCTACCTGGAGTTTACACTGATGGTGTGCATGTCCAGGCCTTGAACCTCACCCTGACTCCTGTTTTAACCCTAGGCTGATACCTCCGCCCTCCACCCAGTGAAGAGGTAATATTCCAATACCCACAGTTAGCACAGACAAGGATAAAGGAAAATATACACCACGCCGCAGTCACTCAGGAATACACTATAAATGTGCAGGGCAAAATAAATACAAATATAGGAAGGAGTAAATAAGACAGAGGAAAATACACCACCAGCAACGAATCTCCAACAACCAGCTCTCCACTCCAGACCGAGATAACAACGCACAAGACAGAAGCTATAATCGGTGACGCCCAATGAACAGGAGAACTATTTAAAGGCCATGGGAATGGCCCAGCTTCCAATCCGAGGATTAGGTAAATTAACCCCGGAACAGCTAGAAAAAAATCTAGCAGACGCAAATGAGCAAATAGTGGTCAAAAGCGGAATTACCGCTGTCTGTCGGACGACCTGGTCTGAACAGCGTCCGACATGACACTCGTCCCACAAAAAACAAGACCTCACATGACTCTGTGGACCAAAATATGGAAAAATTGTAGCTCTCAAAATGTGGAGACGCAATAACTATTTTTTGCAATAAAAAGCATCTTTTAGTGTCTGACAGCTGCCAATCATAAAAATCCGCTAAAAACCCACTATAAAAGTAAATCAAACCCCCCTTCATCACCCCCATAGTTAGGGAAATAAAGTTTAAAAAATGTATTTATTTCCGTTTTCCCATTAGGGTTAGGGTTAAGGTTGGGGCTAAAGTTAGGGTTGGGGCACAAGTTAGTGTTGGGGCTAAAGTTAGGGTTAGGGCTACAGTTATGGTTAGGGTTGGGGCTACAGTTAGGGTTAGGGCTACAGTTAGGGTTGGGGTTGGGGCTACAGTTAGGGTTAGGGCTACAGTTAGGGTTGGGGCTACAGTTAGGGTTAGGGCTAAAGTTAGGGTTGGGGCTAAAGTTAGGGTTGGGGCTAAAGTTAGGGTTAGGGTTGGGGCTAAAGTTAGGGTTAGGGCTACAGTTATGGTTAGGGTTGGGGCTACAGTTAGGGTTAGGGCTACAGTTAGGGTTAGGGTTGGGCTACAGTTAGGGTTAGGGCTACAGTTAGGATTGGGGCTACAGTTAGGGTTAGGGCTACAGTTAGGGTTAGGGTTGGGGCTAAAGTTAGGGTTAGGGTTGGGGCTAAAGTTAGGGTTAGGGTTGGGGCTAAAGTAAGGGTTAGGGTTGGGGCTAAAGTTAGGGTTAGGGTCGGGGCTAAAGTTAGGGTTAGGGCTACAGTTAGGGTTGGCGCTACAGTTAGGGTTGGGGCTAAAGTTAGGGTTAGGGTTGGGGCTAAAGTTAGGGTTGGGGCTAAAGCTAGGGTTGGGGCTAAAGTAAGGGTTAGGGTTGGGGCTAAAGTTAGGGTTAGGGTTGGGGCTACAGTTAGGGTTGGGGCTAAAGTTAGGGTTAGGGTTGGGGCTAAAGTTAGGGTTAGGGTTGGGGCTAAAGTTAGGGATGGGATTGGGGCAAAAGTTAGGGTTAGGGTTGGGGCTAAAGTTAGGGTTAGAGTTGGGGCTAAAGTAAGGGTTAGGGTTGGGGCTTAAGTTAGGGTTAGGGTTGGGGCTAAAGTTAGGGTTGGGGCTAAAGTTAGGGTTAGGGTTGGGGCTAAAGTTAGGGTTAGGGCTACAGTTACAGTTAGGGTTGGGGCTACAGTTAGGGTTAGGGCTACAGTTAGGGTTGGGGTCGGGGCTACAGTTAGGGTTAGGGCTACATTTAGGGTTGGGGCTACAGTTAGGGTTAGGGCTACAGTTAGGGTTGGGGTTGGGGCTACAGTTAGGGTTAGGGCTACAGTTAGGGTTGGGGCTACAGTTAGGGTTAGGGCTACAGTTAGGGTTGGGGTTGGGGCTACATTTAGGGTTAGGGCTACAGTTAGGGTTGGGGCTACAGTTAGGGTTAGGGCTACAGTTAGGGTTGGGGTTGGGGCTACAGTTAGGGTTAGGGCTACAGTTAGGGTTGGGGCTACAGTTAGGGTTGTGTTGTGAATTCCGCTCTTGGGCTCCCTCCGGTGGTTGTAAGTAGCACTTTTGTGAGTTCTGCTCTTGGGCTCCCTCCTGTGGTTTTGAGTGGTATAGCTGCTTCTTGGATTTAGCATTAGCAGCTGTTTCCACTGATCTTCTTTCTGCTCGGCTATTTTAGTCTCCTTTATCCCTCAATCAATGCCAGTTGTCAATTGTCCTGCTTGGAGGCACGGCTCTTGGATTTCCCTGACTCTCTGACCCGTTCAGCAAAGATAAGTCCTTGCTTGTCCTTTTGCAGTCCACTTGTTGTGGACTTATTGTTCAGCACATTTATGTTTTGTTCATTTGTCCAGCTTACCAGTATTTAGCTAAGCTGGAAGCTCTGGGCTGCAGATTTTACCCTCCACACCTTTAGTCAGGTGTGGAGATTTTTGCATATCTCTGCGGTGGACTTTTTCTAGTTTTTATTACTGACCGCACAGTGTTTCTTTCCTTACTGTCTATCTAGCTAGAATTGGCCTCCTTTGCTAAATCTTGTTTCATACTACGTATGTCATTTCCTTCTCCTCTCACAGCCAATATTTGTGGGGGGCTGTTCTATCCTTTGGGGATTTTCTCTGAGGCAAGATAGCTTTCCTATTTTTTCCTTTAGGGGTAGCTAGTTCTCCGGCTGTGACGAGATGTCCAGGGAGTGACAGGAACATTCCACGGCTACTGCTAGTGTTGTGTTAAGATCAGGAACTGCGGTCTGTATAGTTACCACCTGCCCAGAGCTAGTCGCATGTCGCTCCTAAATTACCAGTCCATAACAGGGTTAGGGCTAAAGTTAGGGTTTTGGTTGGGGCTAAAGTTAGGGTTAGAGTTGGGGCTAAAGTTAGGATTAGGGTTGGGGCTAAAGTTAGGGTTAGGGTTGGGGCTAAAGTTAGGATTAGGGTTGGGGCTAAAGTTAGGGTTAGGGCTACAGTTAGGGTTGGGGCTAAAGTTAGGGTTAGGGTTGGGGCTAAAGTTAGGGTTGGGGTTAAAGTTAGGGTTGGGGCTAAAGTTAGGGTTGGGGCTAAAGTTAGGGTTAGGGTTTGGATTACATTTACGGTTGGCATTAGGGTTGGGATTAGGGTTAGGGGTGTGTCAGGGTTAGGGGTGTGGTTAGGGTTATGTTTGGGATGGGGTGAATCTTGTGGGGGTAGATGTCAGAGGGAGAGCATTCAGGTTGCTACAACAGAGGTACCCGCAGATTTTTCCTCTCTGCCCAAGCAGTATTGGTCCTATGCTGACGTGTTCTCCAAAAGGGCTGCGGAGACCCTTCCGCCTCACCGCCCCTATGACTGTCCTATTAACCTTTTGCCTGGTGCTGAGCCTCCCCGGGGTCGAGTCTATCCGTTATCTCTCCCGGAGATGGAGGCAGTGTCTCAGTACATCCAGGAAAATCTGGCAAGAGGATTCATTAGAAAGTCAGTGTCACCCACAGGGGCTGGGTTCTTCTTCATGCAGAAGAAGAGTGGAGAACTGCCTCCATGCATAGACTACAGGGGTCGTAACGCCATCATCGTTAAGAATAAATATCCTCTGCCCCCGATATCTGAGCTTTTTGATAGGCTTTGGGGAGCAAGGGTGTTTACTAAACTAGATCTGCAGGGTGTTTACAACCTGATCCGCATCCGTGAGGGGGACGAATGGAAGATGGCTTTTAACACCAGGGATGGACACTATGAATATCTAGTGATGCCCTTTGGGCTCTGTAATGCCCCAGCCGTTTTCCAAGACTTTGTAAATGATATCTTCTGGGATATGCTCTCCACCTCAGTCGTAGTCTGTCTGGATGATATTCTCATCTACTCTCCAGATATTGACTCCCACCGGAGAGATGTTTGCAGAGTCTTCGACCTCTTACGAACTAACTCCCTCTACGCCAAGTTGGAGAAATGTGTGTTTGAGCAGGAGTCTTTACATTTCCTGGGCTATATCATCTCCGCCCAAGGATTGGCTATGGATCCTGCCAAATTACAGACTGTGATGGACTGGCAAGAACCCCATTCCCTTAAAGCGGTGCAGCGCTTTATGGGGTTCATTAACTATTATCGCCAGTTCATTCCTCATTTCTCAACATTGGTAGCTCCCTTGGTAGCCCTCACCAAGAAGGGAGCAAATCCCAAATTGTGGCCTGTGGAGGTCTCCAAGGCTTTCACTTCTATTAAATCTCATTTTGCTAGCGCTCCCATTCTACATCGCCCCGATGTAGATAAGCTGTTTATAATGGAGGTGGATGCCTCTTCGGTTGGTGCTGGAGCAGTCCTCTTCCAAAAGGATGCTCAAGGTTGGAAGCATCCTTGCTTCTTCTTTTCCAAAACCTTCACACCAGCAGAGAGGAATTATTCCATCGGGGACAGAGAGTTGCTAGCAATGAAGTTAGCCTTCTCAGAGTGGAGACATCTCCTGGAAGGGGCTCGTTTTCCCTTCCAAGTATTCACAGACCACAAGAATTTGGTTTATTTACAGACCGCCCAGCGGCTAAATTCTCGCCAGGCCAGATGGTCCTTGTTCTTCTCTCGGTTCCATTTCACCCTCCATTTTCTTTCCGGGGAGAAGAACATTCGTGCCGACGCTCTCTCTCGCTCCGTTGTATCATCTGAGGAGGAGGAAGAGGAGCCTCGGCTTATTGTCCCTTCCGAGAGCCTGAGAACTGTGGCCCCGGTTTCGCTAGAGTCTGTGCCTCTGGGCAAGACTTTTGTACCATCCAGTTTGCTTCCGGAGGTTCTCTCTTGGGCTCACTCGTCTAGGGTGGGTGGACATTTTGGGACTAAAAGGACATCTGAGCTCCTGGCGAGGACATATTGGTGGCCGCATATGGCCCGTGATGTTGCAGACTATGTTCGGGCATGTGTCTCCTGCGCCAGGAACAAGTCTCCTCGTCAACGGCCAGCTGGGTTGCTTCATCCCCTGCCGGTGGCAGACAGACCCTGGGAGATGGTCGGGATGGATTTTGTGGTGGGCTTGCCTAAGTCTCGTAGCTGCACCATTATTTGGGTTATCACCGACCATTTTTCCAAAATGGTGCACTTGGTGCCTCTTCCACGGCTACCTTCTGCACGGACTCTGGCGGTGTTGTTTATCAAACACATATTTCGCCTACATGGTATGCCAGACAAAATTGTCAGTGACCAGGGTCCCCAGTTTGCGTCTCGTTTCTGGAGAGAGCATTGTCGTCTACTCAGCATTGAGTTGAATCTCTCTTCAGCTTATCATCCCGAGACGAATGGGTTGGTAGAGAGGGCCAACCAGACCTTGGTCACATATCTTCGACATTTTGTCTCAGCCAGGCAGGATGACTGGGCATCCTTGCTACCGTGGGCGGAGTTTGCACTGAATAACGCCATAGCCGACTCCACCGGACAGACCCCATTCCTCCTAAACTATGGTCAGCATCCGCGGGTACCTGTGCCTATGCCCGTGTCTTCCGCCGACTCCAGGGTGGCAGACAGGGCTGTGGAGGCGCGGGACATTTGGGACTGCACTCAGGATGCCATTTGGGCCTCCAAGGAGAGAATGAGGTCCTCCGCCAATGCACATCGGTGCCCCGCTCCAACCTTTGCTCCTGGCGACTTAGTGTGGCTCTCTGCCCGTAACATCAGGCTGCGAGTTGAGTCCACTAAGTTTGCTCCTCGCTACCTGGGTCCTTTCAAGGTCCTCGAACAGGTTAACCCAGTGGTCTACCGTCTGTCCCTTCCGCCACGTCTGGGTATCACCGACACCTTTCATGTGTCCCTGTTGAAGCCCGTATACATGTCTCGGTTTTCCGAGTCATCTGCTGGGACATCGGGTTCATCTACGGACGATTATGAGGTGAATGCTATTTTGGGGTGCAAGGTGGTACGTGGCAAAAAAATTTATTTGGTGGACTGGAAGGGTTATGGTCCTGAGGACAG
Organism: Ranitomeya variabilis; assembly: GCF_051348905.1. NCBI lineage: Eukaryota > Metazoa > Chordata > Amphibia > Anura > Dendrobatidae > Ranitomeya > Ranitomeya variabilis. Next base: position 402,637,005 of record NC_135237.1, read on the forward strand.
GTCCTGGGAGCCTGCTGAGAATATTCGGGCTCCGCAGCTCTTTGCTGCCTTCGAACGTGGTGAGGTCCAAGGAGGGGGGGCCTAGGAGGGGGGGTAATGTTGGGGGTCGAGTTCCTGCCTCTGCACAGGGGGAATCTCGAGCCATCTCCGCTGTGGTCTCCCATTCTTCTCCTGCTGCAGTGGAGCCTGCTCAGCGGAGGCGTCGGTCCCAGCGTCATGCTCAGTCTGACACTGTGCGAAGGGTTACTGCTGTCCTTCCAGCTTCTGCCATTGTGGCCAGTACTGGTCAGCAGCGAGCAGACGTCTTTGGGACTAAGTCCTACTTTTCCCCTTCTGAGCATGCCCAGGGTAAGATCTCTCATTGGAGATCCAGGGTCACATGCTCAGGTACTGCAGCAAATCCTATTGGTCCTCTAGGAAGGTCCTGAAGGTGTTCAACGTCTGTGGCAGTCTCTCATTGGTCCTTCTAGGAAGGTCCTGTACTTGCTGCAGCTATAAGAGGTGCGCATGGCCGCACGGCCATGCGCTAGTGTCAATTTATGTATGAGCTCAGCGCCAGTGTGATCATGTTTGTGTGTGTATTCAGGGACACGGCTGAAATAAGCCCCTAGAATGCTGGCACCTCCAACGAGGAGTTTGGTGTGTGTGTATTCAGGGACCCGGCTGAAATAAGCCCCTAGAATGCTGGCACCTCCGGCGAGAAGTTTCATGTTTGCATTTGACTGCATGACCACCATCTGCTCTACTAAGTAGCTGTGTTCCTCTGTGAGCCAAGCAGGGCATGGCGTTATCCTTGCTACAGAAAACAAGTTAGTAGCCAGCTCACCAGTAACCACCGCAGGTGCACGGAACTCCGTTGCAGGAAAACGAGTTGATCATCAGAGAAAAAAAAAAAATTTGAGTTCCAGCTCCTTAAAATAGAAAATTTATTGATATCCAAAATATTAAAAGCGATACATACAGGTGGATTGTCTCCCTCCGGTGGGTGCCCCTGAGCGTGAGGGACTAATAGGCAACGCGTTTCGATCAAACGATCTTTCTCAAAGCCATAAATTAGAGAAGAAATTAGACCACAAAAGTTGTTGTGCAATTTGTCCTGAGTACGACGATACCCCATATGTGGGGGTAAACCACTGTTTGGGCCCCAGTTTTGGTGCACAGGAGAGCTCGGAAGGGAAGGAGCACTGTTTTACTTTTTCAACACAGAATTGGTTGGAATTGAGATCGGACGCTATGTCGCGTTTGGAGAGCCTCTTATGTGCCTAAACAGTGGAAACCCCCCAATTCTAACTAAAACCCTAACCCAAACACACCCCTAACCCTAATCCCAACCCTAACAATAACCCTAACCACACACCTAACCCGAAAATGCCCATAACCCTAATCCCAACCACACCCCTAACCCCAACACACCCCTTGTTAGGGTTGGCGGGTTGGCGGAACGCACCAAATATATATATTTATTAGAAGAAGTTGGTGCGTTCGCAACCCGGGATCCACCGTGCAGGAAAGCACCTGCAGCTAGATATGGCGGTACAATTTAGTAATATAAACAGACTCTGTTACTTCACAGAGTCTGTTAGCAAGGATAACCAGAGAAAAAAAAATAAAATTTGAGTTCCAGCTCCTTAAAATAGAAAATTTATTGATATCCAAAATATTAAAAGCGATACATAGAGGTGGATTGTCTCCCTCCGGTGGGTGCCCCTGGGCGTGAGGGACTAATAGGCAACGCGTTTCGATCAAACGATCTTTCTCAAAGCCATAAATTAGTCTGGCTGTGTTGCTCTAAATAGAGAGGTTCGCCCAACCAGATTCCCGGAATAGGTCACATGACAATTCTTCACGTCCTAATATAAAATCATTAATACATATAAATGCATAATAAAATATACAATACATGATAACATATTTACTTCTTATTCAACAATAATGCAGCATAGTTTCATTGCGTTTATTAAGTCCCATCGGGGATCGGGTATTGAGGTGAAATATCCAATATGCCTCTCGCGTAAGGAGACGCCTCCTGGCGTCCCCTCCGCGAGGAGGCATATTAACCTGTTCTATTCCCTGGATTTGGAAGCTTGCAGTACTCCGGGCATGGTGAGTAACAAAGTGTCTGGAAGCCGCCGACATATTTCTGTTACCACCCTGTAAGTTATTTATATCATATAAGTGCTCCCGGATGCGTGTCTTAAGTTTCCTCATTGTACAACCCACATAGGACAAATTGCAATCTGTGCAGTTGATTTTATATACTATATTGGTGGAATTACAGTTAATATATTGTTTTATATCAAATTTGATTGTTTCCTCCGCATTGTGGAACATTTTAGCTACAAAAGCATGCTTACAGGTGCTACAATTATTTGTACCACATTTAAAAAAACCAGGATAATTTAACCATGTTTTTTTACTCTTGGTTATATTTGATCGAAGCATACTAGGGGCTATTTGGTTACCTATAGTCAGTGCTCTTCTTGACACCACATTAATACCTGATTTTAATATATCACATAATTGGTGATCCTCATAAAGGATAGGCAAATATCTATAAATAATATCCTTGATCTTGGTGAATTGAGGACTATATTGGAAACATATATAGGGCTTCTTCCCCACATTTAGATCTTTGTTCTTTTTTGATGTTATCATATCTTTCCGATCCTTTCTCTCTACAATTTTTTTGCCCTATTTATTGTCCATTGGGGATATTTACGATTTTTAAATTTAGTTTCTATTTGTCCAAATTCTCCTTTTAAATCACCTTCCAAGCTACAATTTCGCTTAATCCTGGTGAACTCTCCCACTGGGATTGCTTTGATTGTGTGTTTGCTATGGCTACTACTAGCATGTAGGATCGTATTGCCTCTCACTGGTTTGTGATGAGTCTTGGTGACAATATTTTGGTTCATATATCCCCCAAGTTCCAAATCCAAAAATGAAATATTTGTACCATCATATTTGTAAGTAAATTTGATACCATATTCGTTATCATTTAAATATTCCATAAAGGGTGGTATTTTTGGTTCCAAAATTGTGCTGATGTAAAGTAGACATGTGGAAAACGTTACTTATTAAGTATTTTGTGTGACGTAACTCTGTGATTTAAGGGCATAAAAATTCAAAGTTGGAAACTTGCGGAATTTTCAAAATTTTCGCCAAATTTCTGTTTTTTTTCACAAATAAACGCAGGTGATATCAAAGAAATTTTACCACTAACATGAAGTACAATATGTCACGAGAAAACAGTGTCAGAATCACTGGGATCCATTGAAGCGTTTCAGAGTTATAACCTCATAAAGGGACAGTGGTCAGAATTGTAAAAATTGGCCTGGTCATTAACGTGCAAACCACCCTTGGGGTAAAGGGGTTAAATAAAGCTTTGACAAAACTTCATGTGCATATTACATGCATTTATAAAGCATTTCCGTTACTGAAATGCGCTAAAAACGAATATGAGTTTTTTACCTGCTGTTTTTTCACATCACAGTTCAGTTTACGCTGTGTAAAAAAGAAGCATATTGTGCATGAGATTCCTATAAATTCTATTCAATGTGCTGGAACTGTAATTGTTTGTGCACGCACAGGCCAGTAGGTGAGTTTGGGTTTGCAGTGAAAGGCTCCAAGTTGTGTGTTGAGTTGTATTGGGCAGTTAGGTTTTTTGGTGTCCTTGTGGGTAAGTGAGCATTAAGTGAAGGGAAAAGGAAAACTGAAAAGCTGCAAAGCTTGAGCACCCAACAAGCCGTGTACACGCGCATGTCAAAAGTCCTAAAGTGGAGGCCTGCTTCTGCTGTCAATCTTGCTTTCCTGTTCCAGCCCATGCTAGAGAACAGCTTGGAGAAATCCAGCTGCTGTTTTCTTTTTGCTTCTTCTCACTGCATCAACACAGAATGCTTTACTCTATGGCCTTTGTACTTTCACATTTTGGCGTTTTCTTCTTAGTTAAGACTTTTCAAAACTGCAGACTTGATTTTTTTGATTGGCTTGATTTATTGTTCTGTTGAAGCTCTGCCAAATCCTAGCCTCATGATGGTGGTGGCAGCTTGTAAGGGAGACAGACATTGGAGAATGGAGTGTGTATGCGGATGTTGTTCTTCCTTCTCTTTTTCTCTATGTCGTTGTATCCTCCTGTCATTTATCAGCCAGTATATTCCGTGTCAGCAGTTTCTGTATGTGCGACTACCATAATGTTGGAGCCTATGGTCTGATTAGATGTAGTCTTCCAACTGTCATTGAAACGGGGGCCAGGACTGTAGTTGTGGCTTTCAATGGTGGCTGCTTTAGCGCACCCTGGCGCTCCGTCACATGCACACAATGTCCCAGCAGTAGCGTACGTTTTTGTCCAATTTCCTGTCCATCTGCGTCCTCTCTGATTCACTGGGGGTTTCTTTCTTTAGTTTCCATATAAAGAGAGACAGAGTCAAGTTCCAACTTAAAATAAACGATTTTACTCAGTTCCTTTCTCAGCTCGTTCAGTTCACATTTAGGTACAGCACAAGATACTTCACAAGACATGACATTTTCTGTCCCTGCACTGTCCCTCTCTTCCTCAGGAATATCACCGGGTTGCACCGATGTCCCCGGTACCGCAGCATTGGTCATTGGTCTTTTTCGCCCCAGACACGCAGGCATCCTCATAAGTAGCTGACCGCCATCATGACAAAGCTGCCCTGTATTGCTCTGCCTCACCGGCAATCATTACTCCTAGGCCCTGGATGAGCTAGGCTCCTAGATTTAAGAAATGTTACATGGCTCAACTGCCCTGTACGGGCTCTGAGGCCCTTCTGACTAAGTGCAGGAAGCTCTCTACACTTTACACAGTTGGACCTCCTAATTAACTAGTTCCTATCCTACTGATATCTTATACTATTGTGCCCCTCTCTAGTGGGCCAATCTGAATACTGCACTTTCCCTAGACGATAACATAAATACATGTCATTAGCAATCTTACAGTGCACATAACATTTAACAGTAATATATCATATAGCAGTATTATGCAGTTCACAGCATAACTTATTAAATATACCAGCTTGTCATGGAAGTAAAAAACACGGGCGAGGGAGTGGGGCACAAACTGGACCTTGTACACCCCTTACATCAGCACAGGTCAGTTGGTGCTGGAAGACAGAGTGGGGAGGATATGCTGGTGTGGAGTGGACCAAAAGTCCAGATCAAAAAAAGTGAATATTGTAAGCAAGCATTGCTGAAATGAGTTTTGGTGTGTACACTAGGTCCAAATAGCTTTCATTATAAGTTGAATAATTCACATGCATGCTAACTACATAATTGTAATTTGTAAACCCAGCCTTAACCCCTTTCTGACCTCGGACGGGATGGTATGTCCGAGGTCAGATCCCCTGCTTTGATGTGGGCTCCGGCGGTGAGCCCACATCAAAGCCGCGACATGTCAGCTGTTTTGAACAGCTGACATGTGCATGCAATAGCGGCGAGTGGAATCGCGATCCACCCTCAGCTATTAACTAGTTAAATGCCGCTGTCAAACGCTGACAGCAGCATTTATCTACCGGTTCTGGCCGCACGGCCGGAAATGCTCGCATTGCCGACCCCGTCACATGATTGGGGGTCAGCGATGCGTCAGGATAGTAACCATAGAGAGCACAAAAGAATGCCCCACAATATAAACACGGAGGACAGTGAAAATTAGGAAAACCAAAGCAAAAAAGTCCCCCAAAAATTCATATAAAAATATAATTTTATTAAACCATATTTAAAACATAATTAAAAAAGGGATGATTTCATACAAAAAGGATTGAAAAAGACACGCAAACATCGGGCAGTGGTGTGAAAACCAATCCAGCAATAATAATAAATATATAGATAATATCAGTAGTAGATCAACACAGGTGAATCAAATGGAAGGCACAATATTTGGAATAATTAAAATAGAAAAATACATGTGCATGTGGACCAAAAATATTCTATAGGACTACAGGACTGAATACGGCTAATTCAATAAGATGATACAATACATAATAAATAAGATTGCTGAAAAGCCTTATAACTAAGTGTTTCTCTGCACATCACAGCCATGAGTAAAACATAAAGTAAACAGCAATTCACAATAGATATTAGGCTAGTGAACACACATAGTTACCCAGAGTCCAGACTGCCACAACGTACCCTCTGACGCGCGTTTCGAAAATTTCTTCCTCAGAAGGGGTGTACCCTCCCATCTTCAACCACTTGTGACCAGCCTCCCATCCTTCCTAAAAGATACTGGGGATATTTTGCGTTGGGTCAACGGATTGTGTTTGGAAGGTGGGACTCTATTGGTTTCAGCAGATGTTGAATCTCTCTACACCAACATTAGGCATAAAGACGGCATTAGTGCCGTAAGATTTTTTCTTAAAACTTCGTCATTATCTACAGGCATGAGAGCGCTTCTGCTGGAACTTTTAGAGTTCACCCTCACCCACAACTTTTTTGTGTTCAAGGGGTCCTTCTACCTGCAGCTCCAGGGGACCACCATGGGGGCAGCCTTTGCGCCCTCCTATGCCGGCCATTTCCTGGGCCTGTGGGAGAGGGACCTCCTCCTGTCGGATGAACAGGGATCAATCGATTGTGTCCCATTGTGGACACGATATATTGATGACATCTTCTTCATCTGGCAGGGCACATCTGTCGACCTTGGGCAATATATGTCTCGATTGAATAGCAATGACCGGAACTTCTATCTTGCCTTTGTATCTGATGCTGAGTCTATAGACTTTTTAGATGTTACGATCAAGAGAGTCCCTATCGGAATCATAAATACTGATATCTTCCATAAAAAAACATCAACAAATACCTTATTACATGCCTCCTTGGGACATCCAGGGCACATGATTAGATCAATTCCGGTGGGGCAGTTCCTTCGACTTAGACGGATCTGCTCCACCAACTGTGATTTTGAAAAAAGAGCTGATGAGCTAAGGAGACGATTTAGAGAACAGGGATACAGTGGTAGATCCATCAAAAAAGCTTCCTTGAGAGCTAAACATACCACACGTGAGAGTCTAGTATATGGGGCCTCAGATCGTCCAATGGGTGGAAATATTGGCAAGATGAGGTTTATTACCACCTTTAGCGTAAAATCTGATCAGGTACGCCAGATACTAGAAAAGGCTTGGCCTATATTGATGGTGGATTCCACCATCAAGAAGTTTCTCCCTGATCGGCCGTCTTTGACATTCAGACGTGCTAGAAACCTTAGGGACCATTTGGTCCGCAGCCACTATGTGAGTCAGCAACCCAGAACCTTTCTAGATGGATTTTCACCCAGGCCTGGTTGTAGTCCGTGTGGCCATTGTGTCGCCTGCCCCAATGTGGAAAGGTGTAATTCTTTTTTCAATTCTAAGGGCACTAGATCCTATTTGATTAAACATCATATCACATGTATTACATGATATGTTATCTACCATGCAACGTGTCCCTGCGGACTGATATACAGTTAGGTCCATATATATTTGGACAGAGACAACATTTTTCTAATTTTGGTTATACACATTACCACAATGAATTTTAAACAAAACAATTCATATGCAGTTGAAGTTCAGACTTTCAGCTTTCATTTGAGGGTATCCACATTAAAATTAGATGAAGGGTTTAGGAGTTTCAGCTCCTTAACATGTGCCACCCTGTTTTTAAAGGGACCAAAAGTAATTGGACAGATTCAATAATTTTAAATAAAATGTTCATTTTTAGTACTTGGATGAAAACCATTTGTTGGCAATGACTGCCTGAAGTCTTGAACTCATGGACATCACCAGACACTGTGTTTCCTCCTTTTTGATGCTCTGCCAGGCCTTCACTGCGGTGGTTTTCAGTTGCTGTTTGTTTGTGGGTAGTGTTGAGCGATACTTTCCGATATCGGAAAGTATCGGTATCGGAAAGTATCGGCCGATACCGTCACAGTATCGGAATCCAATCCGATACCGATACCCGATCCCAATGCAAGTCAATGGGACGAAAATATCGGAATTAAAATAAACCCTTTCTTTCCTTGTAGGTTAATTCTACATGAAGGAAAACAACTAAGAATAATGTAGGATGTATTGGGGGAGGTGGCGGAGACATTAAAGGCACAGGGGTTTATCCCAATCAAATAGAATAGCAGTATTTTTAATTTTTTTATGACGTTCGGCGTTAGAAAGAATTTGACTATGTTAATTTTTTATTTATTTTGTCAGATATTGATGTTTCACTACTTCCACGCCCTTCACCCTATTTTTTACTTCTCCCACACTTTCTTCTTCATTATCCTCATCATCAGCTTCTGTGACATCAACTTCTTCACCTTATTCATCTTCTTCTTTTCTACGTATATATATATTTTTTTTTTTACATTGTTCATATTCTTTTTATTTAACTATTATCTTTTTTATATTCAACTTCTTCATCATATTCTTATTTGTGACAGGCATTCCCGTAGTTGTTATCTATAAAAGTTTGAAGATTACACCTTCCGTTCTGCCTGTCACAAAACAGTTACATTTGTCCGCGTTCAGTTTGGCCTGCAGCATCAGGCTTTATCCAGGGGCACCACGAGGAGGAACGGACTCACCCCCATACACTGCTTAGTCTTCTTCTGCTTATAATTTAGATAATATCTTTTGCTCTGATATTTAGTCTTATGCTTAATGTTCTTCTGCTCTTTGTTCTGCAGCCTCTTGTTCTTCTGCTTCTCGGTCTTCCAGGTTGTCGTCGTCATCTCCAGGGTCGTCATCTCCAGGGTCGTCGTCATCGGGGTCGTCGTCATCGGGGTCGTCGTCATCGGGGTCGTCTTCAGGGTCATCGTCTCCAGGGTCGTCGTCATCTCGGTGGTTGTCGTCTCTGGTGTCGTCATCATCTTAGGGGTGGTCTTCCGGGTCATCGTCTTTCGGGTCTTGAACTTGGAAATGTAGCAGAAGGTACAAGAAGGCTGAGAAAATGCCGAGAAACAGCTGATGGAACTGGAACTCGGATGGCTACCCGAAGGTCCAAGAGCCAATGGAACTACCGAGGACCAGCTGACGTTACTGGAACCCGGTTACTAAGCAGGAGGTACCCGTGCCTGAAAGCACTACCAAGGACCACCTGACGTTGGTGGAACTCGGATACCCAGAGGGAGGCACCTAAGCCAAAGGCTCTGCCCGGAACCAGCTGACGGTACTGGAACCAGGATGGGGAGCAGAAGGTACAAGAGCAAAAGACACTGCCGAGAACCAGCTGACGGTACTGGAACCCGGATGGGTAGCCGAAGGTCCAAGAGCCAATGGAACTACCGAGGACCAGCTGACATTACTGGAACCCGGTTACTAAGCAGGAGGTACCCGTGCCTGAAAGCACTACCAAGGACCACCTGACGTTGGTGGAACTCGGATACCCAGAGGGAGGCACCTAAGCCAAAGGCTCTGCCCGGAACCAGCTGACGGTACTGGAACCAGGATGGGGAGCAGAAGGTACAAGAGCAAAAGACACTGCCGAGAACCAGCTGACGGTACTGGAACCCGGATGGGGACCTATTCAAGCTTGTCTTCCTAGGGCCCCAACTGGCGGTGTGTTAGAGCCCAGGGACAGCAGGAGGAGGAGCAGGGGGAGGGGAGTGTAGGCCGAAGCCTGCACAGGCGGCAGCTTTGGGTGTGTTGTGTCTGCGTGGCTTTTGCAGGACACGTTGCCGGCTACACAGCAGGGGAACAGCTGGCGGTGCTGGACCCCACTGACACATTGGCGAGGTGTTTGGCTCTGTGCAGCCAGCACTTCCGGACAGCAACTAGCGTTGTTGGAGCCCGGGCTCTGCAGGTGGAGCAGAGTGTAGGCCGAAGCCTAATTGAACCGATTTCAAAAGTCACCTTTAACCCCCCCTCAGGGGTTACAAAGTAGAAGAGCCACAGCTTATGCAGCAGCAGTGCTGCGCAAGTCAAAGGTTGCTCTTGTAATTTTTCTCCTTGCACACGCTGAATGGAACACGTATAACATTTAGCCCTTTATACAGTCAAACTGTGTAATGGAGGCGAGAGTTCCCTTTGTAATGAGACGCAGCACAGGTGTCAAGAATCCCACCTTGGTGCTGGGTGCAGCCTCCCGAGCGTTGTTATTTGCTGTACAGGAGTCTGCGCTGTCGTGTTATCCCCTGGCCTAGCGCCGTTAGCGCTGCCCATCTTCTGGCATCATGTAATGTCGGCCGGTGCGGTTCGCGATGCCCCTGAATCCCAGCCCCGCAGTGTCTTAACATTGTTAAAACACTGCGGGGCTGGGATTCAGGGCCTGGCGCAGCACATATGTTCGCCTCTCACACTCGGGTCCTTACACCCGCTTCAGACTGTGCGTCGTCATCTGATCCCTTATTGCATGCCACGGCCATGAAGCCGCACAGTCCGAAGAAGGCGGAAGGAGAGGAGGGACAGGCGAACTGATGCACTGATCCTGCCCATCAATCACACCCTCGCAGTCCCAATAAATAAGACACCGAGGGGCGTTGTGTGGGTCAGGGCGGCCGCAGAGGCGCAGCCAGCCAAACAATGATGCCAGAAGACGGGCAGCGCTACCAAGGGGGTTGCAGCGTGTCATTACAAAGGAAAGTCACACCACCGGGACGGTTAAATGGTCACACAGAGGACACATTTCAGACGTGTTTTCAGTTCCACATGTGCGAGGAGAATACGTTTCTGAGCCACCTTGCACACATGCAGCATTACCGCTGTACAAGGTGGCTGGATAACGTAAAAACGCCTGGGGGAGGGGGGACAGGTTCCCTTCAATTTCAGTTCTTGTGTCTGCGTGGCTTTTGCAGGACACGTTGCCGGCTGCACAGCAGGGGAACAGCTGGCGGTGCTGGACCCCACTGACACATTGGCTGGTGTTTTTCTCTGTGCAGCTAGCACATCTGGGCCCCAACTGGCGGTGTGTTAGAGCCCAGGGACAGCAGGAGGAGGAGCAGGAGGAGGAGGAGCAGGGGGAGGGGAGTGTAGGCCGAAGCCTGCACAGGCGGCAGCTTTGGGTGTGTTGTGTCTGCGTGGCTTTTGCAGGACACGTTGCCGGCTACACAGCAGGGGAACAGCTGGCGGTGCTGGACCCCACTGACACATTGGCGAGGTGTTTGGCTCTGTGCAGCCAGCACTTCCGGACAGCAACTAGCGTTGTTGGAGCCCGGGCTCTGCAGGTGGAGCAGAGTGTAGGCCGAAGCCTAATTGAACCGATTTCAAAAGTCACCTTTAACCCCCCCTCAGGGGTTACAAAGTAGAAGAGCCACAGCTTATGCAGCAGCAGTGCTGCGCAAGTCAAAGGTTGCTCTTGTAATTTTTCTCCTTGCACACGCTGAATGGAACACGTATAACATTTAGCCCTTTATACAGTCAAACTGTGTAATGGAGGCGAGAGTTCCCTTTGTAATGAGACGCAGCACAGGTGTCAAGAATCCCACCTTGGTGCTGGGTGCAGCCTCCCGAGCGTTGTTATTTGCTGTACAGGAGTCTGCGCTGTCGTGTTATCCCCTGGCCTAGCGCCGTTAGCGCTGCCCATCTTCTGGCATCATGTAATGTCGGCCGGTGCGGTTCGCGATGCCCCTGAATCCCAGCCCCGCAGTGTCTTAACATTGTTAAAACACTGCGGGGCTGGGATTCAGGGCCTGGCGCAGCACATATGTTCACCTCTCACACTCGGGTCCTTACACCCGCTTCAGACTGTGCGGCGTCATCTGATCCCTTATCGCATGCCACGGCCATGAAGCCGCACAGTCCGAAGAAGGCGGAAGGAGAGGAGGGACAGGCGAACTGATGCACTGATCCTGCCCATCAATCACACCCTCGCAGTCCCAATAAATAAGACACCGAGGGGCGTTGTGTGGGTCAGGGCGGCCGCAGAGGCGCAGCCAGCCAAACAATGATGCCAGAAGACGGGCAGCGCTACCAAGGGGGTTGCAGCGTGTCATTACAAAGGAAAGTCACACCACCGGGACGGTTAAATGGTCACACAGAGGACACATTTCAGACGTGTTTTCAGTTCCACATGTGCGAGGAGAATACGTTTCTGAGCCACCTTGCACACATGCAGCATTACCGCTGTACAAGGTGGCTGGATAACGTAAAAACGCCTGGGGGAGGGGGGACAGGTTCCCTTCAATTTCAGTTCTTGTGTCTGCGTGGCTTTTGCAGGACACGTTGCCGGCTGCACAGCAGGGGAACAGCTGGCGGTGCTGGACCCCACTGACACATTGGCTGGTGTTTTTCTCTGTGCAGCTAGCACATCTGGGCCCCAACTGGCGGTGTGTTAGAGCCCAGGGACAGCAGGAGGAGGAGCAGGAGGAGGAGGAGCAGGGGGAGGGGAGTGTAGGCCGAAGCCTGCACAGGCGGCAGCTTTGGGTGTGTTGTGTCTGCGTGGCTTTTGCAGGACACGTTGCCGGCTACACAGCAGGGGAACAGCTGGCGGTGCTGGACCCCACTGACACATTGGCGAGGTGTTTGGCTCTGTGCAGCCAGCACTTCCGGACAGCAACTAGCGTTGTTGGAGCCCGGGCTCTGCAGGTGGAGCAGAGTGTAGGCCGAAGCCTAATTGAACCGATTTCAAAAGTCACCTTTAACCCCCCCTCAGGGGTTACAAAGTAGAAGAGCCACAGCTTATGCAGCAGCAGTGCTGCGCAAGTCAAAGGTTGCTCTTGTAATTTTTCTCCTTGCACACGCTGAATGGAACACGTATAACATTTAGCCCTTTATACAGTCAAACTGTGTAATGGAGGCGAGAGTTCCCTTTGTAATGAGACGCAGCACAGGTGTCAAGAATCCCACCTTGGTGCTGGGTGCAGCCTCCCGAGCGTTGTTATTTGCTGTACAGGAGTCTGCGCTGTCGTGTTATCCCCTGGCCTAGCGCCGTTAGCGCTGCCCATCTTCTGGCATCATGTAATGTCGGCCGGTGCGGTTCGCGATGCCCCTGAATCCCAGCCCCGCAGTGTCTTAACATTGTTAAAACACTGCGGGGCTGGGATTCAGGGCCTGGCGCAGCACATATGTTCGCCTCTCACACTCGGGTCCTTACACCCGCTTCAGACTGTGCGGCGTCATCTGATCCCTTATCGCATGCCACGGCCATGAAGCCGCACAGTCCGAAGAAGGCGGAAGGAGAGGAGGGACAGGCGAACTGATGCACTGATCCTGCCCATCAATCACACCCTCGCAGTCCCAATAAATAAGACACCGAGGGGCGTTGTGTGGGTCAGGGCGGACGCAGAGGCGCAGCCAGCCAAACAATGATGCCAGAAGACGGGCAGCGCTACCAAGGGGGTTGCAGCGTGTCATTACAAAGGAAAGTCACACCACCGGGACGGTTAAATGGTCACACAGAGGACACATTTCAGACGTGTTTTCAGTTCCACATGTGCGAGGAGAATACGTTTCTGAGCCACCTTGAACACATGCAGCATTACTGCTGTTCAAGGTAGCTGTAAAACATAGAAACACCTGGGGGAGGGGGGACAGGTTCCCTTCAATTTCAGTTCTTGTGTCTGCGTGGCGGTCGCAGGACACGTTGCCGGCTACACAGCAGGGGAACAGCTGGCGGTGCTGAACCCCACTGACACATTGGCTGGTGTTTTTCTCTGTGCAGCTAGCACATCTGGGCCCCAACTGGCGGTGTGTTAGAGCCCAGGGACAGCAGGAGGAGGAGCAGGAGGAGGAGGAGCAGGGGGAGGGGAGTGTAGGCCGAAGCCTGCACAGGCGGCAGCTTTGGGTGTGTTGTGTCTGCGTGGCTTTTGCAGGACACGTTGCCGGCTACACAGCAGGGGAACAGCTGGCGGTGCTGGACCCCACTGACACATTGGCGAGGTGTTTGGCTCTGTGCAGCCAGCACTTCCGGACAGCAACTAGCGTTGTTGGAGCCCGGGCTCTGCAGGTGGAGCAGAGTGTAGGCCGAAGCCTAATTGAACCGATTTCAAAAGTCACCTTTAACCCCCCCTCAGGGGTTACAAAGTAGAAGAGCCACAGCTTATGCAGCAGCAGTGCTGCGCAAGTCAAAGGTTGCTCTTGTAATTTTTCTCCTTGCACACGCTGAATGGAACACGTATAACATTTAGCCCTTTATACAGTCAAACTGTGTAATGGAGGCGAGAGTTCCCTTTGTAATGAGACGCAGCACAGGTGTCAAGAATCCCACCTTGGTGCTGGGTGCAGCCTCCCGAGCGTTGTTATTTGCTGTACAGGAGTCTGCGCTGTCGTGTTATCCCCTGGCCTAGCGCCGTTAGCGCTGCCCATCTTCTGGCATCATGTAATGTCGGCCGGTGCGGTTCGCGATGCCCCTGAATCCCAGCCCCGCAGTGTCTTAACATTGTTAAAACACTGCGGGGCTGGGATTCAGGGCCTGGCGCAGCACATATGTTCGCCTCTCACACTCGGGTCCTTACACCCGCTTCAGACTGTGCGGCGTCATCTGATCCCTTATCGCATGCCACGGCCATGAAGCCGCACAGTCCGAAGAAGGCGGAAGGAGAGGAGGGACAGGCGAACTGATGCACTGATCCTGCCCATCAATCACACCCTCGCAGTCCCAATAAATAAGACACCGAGGGGCGTTGTGTGGGTCAGGGCGGCCGCAGAGGCGCAGCCAGCCAAACAATGATGCCAGAAGACGGGCAGCGCTACCAAGGGGGTTGCAGCGTGTCATTACAAAGGAAAGTCACACCACCGGGACGGTTAAATGGTCACACAGAGGACACATTTCAGACGTGTTTTCAGTTCCACATGTGCGAGGAGAATACGTTTCTGAGCCACCTTGAACACATGCAGCATTACTGCTGTTCAAGGTAGCTGTAAAACATAGAAACACCTGGGGGAGGGGGGACAGGTTCCCTTCAATTTCAGTTCTTGTGTCTGCGTGGCGGTCGCAGGACACGTTGCCGGCTACACAGCAGGGGAACAGCTGGCGGTGCTGAACCCCACTGACACATTGGCTGGTGTTTTTCTCTGTGCAGCTAGCACATCTGGGCAAAAACTGGCGGTGTTAGAGCCCAGGGTCAGCAGGAGGAGCAGGGGGAGCGGAGTGTAGGCCGAAGCCTGCACTCGAGCAAGTTGAAAGGAAACCTTTAACCCCCCCCCCCCCCAGGCGTTTGTAGCTGAAAGAGCCATTGTGTACAGCACTAATGCTGGAAAAGGTAAACTTAGCTCTTTTAATTATGGTCCTTGTACATGCGGAACCTAACATTTATGAAATGTGTCTCCTCACAGCGTTAAACCGTCCGGTAGGTGGAACTTTCCTTTGTCGTGTGACGCAGCACAGCCATCATTTTTACCCCCTTGGCGCCGTGCGCCGCCTCCTCAGCGTTGTTTAAATCTGTCCCGGAGCCTGCGCTGTTAGGTTAGCCCTTGGCCATGCACACATGTTGCGCTGCCCGTCTTCTGACCTCATTTGGTGTCAGGCTGGCTGCGCCTGTGCGGGTGCGCTGGCCGAGATCCCGCCTCGCAGTGTCGTCTAATGTAATCCCACCGCGGGCCTGTGATCCGTGCCCGTGCGCAGTGCATATCCTCTCCTCTCACTCCCCTCCCTACGGCTTTTTAAGACTGTGCGGTGTCACGGCCGTGGCATGCTATTAGGGACCAGCTGACATCGCACAGTCTGAAGAAGCCGTAGGGAGGGGAGTGAGAGGAGAGGATATGCACTGCGCACGGGCACGGATCACAGGCCCGCGGTGGGATTACATTAGACGACACTGCGAGGCGGGATCTCGGCCAGCGCACCCGCACAGGCGCAGCCAGCCTGACACCAAATGAGGTCAGAAGACGGGCAGCGCAACATGTGTGCATGGCCAAGGGCTAACCTAACAGCGCAGGCTCCGGGACAGATTCAAACAACGCTGAGGAGGGGGCGCACGGCGCCAAGGGGGTAAAAATGATGGCTGTGCTGCATCACACGACAAAGGAAAGTTCCACCTACCGGACGGTTTAACGCTGTGTGGGGACACATTTCATAAGTGTTTGGTTCAGCATGTGCAAGGAGCATCACGAAAAGAGGCACTTTTTCCCTTTGCATCATTACTGCTGCACAAGGTGGCTCCTTCAGTAACAAACGCCTGGGGGGGGGGGGGGGGTCAGGTTCCCTTACATTTAACTTGTTGTGTCTGCGTGGCGGTCGCAGTACACGTTGCCGTATACACAGCAGGGGAACAGCTGGCGGTGCTGAACCCCACTAACACATTGGCGAGGTGTTTGGCTCTGTGCGTACAGCACTTCTGGACGGCAACTAGCGGTGTTGGAGCCCAGGGACAGGTGGAGGAGGAGGAGGTTGGAGGAGGTAGGAGGGATTGCCACACACACAGCAGGGGAACAGCTGACGTTACTGAACCCCAATAACAGAGGAGGGACTGTTGACTGTGCGTACAGCACTTCTGGACGGCAACTGGCGGTGTTGGAGCCCAGGGACAGGTGGAGGAGGAGGAGGTTGGAGGAGGTAGGAGGAGGTAGGAGGGATTGCCACACACACAGCAGGGGAACAGCTGACGTTACTGAACCCCAATAACAGAGGAGGGACTGTTGACTGTGCGTACAGCACTTCTGGACGGCAACTGGCGGTGTTGGAGCCCAGGGACAGGTGGAGGAGGAGGAGGTTGGAGGAGGTAGGAGGGATTGCCACACACACAGCAGGGGAACAGCTGACGTTACTGAACCCCAATAACAGAGGAGGGACTGTTGACTGTGCGTACAGCACTTCTGGACGGCAACTGGCGGTGTTGGAGCCCAGGGACAGGTGGAGGAGGAGGAGGTTGGAGGAGGTAGGAGGAGGTAGGAGGGATTGCCACACACACAGCAGGGGAACAGCTGACGTTACTGAACCCCAATAACAGAGGAGGGACTGTTGACTGTGCGTACAGCACTTCTGGACGGCAACTGGCGGTGTTGGAGCCCAGGGACAGGTGGAGGAGGAGGAGGTTGGAGGAGGTAGGAGGGATTGCCACACACACAGCAGGGGAACAGCTGACGTTACTGAACCCCAATAACAGAGGAGGGACTGTTGACTGTGCGTACAGCACTTCTGGACGGCAACTGGCGGTGTTGGAGCCCAGGGACAGGTGGAGGAGGAGGAGGTTGGAGGAGGTAGGAGGAGGTAGGAGGGATTGCCACACACACAGCAGGGGAACAGCTGACGTTACTGAACCCCAATAACAGAGGAGGGACTGTTGACTGTGCGTACAGCACTTCTGGACGGCAACTGGCGGTGTTGGAGCCCAGGGACAGGTGGAGGAGGAGGAGGTTGGAGGAGGTAGGAGGGATTGCCACACACACAGCAGGGGAACAGCTGACGTTACTGAACCCCAATAACAGAGGAGGGACTGTTGACTGTGCGTACAGCACTTCTGGACGGCAACTGGCGGTGTTGGAGCCCAGGGACAGGTGGAGGAGGAGGAGGTTGGAGGAGGTAGGAGGAGGTAGGAGGGATTGCCACACACACAGCAGGGGAACAGCTGACGTTACTGAACCCCAATAACAGAGGAGGGACTGTTGACTGTGCGTACAGCACTTCTGGACGGCAACTGGCGGTGTTGGAGCCCAGGGACAGGTGGAGGAGGAGGAGGTTGGAGGAGGTAGGAGGGATTGCCACACACACAGCAGGGGAACAGCTGACGTTACTGAACCCCAATAACAGAGGAGGGACTGTTGACTGTGCGTACAGCACTTCTGGACGGCAACTGGCGGTGTTGGAGCCCAGGGACAGGTGGAGGAGGAGGAGGTTGGAGGAGGTAGGAGGAGGTAGGAGGGATTGCCACACACACAGCAGGGGAACAGCTGACGTTACTGAACCCCAATAACAGAGGAGGGACTGTTGACTGTGCGTACAGCACTTCTGGACGGCAACTGGCGGTGTTGGAGCCCAGGGACAGGTGGAGGAGGAGGAGGTTGGAGGAGGTAGGAGGGATTGCCACACACACAGCAGGGGAACAGCTGACGTTACTGAACCCCAATAACAGAGGAGGGACTGTTGACTGTGCGTACAGCACTTCTGGACGGCAACTGGCGGTGTTGGAGCCCAGGGACAGGTGGAGGAGGAGGAGGTTGGAGGAGGTAGGAGGAGGTAGGAGGGATTGCCACACACACAGCAGGGGAACAGCTGACGTTACTGAACCCCAATAACAGAGGAGGGACTGTTGACTGTGCGTACAGCACTTCTGGACGGCAACTGGCGGTGTTGGAGCCCAGGGACAGGTGGAGGAGGAGGAGGTTGGAGGAGGTAGGAGGGATTGCCACACACACAGCAGGGGAACAGCTGACGTTACTGAACCCCAATAACAGAGGAGGGACTGTTGACTGTGCGTACAGCACTTCTGGACGGCAACTGGCGGTGTTGGAGCCCAGGGACAGGTGGAGGAGGAGGAGGTTGGAGGAGGTAGGAGGAGGTAGGAGGGATTGCCACACACACAGCAGGGGAACAGCTGACGTTACTGAACCCCAATAACAGAGGAGGGACTGTTGACTGTGCGTACAGCACTTCTGGACGGCAACTGGCGGTGTTGGAGCCCAGGGACAGGTGGAGGAGGAGGAGGTTGGAGGAGGTAGGAGGGATTGCCACACACACAGCAGGGGAACAGCTGACGTTACTGAACCCCAATAACAGAGGAGGGACTGTTGACTGTGCGTACAGCACTTCTGGACGGCAACTGGCGGTGTTGGAGCCCAGGGACAGGTGGAGGAGGAGGAGGTTGGAGGAGGTAGGAGGAGGTAGGAGGGATTGCCACACACACAGCAGGGGAACAGCTGACGTTACTGAACCCCAATAACAGAGGAGGGACTGTTGACTGTGCGTACAGCACTTCTGGACGGCAACTGGCGGTGTTGGAGCCCAGGGGCAGGTGGAAAAGCAGAGGAACACAATGTAGGCCGAAGCCTGAGAAAGTCGAAAGGGAACCTTTAACCCCCCCCCCAAGGCGTTTGTAGCTGAAAGAGCCAGCTTGTGCAGCACAAAAGATGCAAAAGGAAAAGGTGGCTCTTTTCATCATGCTCCTTGCAAACACAGAACTAAACACTTTTAAAATGTGTCCCCTGAAGCCGTGAAACCGTCCCGGAGGTGGGACTTTCCTTCGTAATATGACGCAGCACAGCCATCATTACTACCCCCCCGCCGCCGTGCCCCGGCTCCTCAGCGTTGTTTGATTCCGTCCCGGAGCCTGCGCTGTTATGTTATCCCGTGGCCAGGCACACTTAGCGCTGCCCATCTTCTGACATCATTTGGTGTCAGGCTGGCTGCGCCTGTGCGGCCGCGCTGGCCGAGAGCCCGCCTCGCAGTGTCTTCTGATGTAATCCCACTGGGGGCCTGGGATCCATGGCCATGCGCAGTGCATATCCTCGCCTCTCACTCCCCTCCCTACGGCTTCTTTTTCAGACTGTGCGGTGTCACGGCCGTGGCATGCTATTAGGGACCAGCTGACACCGAACAGTCTGAAGAAGCCATAGGGAGATGAGTGAGAGGTGGAGGTTCAGATATGCACTGCGCATGTCCATAGATCCCAGGCCCCCAGTGGGATTAAATCAGAAGACACTGCGAGGCGGGCTCTCGGCCAGCGTGGCCGCACAGGCGCAGCCAGCCTGACACCAAATGATGCCAGAAGACGGGCAGCGCTAAGTGTGCCTGGCCACGGGATAACATAACAGCGCAGGCTCCGGGACGGAATCAAACAACGCTGAGGAGCCGGGGCGCGGCGCCGGGGGGGTAGGAATGACGGCTGTGCTGCGTCATATTACGAAGGAAAGTCCCACCTCCGGGACGGTTTTACGGTATCAGTGGACACATTTTATAAGTGTTAAGTTTTGCGTGTGCAAGGAGCAAAACCAAAATAGCTACCTTTTTCCTTGTGCAGCATTACTGCTGCACAAGGTGGCTCTTTCAGTAACAAACGCCTTGGGGGGGGGGGGACAGATTCCCTTACATTTCAGTTGTTGTGTCAGCGTGGCGGTCGCATGACACATTGCCGGCTACACAGCTGGGGATCAGCTGACGTTACTGAAACCCAATAACACTGGGTCGTATGTTTTGACTGTGCAGACGGCACATCTGAGCCTCAACTGGCGGTGTTGGAGCCCAGGAATTTAAGTTCAGGTGGTAGAAAGATGAACACAACAGGAGACCTGGATAACGTATACAGTGACCTAATTATTTAATCAGGAGGAGGAGTGGCAAATTCCTGCGAGATCCAGGCCTTGTTCATTTTCAGGAAAGTAAGCCGGTCAACGTTATCGGAGGATAGTCGCATGCGACGGTCAGTTAGTACACCACCTGCAGCACTAAAGACACGTTCCGATAATACACTGGCCGCAGGGCAAGACAGCACCTCCAATGCATACTGGCTTAGCTCTGGCCATGTATCCAGCTTTGAGACCCAAAACTTGAAAGGGGAAGAGCCGTCTGGGAGTACAGCAAGAGGGCAAGACATGTAGTCTGTCACCATCTGACGGAACCGTTGCCTCCTGCTGACTGGAGCCGTCTGTGATGGTGTAGACTTTTGTGGCGGGCACAGAAAACTGTGCCACAGTTCGGCCATACTGGTCTTGCCTTGGGCAGAGGCACTGCTTCTGCTCCCTCTTTGTGCAGAGCCTCCACCACTGCCTGGACGCACTGAGCTGCTTTGGAATGCACTAGCAGCACTTCTCTCAGTTGGAATGGAGAAGATGATGGAACTGACCAGTGTGTCTTGGTACTCCCGCATTTTTCGCTCCCGGTTCAACGGTGTGATGAGGCTTTCTACGTTGTCCCGGTAGCGAGGATCGAGGAGGGTGAACACCCAATAATCAGACATGTTGAGAATGTGGTCGATGCGGCGGTCGTTTCTCAGGCACTGCAGCATGTAATCCACCATGTGCTGCAGACTGCCAACTGCCCAAGAAACGCTGTCCCCAGCTGGAGGCGTGATCTCTGCCCGCTCGTCATCACCCCACCCTCGCTGTACACACTGAGTACTGGACAATTCGGGAACTCCCTCCTCTGGACGGATGTCTTCCTCCTCCATTGACTCCTCCTCATCCTCCTCACAAACTGTCCCCTGCCTACGCGTTTGTGAGGAACCACGTGGCGCTGACTGTCCAGAAGATGATGGAAGTGGTGAATCCTCATCCTCCACCTCTTCCACAACATCATCCCTTAGCGCTTGCAGTGATTTTTCAAGCAGGCAGATAAGGGGGACAGTCATGCTGACTAGTGCATCATCTGCACTCGCCATCCGCGTGGAATAATCAAAGGGACGCAAAACCTGGCAGACATCCTTCATAGTGGCCCACTCTGTGGTTGTGAAGTCTGTACGGCGCTGACTGCGACTTTTTTGCTCCTGATACAGCTGGTACTCCATTACAGCTTGCTGCTGCTCACACAACCGCTCCAACATATGTAACGTGGAATTCCACCTGGTAGGTAGGTCACATATGATGCGATGTTCCGGCAGGCGGTGTCGGCGCTGCAGAGCCGCAATGCGCGCTTTTGCCGTGCTGGAACGCCGCAAGTGAGCACACTCTAGGCGGACCTTGTGCAGCAGTGCATCAAGATCCGGATAGTCCCTCAAAAAACTCTGCACGACCAAATTGAGCACATGTGCCAGACATGGGATGTGAGTGAGGTTGCCGAGGCCCAGGGCTGCCACCAGATTTCGGCCATTATCACACACTACCATGCCTGGCTGGAGATTCGCTGGCTCAAACCACACATCGCTCTCCTGCTTGATGGCATTCCAGAGCTCCTGCGCTGTGTGGCTACGATTCCCCAAAAAAATTAATTTCAAGACGGCCTGTTGACGTTTGGCCACGGCTGTGCTCATGTCAGTCGTAACAGGTACACGTTCATCACGGGTCCATGTGGAGGTGGACTGTGACGGCTCCTGCAGCGATGATTCTGAGGAACTGGTGTAAGAGGAGGAGTCAATGCGTACAGAATGGATTCCTGCAATCCTTGGAGTGGGCAGGACACGTCCTGCGCCACTCGCACGGTCTGTACCCGGCTCAACGACATTAACCCAATGGGCAGTGAGGGAAAGGTATCGCCCCTGTCCATGTTGACTGGTCCACGCATCGGTGGTGAGGTGGACCTTGCTACTGACGGCGTTCAGTAGCGCGTGTTTTATGTGTCCCTCCACATGCTTGTGCAGGGCAGGGACGGCTTGCCTGCTGAAGTAAAAGCGGCTGGGCACACTGTACTGTGGGACTGCCAATGACATCAAGTCACGGAAGCTGTCAGTCTCCACCAGCCTGAATGACAGCATTTCCAGTGACAGAAGTTTGGCAATGCCTGCAGTCAGAGCCTGTGCTCGTGGGTGGTTTGACGAGAAAGGCCGCCTTTTCTCCCATGCCTGTACTACCGATGGCTGTAGACTGGGCTGGGAGTGTGTGGTTGACTGGGAAAGTGGTGCTGCGGGTGGAATGACAGCGGGTCTCTGGACAACAGGGCCAGAGGTTCTTCCACGGCGATCCTGGGAGGAAGCCGAACCAGCTGCGTGTGAGCTAGAGGAAGAGGCAACACGAGCTGAAGAGGTGGTAGCTGCCGCTGTTGGTTGGCCTAGCTCTTCAGTGTGTTTGTCTAACTCCGCCGGGTGCCTGTTGCGCACATGTTTCCACATGTTGGAGGTATTGAGGTTGGCGACTTTTTGACCTCTTTTGATTTTTTGATGACACACCTTGCATCTGACATAGCAAATGTCATCTGCAACTGTGTCAAAAAAGGACCAGGCACTGCAAGTCTTGGGAGCCCCCCTTTTGACTTTTGGAAGAGACATGCTCCTTACGGGTGCCAAAGCGGAGGCTGCAGGATCCGCAGTCTTCCCCCTCCCTCTCCCTCTTTGGGCCGTACGGGGAATCTCTTCCTCAGAGCTGCTCCCACCACCTTCCTGTCCCTGACGCCAAGATGGGTCAAGGACCTCATCATCTACACTACCCTCTGCCCCCAACTGCTCCTCCTGGGTAGTCTCAGCAGCAGAGCACGCACCAGTAAGTGGCACCTGAGTGTCATCATCAGCTGATGCGGCCTGCGAGGTGGTGACCGGAGCCACTGGCCCACCCGCCTCTTCAGAGGAAGACAGAAAAAGCTGTTGGGCATCACTGCACCCTGCCTCTTCTTCCATTTCTCCAATGCTGCTTGGCTGGCCCCCTGTTTCCAAGCCAAGAGATGATTCAGAGAACAGAAGTAGAGACTGCTCCTGTCCTGGGATCTCTGTCTGCCTGGGCAATTTTGCAGGTGGTGAAGAGACAGATGGCTGCTCTCCAGTGCTCTGTGTCTGAGAGGATGTGGCACTAATGGAAGTTGATGCATTAGCTGCCATCCATCCCACAACGGCTTCAATTTGGTCTTCACGCAGCAGCGGTGTACGGCGCTCGGCGACAAAGCTGCGCATGAACGACTGTTCCCTTGTGAAAGTGGGTGCTGATGACTCACCGGTGCCCGCAGCAGGCACAGAATCCCCACGTCCCCTCCCTGCTCCGCGCCCACGCCCACGCCCACGTGCCTTACTCACTGCCTTCTTCATCTTGGTTGACTGATAAAGATAAGCAGAAAAGTACTAACGGCTTTGTGTGCTTATTCCTGAGCAACTCCTCCTAACAGGTATAAGACACACTAATTTTCTAAAGTGTGGACTAGACTTGAATATGAGCTAATGTGGCCTACACAAATGTAAAGTGGTGTGTAACTGGTGTGTTTGGTGAACTTTATTATTTATTTATTTTTTGGGGGCTGAACTGACAACGGATAGAGCTGCAATCACACGGAGACCGTGCAGACAGCCGTAAACGGCGCTGCAAGGCCCAAAAACCCTCCTCTACTTTATCCTATGTAGTGTTTTTCCACAAATTAGCTGGAGACGGGTGGAAAGACACTAATAGGATTTTTTAAAATAAATTAGCAGCAGACTACACTACTTTGAAAAAAAAGAAAATTGATTTGGCGGTATGACGCAGTGAAAAACCCTGAGCTGCAGACAACCAGGCTACGGCTGCTCACAGACTACAGGGCGAGCTGCAGTCACACGGAGACCGTGCAGACAGCCGTAAACGGCGCTGCAAGGCCCAAAAACCCTCCTCTACTTTATCCTATGTAGTGTTTTTCCACAAATTAGCTGGAGACGGGTGGAAAGACACTAATAGGATTTTTTAAAATAAATTAGCAGCAGACTACACTACTTTGAAAAAAAAGAAAATTGATTTGGCGGTATGACGCAGTGAAAAACCCTGAGCTGGAGACAACCAGGCTATAGCTGCTCACAGATT
Organism: Ranitomeya variabilis; assembly: GCF_051348905.1. Classification (NCBI taxonomy): domain Eukaryota; kingdom Metazoa; phylum Chordata; class Amphibia; order Anura; family Dendrobatidae; genus Ranitomeya; species Ranitomeya variabilis. The sequence continues at coordinate 402,661,196 of NC_135237.1, forward strand.
ACAGGGCGAGCTGCAGTCACACGGAGACCGTGCAGACAGCCGTAAACGGCGCTGCAAGGCCCAAAAACCCTCCTCTACTTTATCCTATGTAGTGTTTTTCCACAAATTAGCTGGAGACGGGTGGAAAGACACTAATAGGAATTTTTGGAAAAAATGTGCAGCAGCCTGCACTACTTCAAAAAAAAAAAAAAAAAGGACAGTATGAGGCAATGAACCACCCTCCCTGAACTGAATACAACCAGCTATGGATGGCCTATGTGGCTGCACTCAGACTAGAGAGTGGGCTGCACTCACACACACACACACACACAGACCTTGCAGATCGCTGTGAAAACAGCGCTACAAGGCAAAAGCAAGGTGAATAGTAGGTGAACACAGCGGTTGCTAAATTAGCCTTTGGAAAGCACAAAGAAGCAAATCGCTATCTCTAAACTGTCCCTCAGTCAGCAAACAGCGTCCTGTCACTAACTGAATTCACAGCAGAGTGATCGGAAAATGGCGCCAGCGACTTTTAAACTGCATCATGACATCATTTCAGCAGCCAATCACAGCCTTGCCAGTAGTTTCATGCCCTCCATGCTAAACAGGATGTGCCCACACTTGGAATCTTTCTCATTGGCTGAATTTCTGAATTTTGAATCATTGAACTTCCGATTCCGGTATCCGATACGCGCCAAGTATCGGAATCCCGGTATCGGAATTCCGATACCGCTAGTATCGGCCGATACCCGATACTTGCGGTATCGGAATGCTCAACACTATTTGTGGGCCTTTCTGTCTGAAGTTTAGTATTTAACAAGTGAAATGCATGCTCAATTGGGTTGAGATCAGGTGACTGACCTGGCCATTCAAGAATATTCCACTTCTTTGCTTTAATAAACTCCTGAGCTGCTTTAGGTCATTGTCCATCTGTAGTATGAAACGATGACCAATCAGTTTAGCTGCATTTGGCTGGATCTGAGCACACAGTATGTCTCTGAATACCTCAGAATTCATGAGAGTATAAATTTCAATCCAGGTACACATTTTACACACCCCTTGAGAAAGGCATTCGCCGAAATGCGCGTCGGGGGGTACGGGTGTTTGGTGCATACACATCCCTGTTACTGAATCTATTGGTATGTATATACCTTTATTGTTGATATCTCGTGGTAGCATTGCAGATGATTGTTTATACTTGATTATTTAGATATACTACATGATAATGCTGTCATGATTCATAGTGAATGATATGTTTGTGTGCACATTCCCCTGTCCTATCGTACGTGCTATGGATGGCATGGGGGGATTTCCCATTCTGCTGTTTTATACCTGTTATGATTAAATAAAGTTTTTGTATATTTCCATATATTTGGACTTATGACTGTGTTTCTCTGGATCTTCTGTTCTCAGGGATCAGAGCTGTTGTAAGATATGAAATGCTATTTTTGATTTTTTATTTCCAGCAATGAAGGAAATTGCAACTTGGAATTGTGGTGAGCGAAAATGCCCAGAACATTCTGGCTGTCTTATGGTCAGGTAAAATAACTCATGCATGGCTTATTTCCTGAATTTTGTAGTGCAAGATTTATTTTGCAATATACACGCTTGAGAAAGGTGGTGGCTATGGCCAGAAAAGTGTCAGCACATTTCAATAGGTATTATGTGACAGAGAATGCCCTCCTAGCTTTGCAAAAAAAGGGTTCAATTCGACGCTGTATATGTTGCAATGTTTATACGAACAGCATAAAGCGGTAACAGACTATATGATGTAGCAGTCAAACTGGAGCATGGGTTACTTTGAGATCTGACATTGGCACCCAATGAGGGATGTGTGTCGCCTACTGAAGCCCTTTGGAGAAACAGCAAAATTTGTCAGTAATGACATGTATGGAATCAGCTATGTAATTCTGCTTAAATTAATACTGGAACAAGCATTCAACAGCATGAAAGAAGGGATGCAAGAAGAACACCACTGTACAGCGCAGCGCTGTGTTTGTTGGGGACTCTCAAAGTCGATGTTGCATGCTGCAGTATTTGGAAGAGGAAGAAGAGGAGGAGCAGAGGGAAGTGGAGGAAGATATAGACTTGATGCAGGCAGGGGATGAAGCAGGTCATCAGAATGAAAATGATGATTATTACAATGCTAGCAGTGACAACCAATTGGCGCAATTGGGTTATAACACTGAAACAACAAGCACCCGGTGATTAATATAGAGAGGTTGATGGGACTGTAATAGTCATTAATAAATGAAATGCTTAAGTCTCTAAACAGTTTCCTTTTCATTAAAACTAAGGATGATATCCTCAGTTTTCTGCCTGGAACTATTCAGTTATTAACTACCTTTGGGATTCTCTGAAGGAAGCAGAGTGGAAGAATCAAAGAAAGAATCTTCCACAGATAAGAAGAAGATTTTAAAGGTAAATAATTTCATAATAAACAACCCTCTGCTTCTATAAGATTTCATATTCCAGATATCTCTCAGGTTTTGTTCTACCATTTTCAGTAAAAGCATTGACATCGCATTTGTGCAGATGGTTATAGGGAAAAGTAAGCATTGTGCCCATATATTTTATGCCACAGTTTTGCCACTTCAATAAGACATTTGGTTTTAGGGAAGAAAGAGATTTGGTAGATTAAGGGATTTGGGATTTTTCATAATTCATTTTATAATAAAAAGCTGGTTATACTCATGTATAATATCTATGGCTGCATTCATTAACTTCTCCTTGTCTGTCAGCGTAAATATCACTTAATCTACAGTGGCATATACAAGTTTGGGCACCACTGGTCAAAATTACTGTTATTGTGAATAGTTAAGCAAGTTGAAGATGAAATGATCTTTAAATGGTCTAAAGCTAAAGATGACACATTTCCTTTGTATTTTAGACAAAAAAAAGTTACAAAAAGGAAAATGGGCCGATGTTAAAGTCTGGGCAACCTTGGAGATTTGTGTGCTCAGATAACTTTTACCAAGGTTTCAGACCTTAACCCCTTAATCCCATATGACGTACTATCCCGTTGAGGTGGGGTGGGCCTTAATTCCCACCGACGGGATAGTACGTCATATGCGATCGGCCGCGCTCACGGGGGGAGCGCGGCCGATCGCGGCCGGGTGTCAGCTGACTATCGCAGCTGACATCCGGCACTATGTGCCAGGAGCGGTCACGGACCGCCCCCGGCACATTAACCCCCGGCACACTGCGATCAAACATAATCGCAGTGTTCCGGCGGTATAGGGAAGCATCGCACAGGGAGGGGGCTCCCTGCGTGCTTCCCTGAGACCCACGGAGCAATGCGATGTGATCGCGTTGCTCCGAGCATCTGTTACCTCCTATCCCTGCAGGCCCCGGATCCAAAATGGCAGCGGGGCTGCATGCGGGTCCTGTAGGGACTACTTCCGGGTCCAGAGCAGGCGCTGGTAAGCCTGCAGCGCTGTTAGTCAGATCGCTGATCTGACAGAGTGCTGGGCTGTCCACATGTGTAAAAAAAAAAAAAATCCTAAATAAAGAAAAAAAAAATATATTATTCCCATAAATACATTTCTTTATCTAAATAAAAAAACAATAAAAGTACACATATTTAGTATCGCCACGTCCGTAACGACCCAACCTATAAACCTGTCCCACTAGTTAACCCCTTCAGTGAAAAGGGAAAAAAAAACAACGCTTTATTATCATACCGCCGAACAAAAAGTGGAATAACACGCGATCAAAAAGACGGATATAAATAACCATGGTACCGCTGAAAACGTCATCTTGTCCCGCAAAAAACGAGCCGCCAAACAGCCTATAAACAAAAAAATAAAAAAGTTATAGTCCTCAGAATAAAGCGATGCCAAAATAATTATTTTTTCTATAAAATAGCTTTTATCGTATAAAAGCGCCAAAACATAAAAAAATGATATAAATGAAATATCGCTGTAATCGTATTGACACGAAGAATAAAACTGCTTTATCAATTTTACCAAACGTGGAACGGTATAAATGCCTCCCCCAAAAGAAATTCATGAATAGCTGGTTTTTGATCATTCTGCCTCACAAAAATCGGAATAAAAAGCGATAAAAAACTGTCACGTGTCCGAAAATGTTACCAATAAAAACATCATCTCGTCCCGCAAAAAACAAGACCTCACATGACTCTGTGGACCAAAATATGGAAAAATTATAGGTCTCAAAATGTGTAGACACAAAAACTTTTTTGCTATAAAAAGCGTCTTTTAGTGTGTGACAGCTGCCAATCATAAATATCCACTATAAAAAACGCTATAAAAGTAAATCAAACCCCCCTTCATCACCCCCTTAGTTAGGGAAAATGTTATGATCCGGTGACCTTGGAGCCGCATGAGAGACTTTCTCAGGAGTAGGTGGTACCTGTACTGACCGCAAACCCTAAACTAACACCGCAACTAGAAGTAGCCGTGGGATGTACCTAACACGTCCTAGACACCTCGACACAGCCGGAGGACTAAATACCCCTATAGATGGAAATGGGAATTCTATCTTGCCTCAGAGCAGAACCCCCAAGGATAGGCAGCCCCCCACAAATATTGACTGTGAGTATAAGAGGAAAGACACACGCAGGCAGAAAAACAGGATTTAGCAAAAGAGGCACTTCTAGCTAAATAGAAAAGGATAGGACAGAATTCTAAGCGGTCAGTATTAAAATCCTAAAAATATCCACAGCAGATAATACAAATATTCTACATCTAACTAAAGACATAGAAAGTATATCTGCATCTCCTGAGAATCCAGCATGATTGAAAAATCCAAACAAAGTCTAAGCTGGACAAAAACACAATGAATTGCACTGAATTGCAAAGCACACTGCATGTGTGCACAGAGACAAAAAAACAGACACTTATCTTAGCTGAATTGGCAGCAGGGCATGAGGAACCAGAGAGAGATGCAATCCCTCCAAGAACAATGGACAACTGGCAAGGACTCATGGATCCTGCTAAATTAAATACCTAGTAGAGCTGCAATCAGCAGAAACACCTGCCCTGGATTACAACCCCAAGACAACTGCACTACCACCAACAACCACCGGAGGGAGCCCAAGAGCAGAATTCACAACAGTACCCCCCTTGAAGAGGGGTCACCGAACCCTCACCAGAGCCCCCAGGCCGATCAGGACGAGCCAGATGAAAGGCACGGACCAAATCAGCAGCATGAATATCAGAGGCAAAAACCCAAGATTTATCCTCCTGGCCATAACCCTTCCATTTGACAAGGTACTGAAGCCTCCGCCTCAAAAAGCGAGAATCCAAAATCTTCTCAACCACATACTCCAACTCCCCATCAACCAAACACAGGAGCAGGAGGATGAACAGAGGGAACAATGGGCACCACATATTTCCGCAATAAAGATCTATGGAAAACATTATGGATGGCAAAAGAGGCCGGAAGGGCCAAACGAAAAGACACCGGATTGATAATCTCAGAAATCCTATAAGGACCAATAAACCGAGGCTTAAACTTAGGGGAAGAAACCTTCATAGGAACATGACGGGAAGACAACCAGACCAAATCCCCAACCCGAAGCCGGGAACCAACACACCGACGACGGTTAGCAAAACGCTGAGCCTCCTCCTGAGACAACACCAAATTGTCCACCACATGAGCCCAAATCTGCTGCAACCTATCAACCACAGAATCCACACCAGGACAATCAGAAGGTTCAACTTGCCCCGAAGAAAAATGAGGATGAAAACCAAAATTAGAAAAGAAGGGCGAAACCAAGGTAGCCGAACTAGCCCGATTATTAAGGGCAAACTCGGCCAATGGCAAGAAAGCCACCCAATCATCCTGATCAGCAGACACAAAGCATCTCGAATAAGTTTCCAATGTCTGATTAGTTCGCTCGGTCTGGCCATTTGTCTGAGGATGAAATGCGGAAGAAAAAGACAAATCAATGCCCAGCCTAGCACAAAAGGCCCGCCAAAACCTAGAAACAAACTGGGAACCTCTGTCGGACACAATATTTTCCGGAATACCATGCAAACGAACCACATGCTGAAAAAACAACGGAACCAAATCAGAAGAGGAAGGCAATTTAGGCAAAGGCACCAAATGAACCATCTTAGAAAACCGGTCACAAACCACCCAGATAACCGACATCCTCTGGGAAACCGGAAGATCCGAAATAAAATCCATAGAAATATGCGTCCAGGGCCTCTCAGGGACCGGCAAAGGCAAAAGCAACCCACTAGCACGGGAACAACAAGGCTTGGCCCGCGCACAAGTCCCACAGGACTGCACAAAAGAACGCACATCACGCGACAAAGAAGGCCACCAAAAGGACCTACCAACCAAATCTCTGGTACCAAAAATACCAGGATGGCCAGCCAACACAGAACAATGAACCTCAGAAATCACTCTACTAGTCCATCTATCAGGAACAAACAGTTTCCCCACTGGACAGCGGTCAGGTTTGTCAGCCTGAAATTCCTGCAGAACCCGTCGCAAATCAGGGGAAATGGCAGAAAAGACCAAACCTTCCTTCAGAATGCCGACCGGCTCAAGTACCTCAGGAGAATCAGGCAAAAAACTCCTAGAGAGGGCATCAGCCTTAATATTCTTAGAACCCGGAAGATACGAGACCATGAAATCAAAACAGGGACCATCGAGCCTGTCAAGGATTCAGCCGTTTGGCAGATTCGAGGTAAATCAGATTTTTATGATCGGTCAAGACCACAATACGGTGCTTGGCTCCCTCAAGCCAATGTCGCCATTCCTCAAACGCCCACTTCATAGCCAACAACTCCCGATTGCCGACATCATAATTGCGTTCAGCGGAAGCGAAAACTTACGGGAAAAGAAGGCACACGGTTTCATCAAGGAACCATCAGAATTCCTCTGAGACAAAACGGCCCCTGCCCCAATCTCAGAAGCGTCAACCTCAACCTGAAACGGAAGAGAAACATCTGGCTGACGCAACACCGGGGCAGAAGTAAATCGGCGTTTAAGCTCCTGAAAGGCAGAGACAGCCACAGAGGACCAATTCGTTACATCAGCGCCTTTCTTCGTCAAATCGGTCAGGGGTTTAACCATACTGGAGAAGTTAGCAATGAAACGGCGATAAAAATTAGCAAAGCCCAAAAATTTCTGAAGGCTCTTCACAGATGTGGGCTGAATCTAATCATGAATGGCCTGAACCTTAACCGGATCCATCTCTATAGATGAGGGAGAAAAAATGAATCCCAAAAAAGAAACCTTCTGCACTCCAAAGAGACACTTAGACCCCTTCACAAACAAAGCATTATCATGAAGGATCTGAAATACCATCCTGACCTGTTTCACATGAGACTCCCAATCATCGGAAAAAATTAAGATGTCATCCAAATATACAGTCATGAATTTATCAAGATAATTCCGGAAGATATCATGCATGAAGGACTGAAAAACAGATGGAGCATTAGAGAGCCCGAATGGCATCACAAGGTATTCAAAATGGCCTTCGGGCGTATTAAACGCAGTTTTCCATTCGTCATCCTGCTTTATACGAACAAGATTATATGCCCCCCGAAGGTCAATTTTAGTAAACCAACTAGCCCCCTTAATCCTGGCAAACAAATCGGAAAGCAAAGGTAAAGGGTATTGAAACTTGACCGTGATCTTATTCAAGAGGCGATAATCAATACAGGGTCTCAAGGAGCCATCCTTCTTAGCAACAAACAAAAATCCCGCTCCCAACGGTGAAGAAGATGGCCGAATATGCCCTTTCTCCAAAGACTCCTTAACATAACTCCGCATGGCGGTATGTTCAGGCACAGACAGGTTGAAAAGTCCGCCCTTAGGAAACTTACAGCCTGGAATCAAGTCAATAGCACAATCACAGTCCCTATGCGGTGGAAGGGAACTGGACTTGGGCTCATCGAATACATCCTGAAAATCAGACAAAAACTCTGGAACTTCAGAAGAGGAGGAAGAGGAGATTGACATCACAGGAACGTCATTATGAACCCCCTGACAACCCCCAACTAGTCACAGACATAGACTTCCAATCCAACACAGGATTATGTATCTGCAACCATGGAAAACCCAGCACAATAGCATCATGCAAATTATGCAACACCAGAAAACGACAATCTTCCTGATGGGCTGGCGCCATGCACATGGTCACCTGTGTCCAAAACTGGGGTTTATTTTTAGCCAAAGGTGTAGCATCAATGCCCCTTAAAGGAATAGGGTTCTGCAAAGACTGCAAGGGGAAACCACAATGCCTGGCAAATTCAAAGTCCATTAAGTTCAAAGCGGCGCCTGAATCCACAAACGCCATGACAGAAAATGACGACAATGAGCAGATCAAGGTCACAGATAACAGAAATTTAGGTTGTACAGTTCCGATGGTAAGTGAACTAGCGATTCTCTTTGTACGCTTTGGGCAGACTGAAATGACATGAGAAGCATCGCCACAATAAAAACACAACCTATTCTGACGTCTGAATCCTTGTCGTTCCGTTCTAGACAGAATCCTATCACACTGCATAGGCTCAGGCATCTGCTCTGAGGACAACGCCACAGCGCGCACAGTTCTGCGCTCCCGCAAGCGCCGATCAATCTGAATGGCCAGAGACATAGAATCACTCAGACCAACAGGCGTGGGAAACCCCACCCATATTTAACAGATTCAGAAAGACCCTTTCTGAAAATTGCCGCCAAAGCATCCTCATTCCATTTAGTCAGCACAGACCATTTTCTAAATTTCTGGCAATACAATTCTGCCGCTTCTTGACCCTGAGACAGGGCCAACAAGGTCTTCTCCGCTTGATCCACAGAATTTGGTTCATCATATAATAATCCTAGAGCCTGAAAAAAGGCATCTACATTAAGCAAGGCCGGATTCCCAGATTCCAGGGAAAATGCCCAATCCTGAGGGTCACCACGCAGCAGGGAGATGACAATTTTAACCTGCTGAATGGGATCACCAGAGGAACGAGGCTTCAGAGCAAAAAACAGTTTACAGTTGTTTTTAAAACTCAAAAATTTGGACCTGTCCCCAAAAAACAAATCAGGAGTAGGAATCCTAGGCTCTAAAAGTGGAGTCTGAACAATATAATCAGAAATACGATGTACCCTAGCAGCAAGCTGGTCTACACGAGAAACTAATCCCTGAACATCCATGCTAGCACAAGACTCCTCAGTCACCCAGAGGAAAAGAGGGAAGAAAAGACAAAGCAGGCTACAGAAAAAAAAATGGCTCTTTCTTCCCTTCTTCTGAGATGCATTTAACTCATTGTTGGCCAGTTGTACTGTTATGATCCGGTGACCTTGGAGCCGCATGAGAGACTTTCTCAGGAGTAGGTGGTACCTGTACTGACCGCAAACCCTAAACTAACACCGCAACTAGAAGTAGCCGTGGGATGTACCTAACATGTCCTAGACACCTCGACACAGCCGGAGGACTAAATACCCCTATAGATGGAAATGGGATTTCTATCTTGCCTCAGAGCAGAACCCCCAAGGATAGGCAGCCCCCCACAAATATTGACTGTGAGTATAAGAGGAAAGACACACGCAGGCAGAAAAACAGGATTTAGCAAAAGAGGCACTTCTAGCTAAATAGAAAAGGATAGGACAGAATTCTAAGCGGTCAGTATTAAAATCCTAAAAATATCCACAGCAGATAATACAAATATTCTACATCTAACTAAAAACATAGAAAGTATATCTGCATCTCCTGAGAATCCAGCATGACTGAAAAATCCAAACAAAGTCTAAGCTGGACAAAAACACAATGAATTGCATTGAATTGCAAAGCACACTGCATGTGTGCACAGAGACAAAAAAACAGACACTTATCTTAGCTGAATTGGCAGCAGGGCATAAGGAACCAGAGAGAGATGCAATCCCTCCAAGAACAATGGACAACTGGCAAGGACTCATGGATCCTGCAAACCTAAATACCTAGTAGAGCTGCAATCAGCAGAAACACCTGCCCTGGATTACAACCCCAAGACAACTGCACTACCACCAACAACCACCGGAGGGAGCCCAAGAGCAGAATTCACAACAGGAAAAATAATAAAATTAAAAAAATGTATTTATTTCCATTTTCCCATTAGGGTTAGGGCTAGGGTTAGGGTTAGGGCTAGGGTTAGGGCTAGGGGTAGGGCTAGGGTTAGGGCTAGGGTTAGGGTTAGGGCTAGGGTTAGGGTTAGGGCTAGGGTTAGGGTTGGGGCTAAAGTTAGGGTTAGGGTTGGGGCTAAAGTTAGGGTTAGGGTTGGGGCTAAAGTTAGGGTGAGGGTTTGGATTACATTTACTGTTGGGATTAGGGTTGGGATTAGAATTAGGGGTGTGTCAGGGTTATGGGTGTGGTTAGGGTTACCGTTGGGATTAGGGTTAGGGGTGTGTTTGGATTAGGGTTTCAGGTAGAATTGGGGAGTTTTCACTGTTCAGGCACATCAGGGGCTCTCCAAATGCAACATGGCGTCTGATTTCAATTCCAGCCAATTCTGCGTTGAAAAAGTAAAACAGTGCTCCTTCCCTTCCGAGCTCTCCCGTGCGCCCAAACAGGGGTTGACCCCAACATATGGGGTATCAGCGTACTCAGGACAAATTGGACAACAACTTTTGGTGTCCAAGTTCTCTTGTTATCCTTGGGAAAATAAAAATTTGGGGGGCTAAAAATCATTTTTGTGGGAAAAAAAGGATTTTTTATTTTCACGGCTCTGCGTTGTAAACTGTAGTGAAACACTTGGAGGATCAAAATTCTCACAACACATCTAGACAAGTTCCTTGGGGGGGGTCTAGTTTCCAATATGGGGTCATTTGTGGAGGATTTCTACTGTTTAGGTGCATCAGGGGCTCTCCAAACGCAACATGGCGTCCCATCTTAATTCCAGTCTATTTTGCATTGAAAAGTAAAATGGCGCTCCTTCCCTTCCGAGCTCTGCTATGCGCCCAAACAGTGGTTTACCCCCACATATGGGGTATCGTCGTACTCAGGACAAATTGCACAACAACTTTTGTGGTCTAATTTCTTCCCTTACCCTTGGGAAAATAAAAAATTGGGGGCGAAAAGATCATTTTTGTGAAAAAATATGATTTTTTATTTTTACGGCTCTGCATTATAAACTTCTGTGAAGCACTTGGTGGGTCAAAGTGCTCACCACACATCTAGATAAGTTCCTTAGGGGGACTACTTTCTAAAATGGTGTCACTTGTGGGGGGTTTTAATGTTTAGGCACATCAGGGGCTCTCCAAACGCGACATGGTGTCCCATCTCAATTCCAGTCAATTTTGCATTGAAAAGTTAAACGGCGCTCCTTCCCTTCCGAGCTCTGCCATGCGTCCAAACAGTCGTTTACCCCCACATATGGGGTATCAGCGTACTCAGGACAAATTGCACAACAACGTTTGTGGTCCAATTTCTTCTCTTACCCTTGGGAAAATAAAAAATTGGGGGTGAAAATATCATTTTTGTGAAAAAATATGATTTTTTATTTTTACGGCTCTGCATTATAAACTTCTGTGAAGCACTTGGTGGGTCAAAGTGCTTACCACACATCTAGATAAGTTCCTTAGGGGGTCTACTTTCCAAAATGGTGTCACTTGTGGGGGTTTTCAATGTTTAGGCACATCAGGGGCTCTCCAAACGCAACATGGCGTCTCATCTCAATTCCAGTCAATTTTGCATTGAAAAGTAAAATGGCACTCCTTTCCTTCCGAGCTCTGCCATGCGCCCAAACAGTGGTTTACCCCCACATATGGGGTATCAGCGTACTCAGGACAAATTGTACAACAACTTTTGGGGTCCATTATCTCCTGTTACCTTTGGTAAAATAAAACAAATTGGAGCTGAAATAAATTTTGTGTGAAAAAAAGTTAAATGTTCATTTTTATTTAAACATTCCAAACATTCCTGTGAAACACCTGAAGGGTTAATAAACTTTTTGAATGTGGTTTTGAGCACCTTGAGGGGTGCAGTTTTTAGAATGGTGTCACACTTGGGTATTTTCTATCATATAGACCCCTCAAAATGACTTCAAATGAGATGTGGTCCCTAGAAAAAAATGGTGTTGTAAAAATGAGAAATTTCTGGTCAACTTTTAACCCTTATAACTCCCTAACAAAAAAAAATTTTGGTTCCAAAATTGTGCTGATGTAAAGTAGACATGTGGGAAATGTTACTTATTAAGTATTTTGCGTGACATATCTCTGTTTTTTAAGGGCATAAAAATTCAAAGTTGGAAAATTGCGAAATTTGCAAAATTTTCACCAAATTTCCATTTTTTTTTCACAAATAAACGCAAGTTATATCGAAGAAATTTTACCACTGTCATGAAGTACAATATGTCACGAGAAAACAATGTCAGAATGACTAAGATCTGTTGAAGCGTTCCAGAGTTATAACCTCATAAATGGACAGTGGTCAGAATTGTAAATATTGTCCCGGTCATTAACGTGCAAACCACCCTCGGGGCTTAAGGGGTTAATTAGCTTGTCAGGGTTATGAATTGTTACTATCATTGTTAGGACAGGCCTGGTGATGCAAATATCCCAGCTTTATAAAAACGCAGCCTCCTCTAACCTTGTGCCAAAAGAAGTTGCTATGGGTTCTTCTAAGCAGCTGCATGCATAGCACTCTGAAAATGAAAATGGTGGAGGCCCTCAAAGCAGGAGAAGACTACAAGATGATAGCAAAGTATTTGCAAGTTGTCCTTTCCTCAGTTTTGAAAAGTAATTAAGAAATGGCAGTTAACAGCAATGGTGGAGGTCAAGATAATGTCTGGAAAACCAAGCAAAATAAAAGTGAGAGCTGCTCATAGGATTGCTATGACCCCGGCTTGACTGCAAAAGTCCTTCAGAAAGATTTAGTGGACTCTGAAGTGGTGGTACATTGTTCTATTGTTCAGAAACACCTGCACAAATATGGCCTTCATGGAAGAGTCATCATACGAAAACCTCTCCTGTGTCCTCACCATAAAGTTCAGCATCGGAAGCATACAAGCCTGATGCATTTTGTAAACGAGTCCTGTGCACTGGTGAGATTAAAATAGAACTCTGGCCACAATAATTAAAAGTATGGGGTTCTGTTGCAGCCAATGGAACTGGGAACCTTTCTTGGGTAGAAGGAAGAATGGATTCAATTAAATTTTAGCAATTTCTGGATGCAAACATAACACCATTTATAAAAAAGCTGTAGTTGAAAAAATGATGGCTTCTGCAACTGGATAATGATCCCAATCACAGGTCAAAATCCACAATAGACTACCTCAAAAGGCTCAAGCTAAAGGTTTTAGAATAGCCCTCACAGTTGCCTGATCTGAACATCATTGAAAATTTGTGGCTAGACCTCAAAATAGAAGTGCATGCAAGATGACCCAGGAATCTCTAAAAACTGAAAGAATTTTCCAAGGAAGAATGAAAATCCTTGAACCAAAAATTGAAAGACTCTTGTCTGGGTACAAAAAAATGTTCACAAGCTGTGATACTTTCAAAAGGGAGTACTACTAGCTACTAACCATGCAGGGTATCCAAACTTTTGCATTGGCCCAGCTTCCTTTTTCTAATTTTTAAAATATAAAAAGATGTGTGTATATATATATATATATATATATATATATATATATATATATATATATATATATATGTAAAGAAAATCCAGCAGTATTTATTTAAACATGTTAAAAATTCTTGAGATTCAAAGCGTATTGCGGGTTGCAGGATACAATATGGCGATGCATTTTGAATGCTAACTGCGTTCTTTCTCAAAGCCTGATGGGAAAAATGTCCCATTTATCCTAAATCCACAATGACTGAATTCAATTGGATAAACCACACATGAATAAAACTAATCTAAATAATTGAACCACAACAAAATCAAGCAAAATTAAAACAAATGCTGACAAAACACAATATTGTACAATAAAGCATAATTGTATGCTTAGTAGTGTCACATGATATCACGGCGCGGGTTTAAACCATCTGGAGATCTTAAACCCAGGTTAACTATCCAGTATGCTTCTCTATTAAGGAGAAGCCTTTTAATATCTCCACCCCATGATGGATTCCTGACCTCTATGCCGAACACCCGTACTGAGGTCAGCTGTCTCTGATGATATACAAAAACACTTGTGATTGAACCATGTATAATCGGGTCTTGGGAGCCAAAAAAATCTAGGGGATAAAACATTTCTCAAAAATTGAGCTTTTTTTAGCACCATTATTACAGCCAGGTTGAAGAAGGAAAGAAAGTGTTTATCCTCATGCAGAAGCAGCAAATAATTGTGAATAATGTGCTTAATATTAGAGAATTGCGAGCTGTACTGTAAAGAGAGGACAGGTTTGGAAAATTCTGTTTTTTTCCTTCAATCATACTGAATTAAATTAATTTTATGTTCATATCTAGTGATAGTAGATGCATGTTTTATCACCCATTTGGGAAAACCCCTAGTAGTCAATCTCATTTCAAGGTTGGTAATTTCCTCATGATAAATTCAATCATCACTACAGTTCCTACGTACCCTAATAAATTTCCCAACAGGTATTGATTTAACAATATATTTAGGATGAATACTAGCAGCATGAAGAATAGTGTTTCCAGCTGTAGGTTTTCTATAAATAACAGAGGAAATATTAAAACCAGGTAAGCCAGTAAATCGCAGATTCAAAAAAGTAATGGTGGTGGAATAAAAAAACGTGTAAAATGATGACCAAGGTTATTATTGTTGATGTATTCAATAGAGTGAGGAATGGTAGTGACATCTCCTTTCCAAATAAACAATAAATCATCAATAAGTCTACCATACCAGAATATGGAATACAAAAGGTTTGGAAAATGTATATAAGAAATGTTCTTCCCAAAATTACATAACAAGATTGGCTAAAGAAGGTGAAAATGTAGCCCCCAATGGAAACCCCTTATGATGGAGATAACATTTACTTTCAAAAAGAAAAAAAGAAAAAAAAAGTTGTGTTCCATATTATGGTATGGCAGATTGATTGATGATTTATTGTTTATTTGGAAATCAGATGTCACTACCATTCCTCACTTTATTGAATACATCAACAATATTAAACTTGGTCATCATTTTACACATTTTTTTATTCCACCACCATTACTTTACCTGGTTCTAATATTTCTTCCACCTTTTACAGAAAAAACACTATTCTTCATGCTGCTACTATTCATCCTAATCATATTGTTAAAACAATACCTGTTGGGAAATGTATTAGTGTACGTAGGAACTGTAGTCATGATTCAATTAAGGGTACACTACACATTTTTTTTCTGCAGCAAAACCTGCATTTTTAGCATGCTAGATTTGTCTCTGGTGCATGCTGATAAGGTTTAATGTTGAAAAAAAGTCCTATTCCATAGAATCATGTTTTGGCACAAAAATGCAGTAAAAAACATGATAACTGCATTTTTTCAGTGTTTTTTCACCACCCAGTCAAATCAATGGGTGAAAAACGTGACATGCTCTATGTCCAAAAAACCATGCAATGCACAAAATATTGATGACAAAAAAATAATGTGTGTGCATGAGCTTTCTGAAATCTTATAGACTTTGCTGATACTTTAAAATGCAGCTGAAAATTAGCATAAAAAAGCGAAACAAAATGCCTTGTGTGAACTAAAGGTACCTTCACACTGAACAACTTAACAACGATATTGCTAACGATCCGTGACGTTGCAGCGTCCTGGATAGCGATATCGTTGTGTTTGACACGCAGCAGCGATCAGGATCCTGCTGTGACATCGTTGGTCGGAGCTAGAAGGCCAGCACCTTATTTCGTCGCTGGATCACCCACTGTCATCGCTGAGTCGGCGTGTGTGACGCGGATTCAGCGATGTCTTCACTGGTAACCAGGGTAAACATCGGGTTACTAAGCGCAGGGCCGCACTTAGTAACCCGATATTTACCCTGGTTACCATTGTAAATGTAAAAAAACCCAAACACTACATACTGGTGTCTGTCGGGTCCCCCGGCGTTCTGCTTCCCTGCACTGTGTCAGCGCCGGCCAGCGGTGACATCACAGTGACACAATCTTGCCTTACGCAGGTGTGTACTATGGAGGACAGAGAATGAACTTCAATAATAATAATCTTTATTTTTATATAGCGCTAACATATTCCGCAGCGCTTTACAGGTTGCACATATTATCACTGCTGTCCCCGTTGGGGCTCACAATCTAAATTCCCTGTCAGTATGTCTTTGGAATGTGGGAGGAAACCGGAGTACCCGAGCACGGAGAGAACATACAGACTCTTTGCAGATGTTGTCCTTAGTGGGGCTTGAACCCAGGACTCCAGCGCTGCAAGGCTGCTGTGCTATCCACTGCGCCACCGTGCTGCCCGCAACTTCAATCCAATATTGCAGCCAGCATGCAGCCAGCAGGTAAGGAAAGGGTGAATCAAACACCCGAAAACCCCGCCCCTATGGCTGAAAATTGTTCCCTCCAAATTCAGGTGACAGTGTCCCTTTAATTCAGCACGAAAGAAAAAATCTTCTGAAGCCCCCTCTGAATTTTCCAAACCTGTCCTCTCCTTACAGTACAGCTCTCAATTATCTACTATTAACCACATTATTCACAAATATTTGCCACTTCTGCATGAGGATCAAATACTTTTTTCCCTTCCTCAATCTGGCTATAATATTGTTGCTTTAAAGGTTCCATCTTTGGGAAATGCTTTATCCTATAGTTTTTGGCCCCTCAAGACCCAATTATACATGGCTCAATAACAAGGGTTTTTTTCAATGTGGGATGACACTCTGTAAAACTTGTAGACATGTCTATACTTGTAATACCTTCCCTGATTTTGACAGTACTCAAACTCATCTAATAAAACAATTTATTAATTGTAACACAAAAAATATTGTTTATTGTATCCTATGTACATCTTGCCATTTAAGCTATATCAGACGTACTAGCCGCAAATTAAAAATTAGAATCAATGAACATTTAAATGACATTACCAATACTAATAATTTTTCCAACAGGTGCATGTCTTCCGCTTCCAAGCATTTTATTGTATGTCATCATAGACAGCTGACCTCAGTACGGATGTTCGGCATAGAGAAGGTTAAGAATCCACCACGGGTTGGTGATATTAGAAGGCTTTTCCTTAATAGAGAAGCATACTGAATATTTAATATTTAATATCTTTAAATACATTTTCTATTTTACACAATACAGCGGAAGCTGGATTTTCCTTTTTGCTTTGTCTTCTACGTCTGTCAGAACGTCATTCAATGCTACTAGATCGCAGGATACGGTGAGTTGGCTGAACTTTTCCTTTTTTCACCTTATTCTGGGCCCCTGGTTTGTTGGCCAATTGCTAATTTATCTCAAATAAGGTCCCACAATCCCTCTCACCTGATCCTTTACTCAGTCCTATAAATTTAGTAGCATCTTAAGGGGTGCACACATGTGTTGTCAGGCACGCGCACCCCTGCAGCAAAGCATCATGGCAGCTAAGCATCAAGACCCCACAGTTATTTCAACAGCAGTTAGTCACGGCAGGAGTCAGAACCCCACTCTATGTATCTGTCTCTTTTGGGTATGTCTGCTGAGTAAGCACTTCTTATTACTGGGATCTAGCTTTTCTGTTAACCCATCTTACTCCTTCACCATGTTTAAATATGCCCTTAAAGTGCTGGCTCCACTAATCCTCTCTCTCCTTTGCTATCCACAAACCCCAGCACCCTCGAACCAAATAATCATCTCCCCTTCCTTCTTACCTACCTACCTGTCCACCTCTGCTGACCTGCTCCTCAACCTCAAAACTGTCCTAATAAAACATAAAACAAGCCGGCCACTCTCCTTCTCCCACCTGCTCTGCCTTTCTCTGCTTCTCCTCTCTGCTGGCGACATAACTCCCAACCCTGGACCCTCACAGCTCATACCTCCCATTACTACCCCCTCCTACCACTCCCTATCTAATATGAACTACCGCAATCTTTTCAGCACAAAACCCGTGCCCCTGATGCCCACCCCCCTGCTTCCTCTCTCCGGAGCACTCTGGAATGCCTGCTCAATCTGCAGTAAGCTTCATGTGATTCATGACCTTTTTCTCTCTCACAATCTTGCCTTCCTCGGCCTCACAGAAATATGGCTAACACCCTCTGACACCGCCTCCCCTGCTGTGCTGTGTTACGACGGCCTCCACTTCACCCACACCCCTCGCCCCGGCAACAGACATGGTGGAGGAGTGGGTCTTCTCCTTTCTTCAAACTGCACCTTTAACCCAATCCCACCTCTACCCTCCCTTATCCTCCCTCTTTTGAAGTCCACTCTGTCCGCATCTACTCTCCCTCCAACCTCCAAGTGGCTGTCATTTACCGACCTTCAAGCCCGGCCGCTGCCTTCATTGACCAATTCTCCACCTGGCTTCTTCACTTTTTCTCTGTTGACATTCCCACCATCATCATGGGTGACTTCAACATCCCCACTGATACCCTTCAGTCAGCAGCCTCCAAACCTCATCCCTTACTTCATCCTTTTAATACTCAGTGGTCCTCCGCAGCCACCAACACAGACTGACATACACTAGACCTGGTCTTTACCCATCTCTGCTCTCTATTTAACTTCACCACCTCCCTTCTCCCTCTATCTGACCACCATCTGCTCACCTTCTCATCCCTGTCCTCCTGACTTGTCACTCATGTCCAGCAACATGCATCACCCCCGCAGAAACCTTGCACACCTAGACGCCCACACACTCTCTGACTCTATCCTACCACTGGCATCCATATCCTCACTCCACGACACAGACAGTGCCACTTCTTTCTAAAATGCCACTCTCGCATCAGCTATTGACACGGTTGCCCCTCTCGTTCATGGCAGAGTGCGACATATCAATAGACAACCCTGGCACAATAACACCACTTAAAAGCTCCGGCAAGTGTCCAGGGTTGCAGAGTGGCATTGGAAGAAAACACAATTGCAAGATGACTTCACTGCATTCAAACAGGTAACACTCGCTTTTAAATCTGCTCTCACCTCTGCTAAACAGGCCTACTTCACAACACTCGTATCTTTCCTATCCTACAACTCCAAACAGTTATTCAAAACCTTTAACTCCCTCCTCGGCCCCCCACTGCTTCCTCCAACCTTGCTCATCTCTGCTGAGGACTTTGCCACACACTTTTAAAACAAGATCGACCAAACAAGGCAAGTCTTCATTGTTCAACCACCACAACCCCTTTGTATACCAGACCAATGTCCAAACTCCATAACCTCCCTATCCAACATCAATGAAGGGGGGCTTAATTTTCTCCTCTCCAAATCGCACCTCACCACCTGTGCGCTCGACCTCATCCCATCCCACCTCCTCCCCAACCTCACCACCACTCTTATCCCATCCCTATCCCACCTCTTCAACCTATCACTAACTTCTGGCACCTTCCCTTCTGCTTTCAAACACGCCACAATCACGCCTACCCTTAAAAAGCCAACCCTCGATCCAACAGCTATGTCAAGCTATCGCCCAATATCTCTGCTCCCATTCTCTTCCAAACTCCTGGAGCAGCACGTCCACGCTGAACTTTCCTCCCACTTCTCATGTAACTTGCTCTTTGACAATCTACAATCTGGTTTCTGCCCCATCACTCAACTGAGACTGCCTTGACCAAAATTACTAACGACCTACTTACAGCCAAAGCTAATGGACAATACTCTGTACTCCTCCTTCTAGACCTGTCCTCTGTTTTCGACACAGTTGACCACTGCCTCTTACTACAGATCCTCTCCTCCTTTGGCATCAAAGACCTCACCCTATCTTGGATCTCCTCATACCTTTCCAACTGCACATTCAGCGTCTCTCACTCCCACACTACCTCCTCATCCCACCCTCTCTCTGTTGGAGTCCCCCAAAGCTCTGTACTAGGACCCCTACTCTTCTCAATCTATATAGTTGGCCTGGGACAACTCATAAAGTCTCATGGATTCCAGAACCACCTTTATGCTGATGACACCCAGATCTACCTTTCTGGCCCAGACGTCACTTCTCTGCTAAAGAAATTCAAAACCGCACCCTTTTATATATATATTGAAGGTCTCAGAGGACACAAGGGAGCACGTCCAAAACCAGGGAGCCCATCCCGGCCAGTACCAAGACCTCAAAGAACAAAAAGACAGCGCCACAATGGATGGTGAAAAAATAGGAGCTTACATTTATTTAAGGAGGCAGAATAAATGTAAGCTCCTATTTTTTCACTATCCATTGTGGCGCTGTCTTTTTGTTTTTTGTTTTTTGTTCTTTATGGTCAGTTCTCTGCTGTTCAGAATCCCTGAGTATCTATCAGCCATAACCTCCTTTTTCTCCTCTCGCTTCTTCAAACTCAATGTGGAAAAATCTGAACTCATCATCTTTCCTCCATCTCATAGATCTTCCTTACCTGACCTATCTATCGTAATTAATGACATCACTCTTTCCCCCGCACTGGAAGTCCACTGCCTCAAAGTAACCCCTGACTCTGCCCTCTCCTTCAAACAGCACATCCAAGCTCTTTCCACCTCTTGTCCCCTCCAGCTCAAAAATATCTCCAGAATCTGTCCTTTCCTCAACTGTCAAGCTACTAAAATGCTTGTGCATGCCCTCATCTTCTCCTGCCTTGACTACTGCAACATTCTTTTCTGTGGCCTCCCTGCTAACACCCTTGCACCTCTCCAGTCTATCCTTAACTCTGCTGCCCGACTAATTAATCTCTCCCCTCGCTACTCCTCCGCTTCTCCCCTGCAAACCTCTTCACTGGCTCCCATTCCCTCAGCGTATCCAGTTCAAATTACTAATATTAACCCACAAAGCCATCCATAACCTGTCTCCTCCATATATCTCTGAACTAATCTCCCGATATCTTCCCTCACGCAATCTCCAGTCCTCCCAAGACCTCCTTCTCTCCTCCACACTTATTCACTCCTCACCCAACCGCCTGAAATACTTCTCCCGAATATCCCCCATCCTCTGGAATTCTTTGCCCCAACACGTCCGACTATCAACCACATTCGGATCCTTCAGGCGGAACCTGAAAACCCACCTCTTCAGGAAAGCCTACAGCCTGCACTGACCCCACTGCCTCCTCACCACTACCGAAGCTACCGCCTCACGAACGCCGGAGCTCCTGCAACCCTCAACCTATTGTCTCCTTCCCCACCATGCTGTAGAATGTAAGCCCGCAAGGGCAGGGTCCTCGCCCCTCTGTATCAGTCTGTAATTGTTAGTTTGCTTACTGTAAGTGCTATCTGTAATTTGTATGTAACCCCTTCTCATGTACAGCACCATATCCCATTCTGGTATATATGTCCCTTATGCTGGTCCAGATCTTATATATATTATTATTATTATTATTTATTTATATAGCACCATTGATTCCATGGTGCTGTACATGAGACGAGGTTACATACAAGTTACAGATATCACTTACAGTAAACAAACTAACAATGACAGACTGATACAGAGGGGGCGAGCACCCTGCCCTTGCAGGCTTACATTCTGCAGGATTATGGGGAAGGAGACAGTAGGTTGGGGGTTGCAGGAGCTCCGGTGTTGGTGAGGCGGTAGCTTCGGTAGTGATGAGATGGCAGTGGGGTCAGTGCAGGCTGTAGGCTTTCCTGAAGAGATGAGTTTTCAGGTTCCGGCTGGAGGATCCGAATGTGGTTGATAGTCGGACGTGTTGGGGCAGAGAGTTCCAGAGGATGGGGGATATTTGGGAGAAGTCTTGGAGGCGATTGGATGAGGAGCGAATAAGTGTGGAGGAGAGAAGGAGGTCTTGGGAGCACCGGAGATTACGTGAGGGAAGATATCGGGAGATTAGTTCAGAGATATATGGAGGAGACAGGTTATGGATGGCTTTGTAGGACAGTATTAGTAATTTGAACTGGATACACTGAGGGAATGGGAGGTCAGATAGGTCAGGTAAGGAAGATCTGTGGGATGGAGGAAAGATGACGAGTTCAGATTTGTCCACATTGAGTTTGAGGAAGCGAGAGGAGAAGAAGGAGGATATGGCTGATAGGCACTCTGGGATTCTGGACAGCAGAGCGGTGACGTCTGGGCCAGAGAGGTAGATATGAGTGTCATCAGCATAGAGGTGGTACTGGAATCCATGGGACTTTATGAGTTGTCCCAAGCCAAGTGTATAGATTGAGAAGAGTAGGGGTCCTAGAACAGAGCCTTGGGGGACTCCAACAGAGAGAGGGTGGGATGAGGAGGTAGTGTGGGAGTGGGAGACGCTGAATGTGCAGTTGGAAAGGTACGAGGCGATCCAGGATAGGGTGAGGTCTTTGATGCCAAAGGAGGAGAGGAACTGTAGTAGGAGGCAGTGGTCAACTGTGTCGAAAGCAGAGGACAGGTCTAGAAGGAGGAGTACAGAGTATTGTCCAGTAGCTTTGGCGGTAAGTAGGTCTTTAGTGATTTTTGTCAGGGCAGTCTCAGTTGAGTGATGGGGGCGGAAACCAGATTGTAGATTGTCGAACAACAAGTTAGATGAGAGGTGGGAGGAAAGTTCAGCGTGGACGTGCTGCTCCAGGAGTTTGGAAGCGAATGGTAGCAGCGATATTGGGCGATAGCTGGACATAGCAGTTGGATCGAGGGTTGGCTTTTTAAGGATAGGCGTGATTGTGGCATGTTTGAACGCAGAAGGGAAGGTGCCAGAAGTTAGTGATAGGTTGAACAGGTGGGTTAGGGATGGGATAAGTGTGGTGGTGAGGTTGGGGAGGAGGTGGGATGGGGTCGAGCGCACAGGTGGTGAGATGCAATTTGGAGAGGAGACAATTAAGCCCCCCTTCAGTGATGTTGGATAGGGAGGTTATGGGGTTTGGGCATCTGTCTGGTATACAAAGGGGTTGTGGTGGTTGAACAATAAAGACTTGCCTTGTCTGATCGATCTTATTTTTAAAGTGTATGGCAAAGTCCCTCCATCTAGGTATATACATCCCGTATCCTGGTATATGTCCCTTATTCTGGTCCCTAGCCTGGTAATATCTCCCTTATCCTGGTATATGTCCCTTATCCCAGGCCTTATCCTATGAATATGTTCTTTATCCTAGTAATACGTCCCTTATTATAGGCCCCATCATTGTGATATGTCCCTTATCGTGGGCCACATCCTGGTAATATGTCCCTTATCCTGGTAAATATCCCTTATTATGGGCCCCATCCTGGTAATATGTCCCTTATTATGGGCCCCATCCTGGTAATATGTCCCTTTTCCTGGGCCCCATCCTGAAATATATCCCCCATCCTGGGCCCCACCCAAAAAATAAATATATATCCCCATCCTGGTATATGCCCCTTATCGTGGTCCCCATCCTGGTAATATGTCCCTTATTCTGGGCTCCATCTTGAAATTGATATATATATATATATCCTCCATCTTGGTATATGTCCCTTATTATGGGGCTCATCCTGGTAATATTTCCCTTATCCTGGGTCCCATCCTGAAATGTATCTGAATCACGGTATATGTCCTTTATCCTAGGCCCCATCCTGGTAATATGTCCCTTATCCTGGTATATGTTCCTTATTCTTTGCCCCATCCTGGTAATATGTCCCTTTCCTGGTATATGTTCCTTATTCTTGGCCCCATCCTGGTAATAAGTCCCTTATCCTTGTATATGTCTCATATCCTGGTAATATGTCCACTATCCTGGTATTTGTCACTTATCCTGGGCCCCATCCTTCTAATATGTCCTTTATCCTGGCAATATGTCCCTTATCCTGATATATGTCCTTTATCCTGGGCCCCATCCTGGCAATATGTCCCTTTTTCTGGTATATGTCCCTTATCCTGGGCCCCATCCTGGAAATATGTCCCTTATCCTGGTATAAGTCCTTTATCCTGGGCCTCATCCTGGTAATATGTCCCTTATCCTGGTATATGGCCCGTATCCTGCGGCTCATCCTGGTAATATGTCTCTTATCCTGGTTTATGTCCTTTATCCTGGGCCCCATCCTGGTAATATATCCATTTTTCTGTTTATATCCCTTATCCTTTTATCATAGGTACGCTTCAATTTTTAGAGACAGAATTTAAAAATAAAAATACAGAAAATCACATTGCATGATTTTTAAATAATTAAATTACATTTTATTGCATGAAATAAGTATTTGATCACCTACCAACCGGGAATAATTTTGGCTCTCACAGACCTCTTAGTTTTTCTTTAAGAAGACCCACCTCTTCCGTCAAGCCTATAACCTGCAGCGATCCTCTGTCTGCTGAGCTGTCGAATGTCCAACTCTACCCTCTCCTAGTGTATCCTCACCCATCCCCTGTAGACTGTGAGCTGTCGCGGGCAGGGTCCTCTCTCCTCCTGTATTTGTGTGTGCCTTGTTTTATTCATGTTTATTGTACTTGTCTATATTTGCCCTGTTCACATGTAAAGTGCCATGGAATGAATGGCGCTATAAAAATGTATAATAATAATAATAATAATAATAATAATAAAGAAGCCATCCAACCCTGCACTCATTCCATGTATTAATTGCAACTGTTTGAACTTGTTTCTTACTGTGTATAATAAACACCTTTTCTTACACTCAATCAATAACACTCCAACCTCTCCACCATGGCAAAGACCAAAGAGCTGTCTAAGGACATTAGGGACACAATTGTAGACTGCACAAGGCTGGAATGGGCTACAGGACAGTAGGCAAGGAGCTTGGTGAGAAGGCATTAACTGCTGGCACAATTATTAGAAAGTGGAAGAAACACAAAATGACTGTCAATCTTAATTGGTCTGGGGCACAAGATCTTGCCTCAGTTGCGAGAGCTGCGACCACAGTCTCAAACATTACCGTTAGTAAGACACTATGCCGTCATGGATTAAAATCCTGCAGGGCATGCAAGGTCCCCTGCTCACTCCAGCACATGTCCAGGCCCGTTTGAAGTTTGCCCATGACCATCTGGATGATCCAGAGGAGGCATGGGAGAAGGTCATGCGGTCAAATGAGACCAAAATAGAACTTTTTGGTATCAACTCCACTTGCCATGTTTGGAGGAAGAAGAAGGATGAGTACAACTCCTAGAACACCATCCCTACCGTGAAGCATGGTGGGGGAAACATGATACTTTGGGGGTGCTTTTATGCAAAAGGTAACTATTGCAAAACAATGGGGAGACAAAGAGCACAATAGGGTCTTATCCACGTTACACAGAGGAGAATATACACCAAATTTGCTCACCTGGTTAGGATGAGATTAGAGCATATAGATAGCGGCTGCTGCAGATCCACAGGTCTTCACCGACCAGAGAAAATAATGTCTTCAGAGGGAGATTCGTAGTTAAAATTCTGTGCTGCCGCTGAGATGAATTTCAGGGGAGTATAGTTGATTCACAGTGGTTTTATTCAACGCGTTTCAGGGGTCTCATGCCCCCTTCATCAGGAGATATCCTTCTTCCTGATGAAGTGGGCAAGAGACCCCTGAAATGCGTTGAATAAAACCACTGTGAATCAACTATACTCTCCTGAAATTCATCTCAGCGGCAGCGCAGAATTTTAACTACGAATCTCCCTCTGAAGACTTTATGCAAAAGGGACATGAGGATTGCACCGTATTGAAAGAAGGATGGATGGGGGCATATATCACAAGATTCCTTCCCTCAGTAAGAGCATTGAAGATTGGTTGTGGCTAATTCTTCCAGCATGACAGTGAACCAAACACACAGGAAGGGCAATTAATGAGTAGTTCCAGAAGAAGCATTTCAAGGTCCTGAAGCAGCCTAGCCAGTCTCCATACCTGAACCCAATAGAAAATCTTTGGAGAGACCTGAAACTCAATGTTGCCTAGCAACAGAGCTGAATCCTAAAAGATATGGAGAAGATCTGTATGGAGGAGTGGGTCAAAATCCCTGCTGCAGTGTGTGCATACTTGGTCAAGAACTACAGGAAATGTCTGACCTCTGCAATTAAAATATATAACATATATATGTAAAAATTACAGACCACTCCATTCTTTATAGGTAGGAAAACTTGCAAAATTGGCAGTGTATCAAATACTTATTTTTCCCACTATATATATATATATATATATATATATATATATATATATATATATATACACATACATATATATCCACCATCCTGGGAATATGTCCTTTATCTTAGTATATGTTTTTATCCTTGGCCCCATGGTGGTATATGTCCCTTAGCCTGGGCCCCATCCTGGTATATATATCCCCAATCCTGGTATCTATATCCTCCATCCTGGTATGTGTCCCTTAGCATGGACCCCATTCTACTAATATGTCACTTCTCCTTGTATATGTTCCTTTTCCTGGGCCCTATCCTGGTGATATGTACACTATCCCAGTAATAAGTCCCTTATCCTGGGCCCCATCATAATATATATATATATCTATATATATCATTGTCTAAGGGGTACTTCCGTCTTTCTGTCGGCAACTTCCATCACGGAAATCCCGCGTCGCTGATTGGTCTCGCCAGCTGCCTGTCATGGCTGCCGCGACCAATCAGCGACGGACACAGTCCGATTAGTCCCTCCCTACTCCCCGCAGTCAGTGCCCGGCGCCCGCATACTCCCCTCAACGCACCGCTCACACAGGGTTAATGCCAGCGGTAACGGACCGCGCTATGCTGCGGGTAACGTTACCGCTGCTATTAACCCTGTGTGTCCCCAACTTTTTACTATTGATGCTGCCTATGCAGCGTCAATAGTAAAAAAATCTAATTTAAAAAATAATAAAAAAACAAAACACCCGCTATACTCACCCTCGGTCGTCCGACGATGCGCTCGCGCCGGCCGCCATCTTCCGTTACCAGAGATGCTTTGCGAAATTACCCAGAAGACTTAGCGGTCTCGTGAGACCGCTAAGTCATCTGGGTAATTTCGCAATGCATCTTGGGAACGGAAGATGGCGGCAGCCGCGCGCATAGGGACAGCTTCGCTGGATCCCAGGGGGTGAGTATAGAACTATTTTTTGTTTTAATTATCTTTTTTTAACACGGATATGTGCCCACACTGCTATATACTACGTGGGCAGTGTTATATAGCGCGTGGGCTGCGTTATATACAGCGTGGCTGCTATATACTACTTGGCCAGTGTTATATACCACGTGGGCAGTGTTATATACCACGTGGGCTGCGTTATATACCGCGTGGGCTGTGTTATATACCGCGTGGGCTGCGTTATATACCGCGTGGGCTGTGTTATATACCGCGTGGGCAGCGTTATATACCGCGTGGCTGGGCAATTTACTACGTAGCTGGGCAATATACTACGTGGCTGGCCAATATACTACGTGGCTGGGCAATATACTACGTGGCTCTGTTCTGTATACTATGTCGCTGTGCAATATACTACTTGACTCTGTGCTGTATACTACGTAACTGGGCAATATACTACGTGGCTGGGCAATATACTACGTCACTGGGCAATATACTACGTGGCTGGGCAATATACTACGTGGCT